>NC_138780.1:191031494-191246494 GCF_965119305.1 Pelophylax lessonae | reverse complement strand
CACCGTGGACGAGTTCCTGCATGTGCCTGTGTTCCTGCACGTATGTGCACGTGCATTCCTGTGCATATTTGCGTGTCTGGATACCATTCCATGGGCAATACCATGCGCCCGACGTGTCACAGTGGCTTCCTGATAGAAACCGTCATTAGTAGGCATTTGTAGTCATTTGTATCTCCACTCTTCTCTCCACTCTTACCAAAGAAGCTTTATTGATGATAAGAGAACAAAGTTGTCTCAAGGGCCGATCACAATTAATTTACATAAGAACAATAGAGATACATTCCCATGTATGCAGATCAAAATGAGGCATAAAAAGAGAACATCACCACAATCACTGAAGTAGAAAATGACAATGTTGCGTCAAGGATAGGCAATACATATCTGAAAGCAGTAAACATCAAGAGGGCGATATCGCAGGATGCTTGAGAGCTCCACTAAGGGTACATTTGATGGCTTGAATATGAAATTGAAATGTGATTTTACAACCCTTCAAACTGCCAGAGCGTATAAAAGAGCTGCAGGTGTGCCCAGACAACAGCCGCACAAACTGTCAGAAGAACATCTAAACTGAAACGTTCGCAACATTGTGTTCCATACCCTGAAAATGTTCTTTATTAAAGATACACAATCCTATACACAGAAGGCGTTCATGGGTTTCATCAAGGGTGACATTAGGGTGGACATTAGTCAAAACCAGTCATTTGACTAAAGCCCACCTGAGGTGAAACGCATCAACGTTCTCTGTGTATATGATTGTGTAACTACTGTTGGACGTTTAATAAAAAAAGATTTTAAAGCGGAGTTCCGGGCACAAAATCAATATTTTTTTTTTTTTTTTTTGTGCCCGTCCGCTTCTACACCTTCACCTGAAAAGGAATTGGATAGTTAGGTTTTTTTTTTTTTTATTTACTCACCTTTTAATTGAAGATTGAAGATACTCACCTAGTCTTCACTTCCTCCCTCTGTGCCGCGGCTCCATCGTCACTTCCGGGCTTGCACTGATTCCTGGGAGCTGAACGTCATCGCTCCCAGGAATCAATGCGACGTCACCGGCCCCGCTCGTCACTTCCGGGCGACGCCGCATTCCCCTGCTAAACAGCTTCTGGGCATGCCCAGAAGCTGTGGAGGAATGCGGCGCCGCACCGGAAGTGACGAGAGGGGCCGGTGCAGGCGCATTCTGGGAGAAGAAGACGCCGAAGAAGACCGCGCCGGCTTCAGCTGCCCACAAGAGAGATGGAAACGCTGTGGAAGAAATTTTATAAGTGAGTATTTCTTCTAAAAGGTAAGTGCGAACCGGGACAGATCAGAGGCTAGCCATTGTGGAATGTGCTAGCCCTGACTGTCCTGGGGGTATGTTTGTTGAAAAATGATTTCTGTGCCCGGAACTCCGCTTTAAGAGCATGGAACACCATGTTTCCGGCTTTTTTGTTTGGACATTTGATGGCCTACTGTAAGCGTATGGCCATTGTGAGAAACGTTTGCATTGAATTTCTGTAGGAGGACCGCTACTTCATCGGGATTTCAAAGCCGCAGATCAGTGCAATTTGGACCTCCGATTTCGCTGTGGCTTGCGTCAATGCAAGTCACAATGAAATCGCAAAAATGTAGTGCAGGAAACTTTCAAAGTTGCAACTTATGCAACTGCGATCGGCGCTGAGCCATTTCCCCCGGACACTGTGAATCACAGATCAATGGCATTGGCTCTTTACCATGTGATCCTCTGTGTCCAATCACAGCTGATCCCATGTATATTAATGCCGGTTATCAATATTTCCTTTCCTCGGCGATGTCAGTGTGTGAGGATAGGAAAGCTGATAACCGACTTTCCTGCAACAGCAGACATTTACATTGAGAATCAGAGCACTGATCGGCAGTGCCCCGATTATCAGTGTCCATCAGTGCAGCATATCAGTGCCACCTTATCACTGCAGCCTCATCAGTGCCTCTTCATCAGTGCCGCCTCATCACTGTAGCTTCATTAGTGCCTATCATTACAGCCTCATTAGTACCCTTCAGTGCAGCCCCATTAGTGCCCATCAGTGCCAATCAATGTCCATCAGTGCAGCATATCAGTGCCACCTTATCACTGTAGCCTCCTCAGTGTCTCTTTATCAGTGTCCATCAGTGCCGCCTCATCACTGTAGCCTCCTCAGTTCCCAGCAGTGCAGCCTCCTCATTGCCCAGCAGTGCAGCCTCCTCATTGCCCAGCAGTGCAGCCTCCTCATTGCCCATCAGTGCGGCCTCATCATTGCCCATCAGTGCGGCCTCATCATTGCCCATCAGTGCGGCCTCATCATTGCCCAGCAGTGCGGCCTCATCAGTGCCCAGCAGTGCAGCCTCATCAACGCACATCAGCGAAGAAGAAAAATCACTTGTGCCTCGTTTCCACTGAGTGGTACGGTTCGGTTCAGTACGGTTCTTAACGGTACACCTTGATCAGGCTTGCGTTTCCACCGCCAACAGTACCCTTACATGATAGGCGTGGTGTAGCTGGAAAGTAGTGATCGACATTACTTGATAGGCATGGTGTATGCCGGAAAGTAGAGAATTCTTGTGCGAAAAAGAAAGCTGCACAGCAAACAACAATGGAGGAAGTGATGCAGATTTTGTTCTTGCTTCTTGGCATGTGGCAGAAGTGACGATTCTCTGTCAACAAATCAACGTTCTGCAGAGTGTAGCTCCACCCTGTTGGAACGGTACGATTGTGCTTGGTACCCCAACGAAAGGGTCCCAAAAAAGTGGTACGGTTCGGAATTAGGGTACCATTCACAACTTTTGACAATGGAAACGGCAAAAATTGCGTGCCGAAACGAACCGTACCGCTCAGTGGAAACGAGAAATTATTTGCAAAATTTTATTTTTTTTTCAAAATTTTTCGGTCTTCTTTTATTTGTGTAACAAAAAATAAAAAACCCAATGGTTATTAAATACCACCAAATGAAAGCTCTATCTGCATTAAAAATATGACAAAAATGTAATGTAGGTACAGCGTTGCATGACTGCGCAATTGCCATTCAACGTGTGGCAGCGCCAAAAGCTGAAAATTGGCCTGGTCAGGAAGGGGGTGAAAGTTTCCGGTATTGAAGGGGTTAAACATGTATCCACAAGCTTTGGACCTTGGGGCAGGTCCACCATATGCGCGTCATACTCCCCCCATTTTTGAACACCCTTAAAAATATGCAGACAGATACGATGGTATACACTTTACTATTCTTGTTGATGGTGTAATACTAATGACACATTGTCTTGTAGGAATTTACAATTGCAGGAACCTTTTAAGATCGCCAACCAAATCTTACATCAGGAGAAAATGGATTTATTATTATCAGATTCTCATCTAGAGTGGTAGAGATGGACTTGGTTATTAGAATTGGCCATAATAGCTGAATATAAGAATGAGATCTCACCCCCCTGTCGTAAGACTAGTCTTACATGTTGATTCAAACACTGTCAAGGACAAGAGTGAATTGCGGTGTTTGAGTAAGAAGTAATTGAAGTGTTGTAACTGTAAGTAACGGAAACATTTTTCACTAGGGATCTCGTGAGAGGCTTTAACCACTTTCTGTCCAGCCTATAGACAAATGACGGCCGGGCGGTGGCGTTCCCATTCTGACTGGACGTCCTATAATGTCCTGTTAGGAAGCACCGTTCTCTCAGCTGTGGGGCCGCGCAGTGGCGCAATCTGTCACTGGCCAGGTGCATGGGACACAGCCGATGACTGGTCATGGCTTCGATGGCTTCCTTTCATGCCATCCATTGTGTACAGTGCCTTGCGAAAGTATTCGGCCCCCTTGAACTTTGCGACCTTTTGCCACATTTCAGGCTTCAAACATAAAGATATAAAACTGTAATTTTTTTTGAAGAATCAACAAGTGGGACACAATCATGAAGTGGAACAAAATGTATTGTATATTTCAAACTTTTTTAACAAATAAAAAACTGAAAAATTGGGCGTGCAAAATTATTCAGCCCCCTTAAGTTAATACTTTGTAGCTCCACCTTTTGCTGCGATTACAGCTGTAAGGCGCTTGGGGTATGTCTCTATCAGTTTTGCACATCGAGAGACTGAAATTTTTGCCCATTCCTCCTTGCAAAACAGCTCGAGCTCAGTGAGGTTGGATGGAGAGCGTTTGTGAACAGCAGTTTTCAGTTTTTTCCACAGATTCTCGATTGGATTCAGGTCTGGACTTTGACTTGGCCATTCTAACACCTGGATATGTTTATTTGTGAACCATTCCATTGTAGATTTTGCTTTATGTTTTGGATCATTGTCTTGTTGGAAGACAAATCTCCGTCCCAGTCTCAGGTCTTTTGCAGACTCCATCGGGTTTTCTTCCAGAATGGTCCTGTATTTGGCTCCATCCATCTTCCCATCAATTTTAACCATCTTCCCTGTCCCTGCTGAAGAAAAGCAGGCCCAAACCATGATGCTGCCACCACCATGTTTGACAGTGGGGATGGTGTGTTCAGGGTGATGAGCTGTGTTGCTTTTACGCCAAACATAATGTTTTGCATTGTTGCCAAAAAGTTTGATTTTAGTTTCATCTGACCAGAGCACCTTCTTCCACATGTTTGGTGTCTCCCAGGTGGCTTGTGGCAAACTTTAAACGACACTTTTTATGGATATCTTTAAGAAATGGCTTTCTTCTTACCACTCTTCCATAAAGGCCAGATTTGTGCAGTATACGACTGATTGTTGTCCTATGGACAGAGTCTCCCACCTCAGCTGCAGATCTCTGCAGTTCATCCAGAGTGATCATGGGCCTCTTGGCTGCATCTCTGATCAGTCTTCTCCTTGTATGAGCTGAAAGTTTAGAGGGACGGCCAGGTCTTCGTAGATTTGCAGTGGTCTGATACTCCTTCCATTTCAATATTATCGCTTGCACAGTGCTCCTTGGGATGTTTATAGCTTGGGAAATCTTTTTGTATCCAAATCCGGCTTTAAACTTCTCCACAACAATATCTCGGACATGCCTGGTGTGTTCCTTGTTCTTCATGATGCTCTCTGCACTTTAAACGGACCTCTGAGACTATCACAGTGCAGGTGCATTTATACGGAGACTTGATTACACACAGGTGGATTCTATTTATCATCATTAGTCATTTAGGTCAACATTGGATCATTCAGAGATCCTCACTGAACTTCTGGAGAGAGTTTGCTGCACTGAAAGTAAAGGGGCTGAATAATTTTGCACGCCCAATTTTTCAGTTTTTTATTTGTTAAAGTTTGAAATATCCAATAAATTTTGTTCCACTTCATGATTGTGTCCCACTTGTTGTTGATTCTTCACAAAATATTACAGTTTTATATCTTTGTGCTTGCCTTGCAAAAGTATTCGGTTCCCTGAAACATTGGATGGAATGTACAGTGATCTGTGATGCGCAAGAAATTGCTGTCTTTGTGAGTACATTACTTACTGTGCTTTTATCTAATAAATTACTTGTCTCGGGATAATGCACTAGGTCTGTGTGTTTTATATAGTTGCAGTGTTAGACTCCCCTAAGTCTTTGAGGGCAGCAAGACCGTAGTTACCCGTTTTCTAAGAGTAATGAAGACATAAAGCACATCCATCCGGAGGGGCTATTTTCCTAAGCGCAGGAGCCATTGTGTGTGTGACTGTTTTCAAAAATCGCTGATCGCCGCCATTACTAATTAAAAAAAATAAAAATTCCATAAATCTATCCCGTAGTTTGTAGATGCTATAACGTTTGCGCAAAGCAATTATACGCTTTTTGGGATTTTTTCCTTTACCAAAAATATGTAGCCGAATACAAATTGGCCTAAACTGATTTTTTTTTAATTTTTTTATTGGGAATGTTTTATAGCAGAAAGTATTGGTGTTTTTTCAAAATGTACACAATTTTTTTGTTTATAGCGCAAAAACCGCAGAGGTGATCAAATACCACCAAAAGAAAGCTCTATTTGTGGGGATTAAAAAGGACATCAATTGTATTTGGATGTGGCATCGCACGACCGCGCGATTGTCCGTTAAAGCAACGAAGTGCTGAATCGCAAAAAATGGCCTGGTCAATAAGGGGGTAAAACCTTCCGGGGCTGAAGTGGTTTAAATACCACCAAAAGAAAGCTCTATTTGTGTGAACAAAATGATAACAAATTAGTTTGGGTACATTTGGCGTTGCATGACCGCGCAATTGTCATTCAAAGTGTGAGAGGTCTGAAAGATGAAAATTGGCCGGGGCAGGAAGGCGGTGAAAGTGCCCGGTACTGAAGTGGTTAAGTTGTTGAAAAGTGCAAATCCCTTGTATGTTTAGGAGCGAGTCACCCATAATAAAGTCATTGGAGCTCCACCTGCAGCAGCAATGAGGATCATCTGGTTTCAGAGGAAGCCGGGGACGGCTAAAGAGGAACTTTACCCTTATCATAAAAATGACAATAAAAAGCAACTTTAGAATTGTTTAATAATGGCCTCTGCAAACAGATACTTATAGAAATAGGTGTGACATTGTGGTTGGTTTTGCAGTGAGGAAGTGAATTTCTTAAGAGCCGGTTCACACTGGGGCGACTCAAAGTCGCCCTGACTTTGAAGCCGCCCTGTGCAGCACGACTTCATCGCAGCTTGCAAACGACTTCTCTAATAGAAGTCAATGCAAGCCGCTCCGAAGGCGCCCCCAAGTAGTGCAGGAACCTTTTTCTAAGTCGGAGCGACTTGAGTCGCTCTGATTACAACGGTTCATTGCACAAAATGGAGGGCGACTTGTCAGGCAACCAAGTCGCCTGACAAGTCGTGGCAGTGGGAACCGGGACTTGCACCTCAGGAGGAATTCCTGTTTACATTGTCAGCAGATTGCCATCGTGTAAATATTATCTCAGTCCTCTTCTGGCCTAACAAAAGAGATTGTATACACGATGCTCACTGGCAGGCCCTTACACTATATAGTTAGAGGTAGATCTAAAGGAAATTGAATAGGAAAATTGTGTAGTGTATGGCCATCCTTAACCATACTGTGTATTGCATGATAGATAATCTGATTCAGTCTGTGACCATTTCTAAACACTATCATTGCTGCTTTTTACTGCATAGATGCAAACACAAAAGTAATGTAGTTACCCACTTGGCAACCAGCTGCTGTACTTATGGCACTTTTCCACCAGCTCGGCTCCACTCGGCCCTGCTTGGTTTGGTTTTCCACTGCATGGTACGGTGTTGGAACGGTTCGGTACGGTTTGCTTTTCCACTAAGGTAAAGTTGGTAGGATAACAACGATTCTCTGACCAATCAGTGGCTAGTAGAAAATTGGAAAAATGTTGCCTGGTCTGATGAGTCTCCATTTCATTGCTGCCCCTGGCCCCTTCCTCCTATCGAGTGCCCCCACAGCAAGCAGCTTGCTGTGGGGGCACCCGGGCCAAGCTGCAGCTCTGTGTGTGTCCATTCAGACATGGAGCTGCCATGCGGCTCTGCCCTCTCTCTCACCTGATTGGCTAATTGAATTTGATTGACAGCCGCGGGAGCTTTTTTCTCCTCCACACTAACAGCGTGGTAGTTCATTCATTCCTGTCAGTGTGCAACTGCTTGCCTGTATGAGGTACGATGGATGGGCACACAGATACACTGACAGCCTGCAGGAGACCTGTATGACCCCAGCGATCAGCTGATCTTTCCAGGCTCTTAAAAAAAAAAAAAAAGTTATAATAAATGCACATTTTTTTTTTTTTTTAACCTTCCAAAAAAATGTACATTTTATTTTTATTTGTTTTTAAAGGTAAACTTATCCAGATATGGGTTTCTTGTTGACTTGAATAGGTCCAGCCATGCATTCCTGACCTCTGTGTTTAACATGGTGTAGTCACAAAGGCTCCGTTCACATGTAGGCGTTTTGGGGGCGTTTTTCTGCTCTAGGATCAGCTCTCAAAACGCCCAACAAGACAAATCCTATTCATTTCAATGGCCCCTGTTCACATCTGAGCGTTTTGACGCCGTGAGCAAAACGCCCAACGCTCAAAAAAGTACATGAGCTTCTTTTTGGGCAGATTACAGGCGTTTTCCATTGGTCTCTAGTCAATCTAAAAACGCCTGCACAAAAAACGCCCATAAAAATGCCCATTAAAAACGCCTGAAAAAACACCCATAAAAACACCTGTAATAGCAACGCCAAGATGTGAACGTAGCCAAACAGAACTGCCTTCGGCTGGATGTTTTTTTTTTTTTTTTTTTACACCATTCTATGTAAACATTGAAGGCTCTAGTGTGAAAAAACCCCAGGGGGGTAAACTGTTTCTAAGGCGCTGCAACAACCAAAGCCCAGCACCAACAATCCTTCCACTATCTTCCACATTCTTATGTTTGGTAAAGCAACGGAATCTCTTGACCATGTCTGCGTGATCTGTGTATGGATTTGGAGCCGCATAAGTTACTGTTTAAGTTAGTGAGCAAGTGTACCGAATACTTTGGCCACTGAGTTTTGTTTATTTCACAGGTTTATATATAACCTTTCACAGATTGTAATCTAGTCATGCAGTTAAAGCCGTGATAATCCAGCAGTAAGTAAGAGCGGTATTCAAGCCAAAACCAAAAATGTAATTTATTGCAGCTTGCCAATTGTTAGATGTATCTGCAAAATATAGAATCAGCGCAAATCTACCCTTCAATCTTATAATATCCTATAATATCTAATAAGAAAGTGGCAGTGCAATGGTCTTTGATGAATAATAATAATTGTAAAAAATTATGAAACAAATATAGGACATTATAAGATTGAAGGGTAGATTTGCGCTGATTTTGCTGATCCATTTTATGCTGCATACTTCTGCAGATAATTAGCTGCAACTACATAATATAGTACAGTAAACCCCCCTCCATCGCGGGGGTTACATTCCAGACCCAGCCGCGAAAAGTGAAAATCCGTTAAAATAGAAAAACCCTATTAAAATGCACTGTAGGCATGTTTTTTTTCTTTTTACTGACACTGTACTTTTAAAAGCATTTTAAGGTCTTCAAACACACTTTTAAAACAATAGAAACTCGTTTAACCACTTTACCACCGGAGGATTTTGCTGTCTTACGTCCAGACCACTTTTTGCGATTCGGCACTGTGCGACTTTAACTGACAATTGCGCGGTCGTGGCGACGCTGTACCCAAACGAAATTTACGTCCTTTTTTCCCACAAACGGAGCTTTCTTTTGGTGGTATTTGATCACCTGTGCGATTTTTACTTTTTGCGCTATAAACAAAAAAAGAGCGTAAATTTTGAAAAAATAACAATATTTTTCACATTTTTTAATATGAAATTCCCCCCCAAAAAAATGTAAAAATCAAAATTTTTTAAAATTTTTGGCCAATTTGTTTTCTGCTACCTATGTTTGGTAAAAAAAATCACAATAAGCGTATTATGATTGGTTTGCGCAAAAGTTATTGCGTTTACTAACAAAGGGAAAGATTTCTGTCATTTTTGGTGTTTTTTTTTTTTTTAACGAATAATGGCGGCGATCTGCGATTTTTTTTTTTTTTTTTTGCGAACAATGACTGCGACATTGCGGCGGACAGATCGGACCCTTGACTGACATTTTTGACACTTTTGGGGGTACCAGTGACATTACTACAGTAATCAGTGCTATATATATGCACTGTTACTGTAAAAATGACACTGGCAGGGAAGGGGTTAATTTTATTGGAGAGGGAGGGGTTAATGTATGCCTGGTGCTTACTGACATGTGTGGGGGGAGGTGACTGAGTGACACAAGGACAGATCCAGGGTTCAGCTATGCTGAACCCTGCAATCTGACCCTGCCTATCACTTAGGAGATCCGCCCGCTTTGTTTACACAAGCGGGTGGATCTCCACACTCGATTCCCCGACGACCGGGGAAGAGCAACGGCGATCGCTGCTGCTCCTCCCCTGGCCCGACTCCCGCCGTGACTGAACACAGCAGGAGCGCGCCTCCAGTGGCGCGCGCGCGCGCCGCCGAGAGAGGGGAGTGTCTTGCGACGTAGGTCTACGTCGCCAGAGATAACCAACCACTTTGCCCGCAGTAGTGCTTGAGTGAGCAGACGGCAAGTGGTTAAACACATAAAAGATACTGAGAGACAGAGCAAGAGCAATGGAAAACACAAAAATATTTTATTTTTAATGATTTATATAGTAAAATAACATTACAGAACATACCGCAATATACCGGGACCGCAAAAACTGAACCGCGATGGAGCGGGGGTTTACTGTATTCTCTGATCGCAATTCATAGCCATTGATTGTTCTTGGCGCCAGATCTCTTTTTAGTAATTATTAGATGTGGTGGCGGCATTTGTTTTTTTTAGAATTTTTTTCACTCTGTTTTCATCTGGTGATCTGACCAGTTACACCCCTCCTGTATTAGAGCACCCCCACTTTGTATGAAGGAGCACAGAGGCAGATTTGGCTACACTAACAAATTAAACCCGATCCGTTACAGCAACAGTTTTTATTTTTCCTCTTGGGATAAGAGTTTTACATAAAAAAAAATAAAAGCTGATCATTGGTAAATTGTTTGTCTTAACACTCTGTCTGCTATATCTGCAGGAGAGCTTGTTCTTTTAAAAAACAGACCACCGGGTGAAAATTGAAGAAAGAAACCTAAAGTCGAGCTCCACCCAAAATGGGAAGCGCCACTTGTTTGCACCCCCCCCTTCCACTGCCACATTTGGCTCTTTTTTTGGGGGGGGGTAGTAGTAGGTACCTGGTTTTTACAGATGACAGGGCGGGTCATAAACAGGAAGGGGTGTGACCTTTACAGGAAAGGGTGGGTCATATTTAAATTAGGGGATGCACAAGTTTAGTCAGGCCTAGGGCAGCACAAACCCTAAATACACCCCTGCATACAGTTCAGTACACCCTCCATTAGAGATGGGTTTGGTTGTGTTTGGGATCCCCCCTGCCTGATCCTGCCAAGAACCTGACACTGCACACGGATAATCACAAGCAGTGAGATCTGTCTTACTGCCTGTCTCGGTGTCGGCGGGATCCTGAACACGCCCAAGCCCATTCCTACCCTCCATACATGTCAGTATACACAGTGCAGCACAAATACAGCTCAGTGCACCCTCCATACATGTCAGTATACACAGTGCAGCAACATACAGCTCAGTACATGCTCCATACATGTCAGTATACACAGTGCAGCACACATACAGCTCAGTACACCCTCCATACATGTCAGTATACACAGTGCAGCACAAATACAGCTCAGTACATGCTCCATACATGTCAGTATACACAGTGCAGCACAAATACAGCTCAGTACATGCTCCATACATGTCAGTATACACAGTGCAGCACACATACAGCTCAGTACACCCTCCATACATGTCAGTATACACAGTGCAGCACACATACAGCTCAGTACACCCTCCATACATGTCAGTATACACAGTGCAGCACACATACAGCTCAGTACACCCTCCATACATGTCAGTATACACAGTGCAGCACACATACAGCTCAGTACACCCTCCATACATGTCAGTATACACAGTGCAGCACACATACAGCTCAGTACACCCCCCATACATGTCAGTATACACAGTGCAGCACACATACAGCTCAGTACACCCTCCATACATGTCAGTATACACAGTGCAGCACACATACAGCTCAGTACACCCTCCATACATGTCAGTATACACAGTGCAGCACACATACAGCTCAGTACACCCTCCATACATGTCAGTATACACAGTGCAGCACACATACAGCTCAGTACACCCTCCATACATGTCAGTATACACAGTGCAGCACACATACAGCTCAGTACACCCTCCATACATGTCAGTATACACAGTGCAGCACACATACAGCTCAGTACACCCCCCATACATGTCAGTATACACAGTGCAGCACACATACAGCTCAGTACACCCTCCATACATGTCAGTATACACAGTGCAGCACACATACAGCTCAGTACCCCCCCCCCCCCATACATGTCAGTATACACAGTGCAGCACACATACAGCTCAGTACACCCCCCATACATGTCAGTGAATGTGAATGTGTGAGGAGCAATGCCTCATGGTACATGTAGTCCCGTACCTTGCTATAGGAGAACTCTATATTATACTTTGCGGCTTGCTATAGGGGCACTCTCAAGACAGGAGGAGCAAGTAGTGCAAACAGGGCACCCCAGAAATGGAAGTACGAGTTCTGATACTTTTTCTCATGTACTCCCCGATATCAATTACCGATACCTATTTTTATTGTTGTGACAGTTTTTTTTCAGACCTACAAACTATGGAATATTTTTGTTTAAGTATTTTTTATTTTTTTTTTACTATAAATGGTGGCGATCAGCGACTTATAGCAGCACTGCGATATTGTTGTGGACATTCTGACACTAAGCCCTCACACTGAACGCGGGTTTGAAATCGTGCGAGTTTATCTGAACTCACACGATTTCAAAGCAGCATTTCAGTCCGACTTCGAGGGTGACTTGAAAGACATCTGTGCGGGTTCATGCACAGATGTTTATTGAAATCACCCACAAAGTCGCCAAAAGTAATGCAGGAACTACTTTTGAAAATCGGTGCGGCGCAGCAAAGTTGGCGTCACACCGATTGGGACAGCAATAGGCTTCGATTTGACATGCGATTTGACCTGTCAAATCGCACCAATGTGAACAAGGGCTAACCGACACTTTTGACACACTTTGAGGATCAGTGACACAAAAAAAAATATGCCGTGTCACTGTACTAATGACACTGGCTGCGAAGAGGTTAATAGGGGCGAACAAAGCGTTAACTGTGAGCCTAGCCAGTGTTTTTTTCTTAACTGTGGAAGGTGCTTTTACTAGGGGAAGAGATGGAATTCATCCCCTGCTTTGCAGAGGCACAGGATCCATCCCTTCCCTACTGTCAGATCGGCAATCTGTCTTGTTTGCATAGGCAGATTGCAGTTCTGTGTCTGATGATCAGCGGGTGCTGGCAGACATTGAGTCCACGGTACACGCTGATTGGCTTCCGCCGTGTATAATCACAGCAGGAGTGTGCCGCCGGCGGCATTTATTTTCGCCCCCTACCTGGAACTGCATGACCATGTGTATATAAATGTGATCCTGCGCACAGCAGCCGCCCTGTAGCAGTAAAACTGCTATAGGGCAGTCTGAAAGTGGCTAATCACACTCGATCCCCCATGTGAATGTAACGCTCAGCAGACTTCTGGTTGTTTGCTGACAGAGAAACTTCCTCCTTATTCTGAATTTGTGAGTATTCTACTGTGGTAGCCTGCAATGAAAGCAGAGGGTTTTGAGATAAAGTGATAACATTTGTTGGCTTATTTTTAAGACTGAAAACATCAACGTTAGAAACAGTTTGGGTTTCCTTGTGAGATATACAGTGTGTGATACTGAATCTGCGAACAACATTTATAAATTACAAATACATTAACCATTTGACCTCCAAAAGATTGACCCCCCCTTCATGACCAGGCCTTTTTTTTTTTGTTATACGGCACTGCATTTAACTGGCAATTGCATGGTCATGCAACACTGTACCCAAATAAAATCTGTCTTTTTGCTGCCCAAAAATAGAGCTTTCTTTTGGTGGCATTTGATCACCACTGCAGTTTTTATTTTTTGCTTTATAAACAAAAATAGGCTGACAATTTTGTGGCTGGTTCGGTATTTAGGCTTGTATTTACTATTGCCCTGGTGTCGAAAACTGACCGAGTGGGCTAAACTTTTACAATGGGACCTGGAGGGGGAACAGCTTTCCCCTGCCTTTTCTGAGCTGGCGGATCAATTGGTCCAGGGGCTACAGTTTGTCTGTGATGCCTCTTTGGATGCGGCTCCTTTTGATTTCCAGACTGTATGTCTCATCAGTGGTCCTTCGGCATATTATCTGGCTGAGATGCTGGTCTGTGAATCAGGCTTCTAAGAAGGCCTTATCTGATCTCCCATTTGTGGGGGATCGGCTGTTTGGAGCTTCCTTGGATAACATCATTAAGAGCCTCAAAGGGGAGAAGAGTGCTGTTTTTTTTTTTTTCCCGCAGGCTTCCAAGGGCAAGAACGGGGGGCCATTCTTCTCAGCTCATAAGAGCCCTGTTCGTCCCTCAGGGTCTCAAGACAAGGGATCTAAGCCCTTCAGAGCCTCCACCAGAGGTCCAAGGAGGACCTGGTGGTAAGTCATGAGGGGGCTCTTCCAGACCTGCGGAAAAGGGGTGCGCCCTCACCTGTTTCTGGGGTGGGGGGGAGGTCTTCGCTGATTTCCGGATCAGTGGACCTCCCTGGTAAAGAACAAGTGGGTCTACTAACTCATTTGGTCCGGCTACAAGATCGAGTTTTGGTCTTTTCCTCCGGAAAAGGTCTTCCCTTCCAACCTGCGCTTGTCCCCAGATCGCTTACGGGGTCTCTTTGGGGCGGTGTAAGAATGTTTTCAGGGGTTTTACTTGTACCTGTTTACTGTTCCCAGGAAGAAAGGCAAGGTACATCCAATTCTTGATCTCAAGGCACTAAACTGCTTTGTGCCAGTACAGAAGTTCCGAATGGTGTCCTTTCGCACGATAGTGGTGTCCCTACATCAGGGAGATTTTCTCACTTCTATCGACAACAAGGACGCCTACCTTTACATTCCAATATATGCCGGTCACCAGCAGTTCCTCCTCTTTTCCGTGGGCAAGGAACATTATCAGTTTGTGGCGTTTTCCTTTGGGCTCGCCTCCGCTCCTCGAGTCTTCACAAAAGTGTTGGCACCGATACTAGCATTGTTGCGTCAGCGGAGGATTGCGGTACTGGGGTACCTGGACGATCATCTTCTCCGACTGCTCTGATGGACAACTTGGAGAATACTCTGCAAACTCTGAGGGAGTTTGGTTGGATTCTGAACCTCCAGAAGTCTGCTCTGGTTCTGTCCACAAGACTGGACTATCTGGGTCTTCCTCTGGAAAAACTCCAGAAGTTGCAGGAGGCAATCCAGCTTCTGTTGTCCAGTAGACGGTCATCCCTCCAGGCTTGCATGCGGGAGCTGGGCCTGAGGGTGTCTACCTTTTGAGGCGGTTCCACACGAGATCTCTGCAAAAATAGATTCTGGTGAAATGGGACAAAAATCTACGGTCTCTAGACAATCTGATCTTGTTGAGCCAGGGTACGAGAGGGTCCCTGATCTGGTGGCTTCGTTCTCCGGCAATTCAACAGGGAAAATCCTTTCTCCTCCTGTACTGGACGATTGTCACCATGCCAACCTGTCTGGGTGGGGTGGTATCCTAAGCACAGATTGTGCTCAGGGGAGTCCAGCCTGCCGATCAATGTACTGGAACTCAGAGCGATCAGACTTTGTCTGGATCATTGGACAATTCGTCTTCAGGGGTGTTCGGTACAAATTCAATCAGACAATGCTACGGCCGTGGCCTACGTCAATTACCAAGGGGGCACAAGAAGTGTCCTGGTGGCTCGGACAGTATCCGGCATTCTAAGGTGGGCAGAATGATTTGTTCCAGCCCTCTCTGCTGTACACATTCCAGGGGTGAAAAATTGGCAAGCGGATTACCTCAGTTGACAGGCGTTTTAACCAGTGGGAATGGTTATCTATCCGGAGGTGTTCCATCAGTCTTGTCTCTCGTAGGGTATTCCCAAGGTGGACCTATTGGCCTCTCATCTCAAAAGGAAGGTACAGAGGTTTGTGGCACGGTCTCTGGATCCTCTGGCTGACGCCACAGATGGATTAGTGGTTTCTTGAAGTCAGTATTGTCTGATTTACGCCTCCTCCCCCCCCCCCCCTCTCAAACTTCTGCCAAGACTCCTGCGCAGGATCGAGGCCGAAGGGAATCCAGTCATTCTAGTGACACCAGACTGGCCTCGCCAGTCTTGGTACACCGATATGGTACGGCTGGTCGCCGATGCTCCTTGGAGACTTCCTCTCAGGGAAGATCTGCTGTCCCAAGGGCCAATCACCCATCATGCTTTGCAGTCACTGGCTTTAACGGCTTGGCTGTTGAAAGCCAGGTGCTGAAGGATAGAGGTTTATCTGAATTGGTGATTCCTACGCTGTTAAAGGCTAGAAAATCTACCTCTAGGAAGATCTACCATTCAGTTTGGAGAAGGTACATTGCCTGGTGTGAGTCTCTTGGGGGATCACCTTTGCTCCTTTTCAGTGGCTCAGATATTGGCTTTCCTCCAATGGGGGGGGGGGGGGGGACTTGAGCAGCGCCTGGCTTTGAGTACCATCAAGGGCCAGGTTTCGACCTTAGCATTTTTTTTTGTTTAACGTTCATTGGCCACGCATTCCTTGGTGCGTACCTTTATCCAGGGAGTTCAACACTTGGCTCCTCCAGTTCGGTCTCCATTGCCGCTGTAGGACCTCAATTCGGTGCTGTCAGTTCTTCAGAAACCTCCCTTCGAAAGGCATCGGGAGGTTTCTCTGCTTACGTTGTTGCAGAAGGTGGCCTTTTTGGTGGCTATTACTTCTACACACAGGTTGTTGGAGCTGGCAGCACTGTCTTGTCGTTCACCTTACCTGGTGGTTCAGAGAGTGGTGGTTCTCCGTCCCTGTCCGTCGTTCCTTCCAAAGGTCGTCTCTAATTTCCATTTGAATGAATACATTGTGTTGCCTTGCCTATGTCCCAGGCCAAAACATTCTAAGGAAATGGCCTTGCATTCCCTGGATGTAGTTAGGGGCAATCAGGGTGTACCTGGCAGCTACGAAGTCTTTTCGAAAGTCCGATTCACTATTTGTTCCCACAGATGGACCTCGAAAAGGGTTGTCTGCTTCTACTGAGACCATTTCCAGAGGGATCAGACAGACAGTGATTCAGGCCTATTCATTTAAGGGTCAGGTTCTTTCCCTTTTTAAGGTGCACTCTACTTGGGCGCTTAGTGCCTCCTGGGCCTTCCGTCATCAGGCGTCAGTGCTGCAGGTTTGTAGGGCGGCCACCTGGTCGTCTGTGCACACTTTCACAAAGTTTTATAAAGTGGATGTGTTGGCATCTGCGGATGCTTCTTTTGGTCGCGCGGTTTTGCAGCCTGCTGTTGAGAGGACCTGGTCCTCCTTTTTTTTTTTTTTTTTTTTTTTTTTTTTTTTTTCAGGTGAGCTCCAGTTGTTTATGGTTGAGCTTCATGTTACCTGGTTGGCTACGTTTTAGCCTTGGGAATTTTTTCTTGCTGTTCCCATCCCTCATGTTTGACACTGCTTTGGGACATCCCAATGGTCAAGAAGATAAGGAGCTGTGTCCTTCAATGAATGAAAGACAAAATGGGATTTTTGACTTACCGTAAAAAACATTTCTCTGATGTTCATTGACGGACACAGCACCCACCCCTCTGTGGAGTTGGCTTTCTTCTGACACTGCTTTTAACCAAACTGAATGCCAATAGCTGAGAGTGGGAGTATACCCACTGGGACTGCCCCATAGGCGTAGTCCAGCTTTTTCCTACCCAGTGTCCTTCTCCTATAGGGGGCAGTATAACCCAATGGTCAAGAAGATAAGGAGCTGTGTCTGTCAATGGACATCAGAGAAATGGATTTTATGGTAAGTCAAAAATCAATTTTTTTTTTTTTTTATAAATTTAGGCCAATATGTATTCTTCTACATTTTTGGTTAAAAAAAATCCCAATTAGGCCCCTTTCACACAGGTGGACCATTCCATTTTTTTTTTTTGGCAGATCTGTACAGTCACCCCATGCATGTCTATGGGGCATGGGATGTCAGCGGAGATATGTCCGCTGACATCTGATCTGTCAAATCTGGACGGATGGAAACCCTATATCAGATCGGATGAGAACGGACAGACGCTCCGTTCCCATCCGATTCCCCCATAGAGATGCATGGGGACCTGACAGCTGTGTCTCCGCATCCCCCCGCTGAGATAAATGTGTGAAAGAGCCCTAAGTGTATTATGATTGGTTTTTACGCAAATGTTATAGCGCCTACAAACAATGGTATTTACTTATGGAATTTTTATTAATTTTTTTACTAGGAATAGCGGCGATCAGCGACATTATAGCCAAACTGCGATATTACGGTGGGCAATTGGATGCAAACTTTCTCTTTTGACACTTTGTGGGAAGCAGTGACAGTAATACAGTGATCAGTGTTAAATATATGCACTGTCACTGTACTGATGACACTGGCTGGGAAGGGCTTAAAAATCTAGGGCGACCAAAGGGTTTAATGTGTGCCTAGCCAGTGTTTTAGTGTACTGTATGTGCTACTTTTTACTAGAGGAAAAGATGGATTTTAGTCCCTGCTTTGCAGGAACACAAAATCCATCCCTTCCCCCCCGGTCAGAAGGGAGATCTGACTTGTTTACATAGGCAGAGCTCGGTTCTTAGTCTCTGCCCATCGATTGGCGGGTGCCGGCGGACATCAAGTGCCCAGCACCCGCAGATCAGCTTCTGCTGTGAATAAGCACATTTGAAGCGGCTTGCCGGCGGCAGACGCACGCCCCCTGCAGGCAAAAGTGCAGGATTACTTCTATATACGTGATGCGGCACACAGCTGCCACCCTGGAACAGTAAAACTGCTATAGGACAGTCAGCAAGTGGTAAAAACCCTTTTTAATGATAATGTTTTGAAAGCTTGCATTTTTCTTCTGCTGAGTTAGCCAGTAAATTGTATCACTTCATCTTCAAATGTTCCGCTGCATGTAAAGAATTCCTCCCGTTAATCTTTCGATTTTAGAGATGACACTGAAGTGGCTTCATAAATGCCTATATAGTTTGTGGGGACAAATTCACAGTGACCAATTACCTTCTCTTTGCAATGCAGCCTATGGCAAAGTGTTCTTGGTGCGGAAGATCAGCGGCCACGACTCCGGAAAGCTGTATGCTATGAAAGTGCTGAAGAAGGCGACTATAATTCAGAAGGCCAAGACTGCAGAACACACAAGAACTGAGCGCCAAGTGCTGGAACACATCAGACAGTCGCCTTTCCTTGTAACCCTTCATTATGCCTTCCAGACAGACACAAAGCTTCATCTCATTTTAGGTAAGGCTTTTTTTTTATACCCAATTCATTACTGCTGATAATCTGCTCAGGCACGGGCAGGCTATTGTTAAATTGATTGTAAAGTCTCATTTTTTTTCCAATTAAAATTACAAACAATGTCAAGCAAAAGGACAGCCGGCAACTCTGTAAATGTTCAAATTCCTTATTGTCAACTCCTCAGTGAGTAAAATAGACAAGGTGGCTAACGCGTTTCGGCGATGAGGTGTGCTGTGACCTAGGCTTATCGCCGAAACGCGTTAGTCACCTTGTCTATGTTACTTCCTGAGGTGTGACAATAAAGAATTGGAAAATTTACAGAGTTGCCGGCTGTCCTTTTGCTTGACATTGTATTGCAATGGCGTTTGGAGAGATCACTGCAGCCTGTGCACCTGATGAACGTTTACATTTACCTGATGCTTCCATTGTTCAGAGCGAGCGAGAGAGAGAGAGAGAGATCACCGCAGCCTGTGCACTTGATGGACGTTTCCATTTACCTGATTGCTTCCATTGTTCAGAGCGATGTGTTTTTGTCTGATAAAATTACAAACAAGTTATACTTACCTCCTCAGTGAATTGGTTTTGCACAGAGCAACCCGAATCCTCCTCGGGCCCCTCTTCGGTGCTCCTAGCCCCTCCCTCCTGTTGAGTGCCCCCACAGCAAGCAGCTTGCAATGGGGGCACCCAAGCCGGGCTGCAGCTCTGTGTATCCATTCAGACACGGAGCTGCCATTCGGCCCCACCCTCTCTCTCCTGATTGGCTAATTGAGTTTAACAGCAGCAGGAGCCAATAATGCCACGGCTGTGTCTCAGCCATGTAGGAGAGAGAGTCCCGGACGGCTGAAGCACTCATTGACATCGGTGGATAGAGAGGGGGGGTCAGGTAAGTATTAAGGGCACTTGCACCAGAGCTTAGTAAATGAGGTAAAGTTTCACTTTGAAAAGAATACACAATCACATGCAAGGAAAATAAAAAAACAGCATTTTTGTTTGTACATGATTGGATGATAGAAACCAGCAGAGCTTCCCCCTCAGATCTAGAGCAACTGTACTTCAAAGTGCACAGTATATTTGCCTTTAGTAAATCAACCTCCCGGTGTCATAATCTTTCCACTAAAATAGGATGAAAGATATCATCCCATGTCGTCGTGACCTTTTTCCCCACAGGAGGGTACGGTGGCGAGCAATTCTAGCTTTAGAATGTGGAACAAACAGGGAATACATGGACAGTACCTGCCCTTGAGGTCTGCACCACATGACCAGAACAGGGGTATATATATCTATAACCAGAGCGCTAAAAAACCTCCGACACAGAAGATGTGTATGATAAATCAAATACAAAGCAAGGAGGGGGGAGGGGGGGAAGGGGGGGGGAAAGGTAGTAGATTAGTTAGTTTAGTTTAGTTAGATTAGTTAGATAAAACTAATAAAATAAAATTACTATATAGTATGAGATCAACATGTAGACCGAAGGGGATAGTCCATATGCACTGAGCCGCTCTTCCACAGACCAAGAGGAGATTCTGTATAAGCAAAGAAACAAAGAGGAGAAGCGCTCTAAGTGCAGACAGTTTATTCATACATATAAGACAATGTGTGTGGTAACTCACAAGACATGAATGAAGGTCAGGCTGTGTGACACCATTGGATCTTAGGACATCCTCTGGGGGGAGGGGGGTTGTAACATCCACTCCAAGGCGCCGTCCGTGGCTGAGTCAATGTTGATGGGAGGAAAGAAAGCCGGCTGCCTCCCGCCTCAGTGTACGGTATGTGGTCAGATGGAGATGACCGGCGGCTGCAAAGTTCCGTAGGAGGATGGACGCTCTCCCGTCACCAGGGGTGGTGTGATCAAACAGCAAAAGAACGGCAGGCACGACGCGTTTCTGAGCATGCGCGGGGTCAGTATACCCGGCGCTCTTTCTTCAGGAGCACCGATTTTTTACTTTTTGTGCTATAAACAAAAAAAGAGCGTTTATTTTGAAAAAATAACAAAAACGAGTAATGGCGGCGATCTGCGATTTTTTTTTTTTGCGGGACTGCGACATTGCGGCGGACAGATCGGACCCTTGACTGACATTTTTGACACTTTTGGGGGTACCAGTGACATTACTGCAGTAATCAGTGCTATACATATGCACTGTTACTGTAAAAATGACACTGGCAGGGAAGGGGTTAATTTTATTGGAGAGGGAGGGGTTAATGTATGCCTGGTGCTTACTGACGTGTGTGGGGGGAGGTGACTGAGTGACACAGGGACAGATCGCAGGTTCAGCTATGCTGAACCCTGCAATCTGACCCTGCCTGTCACTTAGGAGATCCGCCCGCTCTGTTTACACAAGCGGGCGGATCTCCAAACTCGATTCCCCGACGATTGGGGAAGAGCAGCGGCGATCTCCGCCGCTCCTCCCCTGGCCCGACTCCCGCTGTGACTGAAAACAACGGGAGTGCCCCTCCGGTGGCGCGCGAGTGCCGCCTACAGGGGGAGGAGTCCAGCGACGTAGGTCTACGTCGCTGGACGGGATTGTGCCACATTGCCGCAGTAGTGTCAATGTGGGCGGTCGTAAAGTGGTTAAAAAAAATAATTTTAGGCCTGAAGATTACATAAAACCCTCAAACATTATATCTTTTCTGAAACGGACACCCTAGAGAATGAAATTTGATGTCACACGATATTACTGCAAAGGCTTAGGAAACAGAAATGTTTAGTAAAAAAAAAAAACACATTTCAAGTTAATTTTAGGGCATGAAAACACAATAAATTACCCATATTTTTTGTAAAATATAAAAGCCTAGCTTGCACCAAGTAAATAGATACCCAACATGTCAAACCTTAAATATGTCAGTACCCATTATTTTCCATAGGCAACACTTCAAAAGCCTCCTATAAGTCATCAGTTTAGGTTTATGAAGGAGTTCTGGTGCTACAAATATTGCTCTCATTCCGGCATGTGCGGCGATATGTAACGTGTATCGCAATTAACGTTTTCAGGCGTAGTTGCCCCCGACATGTGCATTTACGTTTGTACGTGTGTATATGTTCGGGTGGGGGGGCCTCCTCTTTTTTTTTTTTCGGTGAGGGGGATTTTATGTGGTTGAGTGGAACTAGTTTTTTTACAATTGAAACCATTTTTTTTTTTTTTTTTTACTTTTTTTTTCTTACATAGGGGACAAAAAGTCCCCTATGTGATGATTTCTTTTGATGACAGGTTCTCTTTAATGAGAAATCCAGGGTCTAAAAGACCCTGCATGTCTCCTCTGTGTAATGCACAACACGCTGCATTACATTCTTTCCTGGGCTTGATGGCTGGGAAAACTGTCAATGGGGACCCGGAATTTACAATGTAGATAGAGGGAGAGAGCCGCTCAGGTGAGGAAAGGGGCTCCGATGCAAGTCGGATGCGTCATCCAAAGGTCCAATGATTCAAAGAAAATGTGACTGCACTCAGAGGAAATTGAAGAATGAAGTGTTTAATCCCCCGTAGGATATAATATAAACAGTGCTTCACATAGACACAGGACAGGTAAACGCGTTTCAGATCCGCCTAAAAAACTGACCGGCGGATCTGATCGGATCATTCGTGTGAAAGGACCCTAATGTTTTTTTTTCCCCTGAAAATATATATTTGATACACTGTTGTGTAAATATCATGAAAAAAAAAATTGCAACTGCCATCTTTTTTTTTGTTTTTCTACAAGGCCTCTTTGTTTAGAAAATATATAACAGTTTGGGGTTTTAGCCCCGGTTCACACTTCTGCGAGTGCGGGGTTCGCATGTAATGTAGGAGCGCACTGCTCCGACATTACATGCGATCAGCTGTGCGGTGCGAGTTTAGCCATACAGTTTGTATGGCTAAATTCGCATCGCACCCGAAGCAAACTCGCACAGGAGGCATTTTTGCAGCCGCATCAGGATCGGATCGCACATCGGTTCACACTTGTGCGATCCGCTCCTGTGCGAACTGAACGATCGCACTGCGATATGCGATCAAACTGGGGGTGTCAGTAAGATTACATTGACACCCCCAGCGTATCGCATATGGCAGTGTGAACTGCCGGGGGTGCGTGTGCGATGCGGGAACAGGCTGCGAATTCGCAGCCTTCCCGCATCGCATAAATGTGAACCGAGCCTCAAAGAGGAAGTAAACCCTCCTCTGCAACTTGTACCTATAGGTAAGCCTATGATAAGGCTTACCTATAGGTACTGTAAATATCTCCTAAACATGCACCGTTTAGGAGATATTTACCTTTCATGCAGCCAGTCACATCACTGGCGCATGCGCTCTGAAGGAAGGGCCGCTGGTGCCGTTCCTTCAGAGTCCCATGCCGTGACCGTTGGCTCCCGCGCGCGTGCGCGGGAGTGACGTCACTGTGGCTCCGGCCAATCAGATGGCCGGATGCCGCGATCCCGCAAGACGGGCGACTGGACATGTCGCCCGTCATACAGGTAAGTGGGCGGCACGGCGGGGGCTCGTTCTGAGGTAAGTATTTCATAATGAGCTAGTATGCGATGCATACTAGCTCATTATGTGTTTCTCTTTCAGGTTGCGAAAAAAATAAAATCTATGGGTTTACAACCTCTTTAAGTAATTTTATAGCCAAAAATGCAGATTTTTAACAAAGAAATGAAAAGACAAAAAAAGAAAAAATTGCTCTTGTGGGGAACTGTTTAAATGTGGTGGCTTCATTTTTTTGTTTTCTTTTTTTAGGCTCCATTCACATCTGAGCGTATCGTTTTTCAGGTGTTTTTTTTTTTTTCAGGAGGTTTTTCTGGCTTTTTTTGCAGGTTTTTTGAGGCAGGCATTGACATCTGACAAAAACGCTTGTAATCTGCCAAAAAAAGAAGCTCATGTACTTTTTTGAGCTTCAGGCTCCATTCATATCTGAGCGTATTGTTTTCAGGTGTTTTTTTCTAGCTTTTTTCAGGCGTTTTTTTGGGCGTTTTTCAGGCGTTTTTTTGGGCGTTTTTCAGGCGTTTTTTTGTAGGTGTTTGGAGGCAGGCATTGACAACAAAAACACTTGTAATCTGCCAAAAAAAGAAGCCTATGTACTTTATTGAGTTTCAGGCGTTTTGCTTCAGGCAACAAAACGCTCAGATGTGAACAGGGGCCATTGAAATGAATGGGATTTTGCATGTTGGACGTTTTGAGACTTCAGAGATGAGCGTTTTACGAGCTGAAATACTCTCAGGTGTGAACAGGGCCTTAGGGTTTTTTCCTCTTTATTTTTAGCTGGTGTCTCCTGGTAACATGCTTCTTGTCTGAAGGCCTGCACACACGATCAGAAAATCGGATGGAAAAAATACCGCTTTCAAAGCGATCATATGATAATCTGATCATTAGTACACCGCTTTTGAGAGCCGATCACGACAATTCACCAGATATTATCTGATGGGACAAGTAGGAAAATTTTTCTCGTACGATACCAGATGGTACGATTTGCTTTTATTCAGTACAGTTTTTGCCCGAAAATACAATACAAACACATTACTGTACATCTCTTCCGAATTTTTGGTTCTTTTGTACAAGAATTTTCGTAACTTTAGTAACCTCTTCATTTTCAATATAATACTAGCATGCAAAAAAAAAAAACAATTGTTCATCTTATAATCTTATACCAGGCATTAGGCTTTGTTCACATGGACATACGTAAAGTGTCACTAAACCCACATCCTAAAAAAACTATCAATAAATGGTGTATTACATGCTGTTCATACTCACTCACTGAGATTCCTTTTCTGTATTCTGCAAAAAAAAAAAACCTGGTTAATCCTGCTGCTCTCTATCTCCCCCTTCTGTTCATGTCCCAAATTCATCTTGGGATTTTGCAGCTGTGGTGGCAACTCTGCACATGCTCAGTTTTCAGTGAGTTTCTATACTGAGCATTTCCTCCTTATCACGTCTGGGCAGCCCATGTGAATATAGAGTCACAGATGTGGGCGAATACACAGTGGGAAATGACAGCCAACTCCCTCCCTCCTCCTCCTCCTCCTCCTCCTCCATGCCCACTAACCAGCTATACATAATGGGGGCTTCACCTCCCTCTTATTCTAAGATAGGGATCTTCAAACTACGGCCCTCCAGCTGTTGCGCAACTACATGTCCCATAAAGGCACTGTAAAACTCTGACATTCACAGACATGATTAGGTATGATGGGAATTGTAGTTCCTGAACAACTGGAGGGCCATAGTTTTGAAGATCCCTGTTCTAAGACATAGGCCTGTGACTGGCAAAAATTTGCCCACACAATGTTTAGAGGTACAAAGGCCAATGCGCTACCAGTGAAGTAAATGAGAATAGGGGTAAAATAAAATGTGATCAAAATAAATATAAATGTGAGAATAAGCTGCCAATTTCTTTAGTGTCGCCACATATATACACAAATAGAATATAAAATCTGTGAGTATATTGGCGCTAATTCCAAAATAAGCCAACACACTAAAACAAATAACACCATAATCAATTATTATTGAGTAAATAACCATTAGATCAAAAGAACTGTGCGAAACAGTAAATAAATCTATCTATCTATCTATCTATCTATATATATATATATATATATATATATATATATATATATATATATATATATATATATATATATATATATATATATATATATATATACCATATATACTCGAGTATAAGCTGACCCGAATATAAGCCGAAACCCCTAATTTTACCACAAAAAAAAGGGAAAAATGATTGACTCGAATATAAGCCTGGGGTGGGAACTGCAGCAGCTACTGGACCCAACTGGACCACCACGAGACCCAAAACAGGGGCTGCCGGCATGGTACAGGAGAATGCAGGGCTTCGGGCATGGTACAGGAGAATGCAGAGCTGCAGACATAGTACAGGGGAATGCAGGGCTGGGGGCATGGTACAGGAGAATGCAGGGCTGGGGGCATGGTACAGGAGAATGCAGGGCTGGGGGCATGGTACAGGAGAATGCAGGGCTGGGGGCATGGTACAGGAGAATGCAGGGGCTGCGGACATGGTAGAGGAGAATGCAGGACTGCGGGCTTGGTACAGGAGAATGCAGGGCTGGGGGCATGGTACAGGAGAATGCAGGGCTGGGGGCATGGTACAGGAGAATGCAGGGCTGGGGGCATGGTACAGGAGAATGCAGGGGCTGCGGACATGGTACAGGAGAATGCAGGACTGCAGGCTTGGTACAGGAGAATGCAGGGCTGGGGGCATGGTACAGGAGAATGCAGGGCTGGGGGCATGGTACAGGAGAATGCAGGGCTTTGGGCATGGTACAGGAGAATGCAGGGCTGCGGGCATGGTACAGGAGAATGCAGGGCTGCGGGCATGGTACAGGTGTGCACTGCATCCCCTGTAGTATGGCCGCATAACGGCAGGTAGTGCGGCCGTGGAGGAGTCTCACTTACCTGTTCCTGAAGCACCTTAGACTTAAAAATGGCGCCGCCCGGCGCCAACACGACACTGCCCATGCACCGCTCGGGAAAGCCCGTACACGTTCAGTGTGCATGTCGGGCCGGCCGCGGACATTTTTTTTCAGCACAAACGTTTACTTTTTAACATTTTTGTACCAAATTGAATCAAAGGTCATCTTAGGTGTCTATATTGTGTTTTTTTTTCATGCTAATGAAAAATAAGTACTATTAAAATATTTAATTTTTTATACATAATTTTGTCGTAGCATATAAGTAAGATTTAATACTCTCTCTCTCTCTCTGAGTGATTTATGTTGCCTTGAGCAGTTTGGAACAATTCCACGCTTGCAGCTGAATTCTGGCCAACAAATTACTTAATTTACTAACTGGCCTGCTGACCCAAGCACCAAGCCATTACTGAAATGAATGGGGAGGACTCTTTATGTCTAAATGACATTTATCTTCTAAATAACTGCTTATTTGGCAGGACTCAGACCGCTGAATTTTTTTTTTCCCTTTTCATAAAATCAGAACCCCCCCCCCCCCCCCGGGGGAGGTGCAGGTCAAGGGGGGGGGGGGTCCCTGATCCGACACAGGATGATCCCATTTGGGGTGTCGATGGGTTTCCCCCCCCTCCAGACTTGTAGACCCCCCCCCCGATGGTCATGCGGCCGGCTCATCACAGCTTGCTCTCCCCTCGACCACTCTGATAAACCACCTTCGGCGGCTACTGATGTTTCACTTACTCAGCCGATACCGATTTCTCTATCGCTCATTGACAGACGTAGTCTTCTTGATTCTCAAGAGCTGGGTTATGTTGTCTCCGCAGGAGTAGGACTAGGCAGAAAGACAAAACGTTCTGGCTCCACCCTAGGGGCAGTCCCTGAGGGTATATCCTCCCTCTCTCTGCTACAGGGATTCAGCTGAAGGACAAGGGATTGTCAGCTTCAGTTATTCCTACTCTAGTTAAAACAAGGAAAGCGACTTCCAGAAAGATTATCATCGTACATGGAAGTCTTATATTGTGTGGTGTGAATCCCTTGGGTTCCATCTACATCTTTATTCGATAGTCCGAATATTGGCCTTTCTGCAACAGGGAGTTGAGCAGAAGCTGGCCTTGAGTGTTATCAAGGGTCTGGTTTCAGCATTTGCTATCTTCTTTCAGAAGCCTTTGTCTACTCATTCCTTGGTGCGGAATTTCATCCAGGGGGTGCGACACCTGGCTCTGCCAGTGCACGCGCCGTTACCATCCTGGGATCTTAATTTGGTGCTGTCGGTTCTTCAGACACCTCCCTTTGAAAATATCAGGGAGATTCCCTTGCTTACTTTATCCCAGAAGGTGGTCTTCTTGGTGGCTATCACTTCTGCACGCAGGGTGTCAGAACTGGCTGCATTATCCTGTTGTTCCCCAGATCTGGTGGTTCATAGGGATAAGGTTGTTCTTCATCCGAATCCATCCTTCCTTCCTAAGGTGGTTTCAAAGTTTCATTGAATGAGGACAGTGTATTGTCCTTCCTATGTCCTTAGCCCAATCATCCTCGAGAATTTGCATGGCATTCCTTGGATGTAGTTCGGGCGATCAGGATATATTTGAATACTACGGATTCAATTTGTAGACGGATTCACTGTTTGTGATCACGGATGGCCCTAAGAAGGGGTTGCCTGTTCTGCTGCGACCATCTTTAGATGGATCAGACAGACGGTGGTATAGGCTTATTTTATCTAAGGGTCGGGATCCCCCGTTCCCTTTTAAGGCGCATTCTACTCGGGCGCTTAGAGTTTCCTGGACCTTCCGCCATCAGGCGTCAGTGGTTCAGGTTTTCAAGGCGACTGTTTAGTCAACAATATTATACAACAATATTGTATAAGGTTCATGTGATGGCATCGTCAGATGCCTCTTCTGGCCGCAAGGTTCCTGCAGGCCACTGTTTGAGGAGACTGTTGGTCTACCTCGAGGATTTGTGGGGTAGGTCTCATCTGTTTACTCGATGAGTCCTTTGATACTTCTGGTTGGCTCCGGTTGGGCCTTCTAGATTGGATTTTGATTTCTGTCAATCCCACCCCTCATTTGTGGCACTGCTTCTGGATGTCCCAGCTCTTGAGAATCAAGAAGACTACGTCTGTCAATGAGCGATAGAGAAAAATGGATTTTTGTAAGATCTTACCGTAAAATCCTTTTCTCTTAAGCTCATTGACAGACGTAGTACCCGCCCCTCTATCATTGAGTTGGGTTGGGTTAAATTCTCTGTTACTGCTTTAGAACAGAACTGATTCCCTGTAGCAGAGAGAGGGAGGATATACCCTCAGGGACTGCCCCTAAGGTGGAGCCAGAACGTTTTGTCTTTCTGCCTAGTCCTACTCCTGCGGAGACAACATAACCCAGCTCTTGAGAATCAAGAAGACTACGTCTGTCAATGAGCTTAAGAGAAAAGGATTTTACGGTAAGATCTTACAAAAATCCATTTTTTCATAACTGATGGTCTCTCTTGTTGGTTTGTGAATTTCTATTCGCTTGTGAATTTTTGTCGTTTCTCTTACCATTCCCCCAAACATATGTTTCATGTTCATGATCACTATCACCAATAGGGTCCTTTCACACGGCCGCTCCGTGTGTCCGCAAATCATCCCATCCGTTTGCGGATGATTTGCGGACATAATGTAAGTGAATGGCACTGCGGATGTCAGCGGAATACCATCCGCTGACATCCGATTTTTCTCCTTTCAGTTCTGTTCCGTTTTTTGGAACAGAACCCTATTTTTTCATCCGTGTAAAAAACGGAAAGGAAGGAAAATCGGATGTCAGCGGTGTCATCCGCTGACATCCGCAGTGCCATATACTTACATTATGTCCGCATATCATCCGCAAACAGATAGGATGATATGCGGGCACACGGAGCGGATGACACAAATGTCATCCTCTCCGTGAAAAAAAAAAAAAAAAAAAAAGTCCCGCAGCGGACTTAAGCAGCGGAGCGGCCGTGTGAAAGGACCCTTATATATTACAAAGTTCTGTTTTCTTGACTATGTTATCTAAAATGTTTGTGTTTATATATTTTTGTGATGATCTCAATTTCAATAAACACATTTAAAAATGTGTAAAAAAAAAAAAAATATATAGATAGATAGATAGATAGATAGATAGATATAGATATATATATATATATATAGATATATATATATAGAGAGAGAGATATAGATATATATAATTTTTTTTTTTGGAATTTCTTGTTTCACATATATTTTTTCTGTTCAGCCCATGTAAACGGGCTCTTATGGACACTATATATATATATATATATATATATATATATATATATATATATATATATATATATATATATATATATATATATATATATATAGATAGATAGATATATAGATATATATATATATAGTGTCCATAAGAGCCCGTTTACATGGGCTGAACAGAAAAAATATATGTGAAACAAGAAATTCCAAAAACCAAAAAAAAAAAAAAAAAAAAAATCACCCCAAGCCCACGATTCACTTGCTCCACCAGTGTCCCCACAATCACAATTCGTAGTGCTTCCACCACCAGGTGACACCAAGTATTAAAGCCTCTTACCGGCTCCTGTGGACCATCATAAAGTATGGTCAAATGCGCGTGTTACATCTCCTTATGAAGGGAAACTCCAAAGTGCCAAACGTGATCCAGTCAGGGTTGGTTCATCAGCAGGATGAAAAAAAAAGGCATATCTGCCCATAGTGTAACCCATAAAAAGCATTTGTTCAAAAATTACACATGAAATGTGCAAAGAGAATCACACTAAGCAAATCATTGGGCAATAGGTTTTAAAAAAACTTGCATGTAGCAATAAAAACAGAAACAATTGCTATCCTAGAAAGCAGCAGGCTGTGTGGCTGCACCGGACTCTCCCGCCGATCAGCAAGCGTGCATGACGACGAAGCGTCTCTTCTACTTCTCTTTTAAATGATTTTTGAATGAATATACAATTGAGCTAAACTGTGTTTTTCTTTAGTACTTGCCTGGAGTTCTTCTTTGACATTTCCCATTACTCAATTATTTTAACCCAAAACTATAAATGTCCTGCCCCCGTGGATCAATAAAGTCTTATAGAAGGGCTGAGATGTCATCTGGGAGAAAATGCTGTTCTAGGCTCCTGTCAGTAATGCCTATCTGTCTGGAGGCTTAGGTGCTTGGTCACATGAGCTCTGCAGAAGCTAGTCTGAGCTCTGGTTGTCTCCTTCCTACCAGAAGATTTTCCCCCTTAATGAGCAGGCCATTTTTTGCGATACGGCACTGAACTACTTTAATGGACAATTGCGCGGTCGTGCGACGCTGTACCCAAATAATATTTATTTCCTATTTTCCCACAAAATAGAGCTTTCTTTTGGTGGTATTTGATCACCTGTGCGATTTCTTATAATTTGCTCTATAAACAAAAAGAGCGACAAATTCTGGGAAAAAAAAAAAAAAAAATATATATATAATTTTTTTTCACTTTCTGCTATATAACATTCTCCAAAAAAAAAAAATTAAAATGTTTTCATCATTTTAGGCTAATTTTTTATTCTGCTACATATTTTTGGTAAAAAAAAAAATCAGAATAAGCTTACTTTGATTTGTTTGCGCAAAAGTTATGGTGTCTACAAACTAGGGGAAAGATTTATGTCATTTTAATTAATTTTATTTATTTTTTACTAGTAATGGCAACGGTCAGCGATTCTTAGCGGGACTGCGACATTGTGGCGGACAGATCGGACACCTAACTGACATTTTTGACACTTTTGGGGGGACCAGTGACATTACTACAGTAAAAAAAAAAAACACAGTATTGCTGCGCTAAAGAAGATACCAAAATAGATAATAATCAATATTAAAAAGTATCAACATTAAAACAGGAAAAGCAGCCACACTAATCTGGAACATAACAGATCAAAAAAAGAATTAGAACAATGGCTGTGGCGCTAAACCTTATAGTACAGTCCCAAATAAATGAGAAAAAGCAGTCCTTAAAGATGCATTACACACTTGATGACAAATGAGGCAACTTCAGAACCGAAGAACCACCACCGGAAAGCACTCCAATAACATCACTCCTTACCAGCTGCAGTAGACCCCCATGACAGAGATCATAAACGCCCAGAAATTAGGTTTTGGAAAAAGAATCTCCCACTCTTCAATCCCAGGCTGGCAGGCTCGGTGGATGGTGAAATATAAAAGAGAAGGCAGGGACACTCGCATAGCGCAGACTGTTACAAATCTTTATTCCCACACATAAAGGTAACACTTACAGGGTAAAAGAAGGTAATCTCGCATTTCTGTTTAATGTGAGGTCCTCCTCGTGTTGTTCCTTAGCGTTCACTGCATTGACAACCAAAAAGATGGCCGCCACGTCTCCTCCACGCCACAGCATGTGTCACCAAGAGCGCCACCCGATGCACGTTTCGTCATCAAAAGACGTCGTCCAGGGGTGCGGCCTCGAGGTGCGCTCGTACTATATGTAGCTGCGGAGGAGGGCGGAACAATCGAAGGTAATTGGTAGCCGGAAATCGGAGATGTGCTTCACATACCGGAACCATCAAAATACTGGAAGGGAAGAAGAAAATAGCAACATCCGGGGGATCGAAAATTGAATCAAAATACCCCCGCAATGAAATTGACTGGCTAAATCTTCAACCACAATTCCTATATACTACTCCAGATGTATTCTCTGATAATAATAAAACATCCAAGTGTGAATATATTTGCAATTAGGTATTAGGCCGCAACATGGGGGAGACGGCGCCATCTAGCGGTGCCCGTGCAAACCACACCTAAGGAACGAGGAGGCCCACTCAATCAAGATACATATGAGATCATAAATACATTAAAATACAGCTAAAATCACAAATATGAAATAATTAAAAACCTTACATAACACCTAACCAAGACACTGTTAAAAGCCTCAGAAACTCAGCTCTAAAAATAAGAAATACAAAAAATCAAGCTAAGAATTATTAATATGGGCATTCAGGTCCCATTCAATATTGAGCCCCAAGGGGGTGTAGGACTTCAGCCTATAAATCCAGCTTGTCTCAAGCCTTGATACACCCCTCGTTAGGTGGCTCCCCCTCCAATGACCTGAGAACCTATCAATGCCCAAAAATAAAGTTCCACTGGGGTCTCTCTGATGGCATTCGTCATAATGACGCGAGAGACTGTGTTTAGGAAAGCCCTTGACTATGTTGGCCACATGCTCCTTAAGCCTCACATGAAGCTCTCAGATAGTGCGGCCAACATAGTCAAGGCCACATGGACATCTTACGAGGTACACCTACACCACATACTTAGTTGTACAGGATATAAACGGTTTGATGGTAAAATCCTGATCCGTGGCCCCCGACTTAAATGTATCAACACGTCTCCTTTACAAATCGCACACCTCCTACATCTATAGAAACCACCCACCTGTTGGAAAAAAGAGACCTTTTTTTGGGGGGTTTCTAATGGTGGGAGCCACTTGTAACCTCAGGGGGGGAACTCCCCTGTAAACAACCTGAGGTTGTGGGGCTAGAAGGGGCTCTAATGTTGGGAGCCATCACTAAAGGGAACCGGGAGCAGCATTTTCTCAAGGAAAGGACATTTTTTTGTTACCTTTTTATTTATCAAACTCAGCAGAACTTTTGAGATAGCTTTACATTGGAGTGAAAATCTGCTTCAGCCTGCTTTTTTTTTATATGCTTTTTGCAGATTACATTAATGGTGGAGAACTATTTACTCATTTATCTCAGCGAGAGAAATTCACAGAGAGTGAAGTACAGTTATATATCGGGGAAATTGTACTCGCCCTTGAACACTTACATAAGGTAGGTCATCTTTTTTTTTTTTTTTTTTAACTTTTTTTACTTTTTTTTTTTTTACAAGAAATTGCTGGAATGCCTGTTTGCATGGGAAGGGAGTTGAAGATTTTGTGATCTCTTCATAGCCACAGAAGGGAAGGTGTGGGTCTTGTTGGAGGTCGTGGCCTGCTGTTTTTTTTTTTAATGGTTTAGGTTAGAACACGCTGCATGTGACCTCAGTGGTGTCATGATGTGAGGAAGGGGAAGAAGGGGAGTTTGAAAATGAGGATGTCTAATTGGGTAAAAACAGGAGGAGTTATCCAACAATATTTCATGAAGGGGGAGAGAAAGAGAATGAAAAAGAAGAATCAGTCCTCAGCAGTGCAGAGTATTTTAGGAGAGGAGAGTTAGATAGAGGAAGGAGCAGAGTCCTCCAGCAGTGCAGAGTATTTCAGGAGAGGAGAGTTAGATAGAGGTAGGAGCAGAGTCCTCCAGCAGTGCAGAGTATTTTAGGAGAGGAGAGTTAGATAGAGGGAGGAGCAGAGTCCTCCAGCAGTGCAGAGTATTTTAGGAGAGGAGAGTTAGATAGAGGTAGGAGCAGAGTCCTCCAGCAGTGCAGAGTATTTCAGGAGAGGAGAGTTAGATAGAGGAAGGAGCAGAGTCCTCCAGCAGTGCAGAGTATTTTAGGAGAGGAGAGTTAGATAGAGGTAGGAGCAGAGTCCTCCAGCAGTGCAGAGTATTTTAGGAGAGGAGAGTGAGAAGAAAGAGCAGAGTCATTCAGCAATGCAGAGCTTTTTCGGAGAGAAAAGTCAGAGAAAGGAGTAGAGTCATCCAGCAATGCAGATTATTTCAGGAGAGGAAAGTTATAGAGGAAGGTGCAGGATCCTATAGCAGAGCAGAGTATTTCAGGAGAAGAGAGTTCGATAAATAAAGGAGCAGAGTCATCCAGCAGAGCAGGGTATTTCAGGAGATGAGCATTAGATAGAGGAAGGAGCAGGGTCCTCCAGCAGAGCAGAGTATTTCAGGAGAGGAGATTTAGATAGAGGAAGATGCAGAGTCCTCCAGCAGAGCAGAGCAGAGTATTTCAGGAGAGGAGAGTTAGAGGAAGATGCAGAGTCCTCCAGCAGAGCAGAGTATTTCAGGAGAGGAGAGTTAGAGGTAGGAGCAGAGTCCTCCAGCAGAGCAGAGTATTTCAGGAGAGGAGAGTTAGATAGAGGAAGGAGCAGAGTCCTCCAGCAGAGCAGAGCAGAGTATTTCAGGAGAGGAGAGTTAGAGGTAGGAGCAGAGTACTCCAGCAGAGCAGAGTATTTCAGGAGAGGAGAGTTAGAGGAAGGAGCAGAGTCCTCCAGCAGAGCAGAGTATTTCAGGAGAGGAGAGTTAGATAGAGGAAGGAGCAGAGTCCTCCAGCAGAGCAGAGTATTTCAGGAGAGGAGATTTAGATAGAGGAAGATGCAGAGTCCTCCAGCAGAGCAGAGCAGAGTATTTCAGGAGAGGAGAGTTAGAGGAAGATGCAGAGTCCTCCAGCAGAGCAGAGTATTTCAGGAGAGGAATGTTAGATAGAGGTAGAAGCAGAGTCCTCCAGCAGAACAAAGAACAGGAGAGGAGGGTTTAATAAAGGAAGGAGCAGAGTCCTCCAGCAGTGCAGAATAATTCAGGAGAGGAAAGTTAGAGGAAGGAGCAGAGTCCTCCAGCGGAGCAGAGCATTTCGGGGGGGGGGGGGGGAGTTAGATAGAGGTAGCAGCAGAGTCCTCCAGCAGAACAAAGTATTTCAGGGGTGAAGATTTTGAGAAGGGAATGAGGTCCTCCAGCAGAGCAGAGTATTTCAGGAGAGGAGAGTTGGATAGAGGAAGGAGCAGAGTCCTCCAGCAGAGCAGAGTATTTCAGAAGAGCAGAGATAATTAGTAGAGTAAGGAGGGAAGACTTCTATTGGAACGTTGTGTGGAGTCAGGATTAGAACATCTCCTGTGTCACTGCGCTGGAACTGTCATGCAGAAGAAGAGCCAGAAAATGAAAGCGAACACCTGAGAGATTATTCACACCACATTCCCTCTTAAGTAAAACTTATCCTTGAAATGCTGATAAATCCACATCCTGGGCCATGTGACCAGAGAAAAGCCACCAGTCACGTTGTTTCTATGGTAGTACAGTAGTAAAGAGTTAGCAACTTTGTCAGATTTTTTTATTTGTCAGTTTCTTCTAGGACATATATTTGGCATAAATTCCCCCCTGCAGAGCTTCCAACAGCAATCCATTTATTTTTCTTCCCCATTCAGAGAAAAAAAACAAATTCTACATTTTTGGTTAGAGTTGGGCTTGTACATTACAGAACAAGTGTAAGTTTTCTGCTTTTCTGTATACAAAGCTGGCCGAGTTACTCTGCCTTTATTTCTTCATACAGGTCTATAATCGGAGTTGTGCTGACAGCCCACAGCTTCAGGTCATGGTGCATTCACTTCAATGATTTCCTCAGAAATCAACAGATCCGGGTGGAGCCGCCATCTCTGTAATTACACTTCAGTTCAGCTTTTGACACAGTCAGACACATTGCACTGAATAACAAGATTTTGTTGCTCTAAGCCAGGGATCCTCAAACTACGGCCCTCCAGCTGTTGCGGAACTACACATCCCATGAGGCATTGTAAAACTCTGACATTCACAGACATGATGAGAATTGTAGTTCCTAAACAGCTGGAGGGCCATAGTTTGAAGACCCTTGCTCTAAGCCCTCGCTCACATCGAATGCGGCTTTCAAATTGCGCAACTTCATCCGAAATCGCACAATTTCAAAGCCGCATGTCAATGTATCTTCAGGTGCAACTTGGAAGACATCTGTGCGGCTTCATGCACAGATGTCTATGCAAGTCGCACCTGAAATTGCCAAAAGGAGTGCAAGAACTACTTCTTTTAAATCGCTGCGACAACGCAAAGTCAGCGTGGAACCAATTTTGAACACTGCCATTGCCGACAATATAAAGACAATAGGGTGCGACTTGTCATGTGTTTTAACCTGTCAAATCACATGACAAGTCGCTCCGGTGTAAACAGATGCTTAGGCTGCTTTCACAATGAGGATTTTTTCAAGCGTTTTTTCGTTTAACCACTTTACCACCGGAGGATTTTGCTGCCTTACGTCTGGGCCACTTTTTGTGATTCGGCGCTGTGCAACTTTAACTTACAATTGCGCGGTCGTGCGACGCCGTACCCAAACGAAATTTACGTCCTTCTTTTTTTCCCACAAAGAGAGCTTTCTTTTGGTGGTATTTGATCACCTGTGCGATTTTTTTACTTTTTGTGCTATAAACAAAAAAAGAGCGTTTATTTTGAAAAAATAACAATATTTTTCACATTTTTTTTATATGAAATTCCCCCCCCAAAAAAAAAAAATGTAAAAATCTAAATTTTTTTTTACATTTTTGGCCAATTTGTTTTCTGCTACCTATGTTTGGTAAAAAAAAAATCACAATAAGCGTATTTTGATTGGTTTGTGCAAAAGTTATTGCGTTTACTAACAAAGTGAAAGATTTCTGTCATTTTTGGTGTTTTTTTTTTTTAACGAGTAATGGCGGCGATCTGCAATTTTTTTTTTTTTTGCGGGACTGCGACATTGCGGCGGACAGATCGGATCCTTGACTGACATTTTTGACACTTTTGGGGGTACCAGTGACATTACTACAGTAATCAGTGCTAAATATATGCCCTGTTACTGTAAAAATGACACTGGGGAGGGAAGGGGTTAATTTTATTGGAGAGGGAGGGGTTAATGTATGCCTGGTGCTTACTAACCTGTGTGGGGGGAGGTGACTGAGTGACACAGGGACAGATCGGATGTTCAGCTATGCTGAACCCTGCAATCTGTCACTGCCTGTCACTTAGGAGATCCGCCCGCTCTGTTTACACAAGCTGGCGGATCTCCAAACTCGATTCCCCGACGATTGGGGAAGAGCAGCGGCGATCGCCGCCGCTCCTCCCCTGGCCCGACTCCCGCTGTGACGGAAAACAATGGGAGCGAGCCTCCGGCAGCGCGCGCGCGCCGCCGAGAAGGGGTAGTGTCTGCCGGCGTAAGTCTACGTCGTCAGACCTACAACAGCCACTTTGCCGCAGTAGAGCTCTAGTGAGCAGACGGCAAGTGGTTAAAAAAAAAAAAAAACTGCCCCAAAATCACTTTTACCTATTGAAATGAATGGAAACTGCATCAAAAACATCTCAATAGCACTTCAAAAATGCCCATGCTAAGCGTTTTTGGTGCAGTTTTTGAGTCACGTCCTTTAAAAAACGTTCTGTAAACGCACAGCAGAAAGGCTCCATTGACGCATAGGTGTTTTACTGGCAGTTGAGGATGACGAGTTTGCTAAGCGCTTTTTCGTTAAAAAAGTCGCCTGAAAAGCTCAAGAAAAAAGCTTCCCTTTTCAAAATCTATGAATGTGTTCACACTGGGGCCGTGCACTTCCCATTGCAGTAGAATAAATCCTGCTTGCAGCATTTTTGGAGCAAAAAAAAAGAAAAACTGCCCCAAAAACGCTCTTACCTATTGAAATGAATGGAAACCGCATCAAAAACACCTCAATAACACTTCAAAAATGCCCCTGCTAAGAGTTTTTGGTGCAGTTTTTCGAGTCACCTCCTTTAAAAATCATCCTGTAAACGCACAGGAAAAAGGCTCCATTGACGTCAGTGTCATTAATGTCAGTGTATCTTCAGGTGCAACTTGGAAGACATTTGTGCGGCTTCGTGCACAGAGGTCGATGCAAGTCACACCCAAAATTGCGAAAAGGAGTGCAGGAACTACTTTTTCAAATCAGTGCGGCAACGCAGAGTCGGCGTCGCGCAAATTTGAACACTGCCATTGCCGACAATAGGGTGCGACTTGTCATGCGCATTAACCTGTCAAATCGCATGACAAGTCGCTCTGGTGTAAACTGAGGCTTAGGCTCCTTTCACAATGAGGAGTTTTTCAAGCGCTGGGTGACACTAACTGACACTGACATCACCAGTGACATTATTACAGTGATCAGTGATAATACTATATACAGGCACAACATTTGTCATTAGTACAGTGACAATGTGTGTAAAGTGTGCTGCTTTTACTAATTCCATCTCTAAGTTTAAAGCAGGCATGAGAATCATAGAGACCGTTCCCTGTGTACAGAGCTCTGTGTTGAATGTCAACACGGAGCTCTGGGCTTGTGATTGAACACAGCCGGTCAGCAGGTCCTGGCCATGAATCATTGGCTGGGACTTGCTGATAGGCTCCTGCTGTATACAATCACAGTGGGTGCCGGCTGGGGTGGGTGCATACGCATGCCCGATACCCGGAGGTAAGCAGCAATGGACAGGTATGTTGATTTGCCTGCAGTATCCGTCTGTCCGCAGTACAATGCAGGTGGGCATTCGTTAACAGAGAAATATAGCCAAAGCTTGTTAGGCAGTACATCCCCTATGAATCACAGGAGTGCAGTTCGCCACTGTAGAGGCATGCTTTAAAGTGAACTTGTTATTTGCCCTCAACCACCAACCAACTGCTTGCTGATCTTTTCCTTTAACCACTTTAAGACCGGAAGATTTGACCCCCTTCCTGACCAGGCCCTATTTTGCGATTCGGCACTGCGTTACTTTAATGGACAATTGCGCGGTCATGCGACGCTGTACCCAAATAAAATTGATGTCTTTTTTCCCCACAAACAGAGCTTTCTTTTGGTGGTATTTGATCACCTCTGCGATTTTTACTTTTTGCGCTATAAACAAAAAAAGAGCAACAATTCTGAAAAAAAAAAAAAAAAAATATTTTTCTCATTCTGCTATACGACATTCCCAAAAAAATAAAAGATCAAACTTTTTAGGCCAATTTGTTTTCTGCTACATATTTTTGGTAAAAAAATATCGCAATAAGCGTATTTTGATTGGTTTGCGCAAAAGTTATCGCGTTTACTAACAAAGGGAAAGATTTATGTCATTTTTGTGTTTTTTTTTTTTTGCTAGTAATGGCTGCGATCTGCGTTTTTTTTTTTTTTTTTTTTTGCGTGATTGCGGCAGACAGATCGGACCCCCTAACTGACATTTTTGACTCATTTGGGGGGACCAGTGGCATTACTACAGTAATCCGTGCTATAAATATGCACTGTTACTGTAATAATGACACTGGCAGGGAAGGGGTTAACCCTATGGGTGATCAAAGGGTTAAATGTGTGCCTCATGCTTACTGACGTGTGAGGGGGGGGGTGGGGGTTCTGTGACACAGACAGAGATCATAGGTTCAGCTATGCTGAATCCTGTGATCTCTCCCTGTCTGCCACTGAGAAGATCCGCCTGCTTTGTTTACATAAGCAGGCGGGTCTTCTCACACTTTCCCCGATGATCGTGGGAAGAGAGGCGGTGATCGCCGCCTCTCCTCCTCTGGCCCGACTCCCGCTGTGTCTAAACACAGCGAGAGCGAGCCTCCGGCGCGCGCGCCGCCGAGACCGCTATTGGTCCAGCGACGTAGGACTACGTCGCTGGACCCAGGGGAGCCGCAGTAGGATTACAGTGGGCAAGTGGTTAATGGAGGTGATTGGACTGTGCACATGGGGGTAGATTTACTAATACCAGAGCACATAGAATTTGGTGCAGCTCTGCATAATAACCAATCGGCTTCTAAGATATATTATCGAAGCTGATAATATAACTGAACAAGCTGAAGTTAGAAAGTGATTGACTTCCATGCACAGCTGCACCACATTCCGTATTCTTCAGTTTTAGTAAATCAACCCTTGTATTTCTAAAGAGCTGATGGCCATGGAGCGTGCCACAACATGTCCCAGTGTCCTCCAAAATTCAAAGCTGAATTTTAGCTGCCTTTAGGTGTGCTGTCACATTCCTTTGCAAATCATACCAGTGCAGTGAGCTGTGTAGCCCTTCATTTTCTTCTTACCAAAACACTCTGTGACTACACGGTCTGAAAATGATGGTTAGATGGGCTAAAGCAACCAGGAAAATCTAAAATTTAGGCACCATTACTGTCACATTAAACAGTTACTTTTATGTGCCATAGCTACACTTACACTTGAAAATGATTTATTCATATCTCCCCGCCGCTGCATAGAAAATGAGACTGTTCACATTTTTATAACTTTGCTGAGCCCCCTCACTTTACGTTCGCTGTCATTTGTGGCTAAAGTAGGCTAAGATAACAAGTCTGATTATAAAATGTAAGCTCTGCCTTAAAAATATCTTACCCAAATATGTATATGAATGAATGTTTCAGTTTTATACAGTTATTCATTTAAATATGAGAATCCAAACTTCCTTATGTGTTGTGCCTAGGTTTATCAAAAATATCCAGCATAATCATTTTATGTGCTATTGTACATTCCTAAACCCAAACTTTCCATTGTCCTTCTAAGCACAGCCCAGATGAAGGAAATGCAGATTCCCTGTATGCGTTGGCCCTGCATGTGCTTTAAAGCAGAACTCCAGGAATTTCAGCATTTCTAAAAATTTGCTGGCTTATAGCAATTTAAAGGATAAGTTCACCTTCAAAAAAAAACCTAACATTTTTTGCAGGTAAAACTTTTGTACTATTTTTTTTCCTTAGGAGCCTGAAAAGCATTGCACCATGTGATACCATGCGGAGCTCAATAAAAAAGTGAATGGTAAATAAAAGAGATTTTGAAGCTGACTAGGTGGATAACACCTCGTTTGACTTAACCACTTATAAGCTGACAATTCCTGGAGTTCTGCTTTAATGAATAATTAGGCCTTTACATTGAGAATTGTGAGAGACCTCTAGGTTTTGCCCTTTACTATTTGGGTGGTTCACTTGCTATTTTTACGCAACTGTTACTAATTGTTTTGGTTCTAACGAGTTTCTGAAACCTTAAGAGTCCATTCACACTAACGCGACTTGTCAGCCTGACAAGTTGCGGTCCATTGACTGCTACAGGACCGGTTCTAATAGGAGTGACACAAGTCGCTCCGACTTAGAAAAAGGGTCCTGTACTACTTCGGGGCGACCTCGGAGCGACTTGCATAGACATTCATTATATGAAGTCCGTGCAAGTCGCGCCGAAGTCGCGGTGCACGGGAGTTCACAAGTCGCCCCCGAAGTAGTACAGAGTCGTGCCGCGGTAGTGTGAATGCGGGCTATGAGTCGGTTCACACCAGGGCGACTCAAAGTCGCCCGTGCAGCACGACTTCATCACAGCTTGCAAACGACTTCTCATAATAGAAGTCAATGCAAGTCGCTCCGACTTCGCCCAGAAGTAGTGCAGGAACCTTTTTCTAAGTCGGAGCGACTTGAGTCGCTCTGATTAGAACGGTTCCATTTAGCGCTGAATGTAATGTAACATCGAATATCGTGCTGCAGGAGTGGGCGATAGTCACATCGCCGGATCAGCCGATATTGGGGACTCACAGTGAAGGAAGGTAGAAGAATACAGCCCGACCGTCCCGCATGTTAAGTCCGTCCTGCAGCTCTCCTGACTGAGCGGTGAGCAGCGCGCCGTGAGCAGCGCACAGGGAACCAATCACGCATGCCTGCACACCTGATCGGTTCGCTGTGCCGCTACTCACGACGTGATTGGTTCACTGTGCCGCGCTCACCGCTCGGTCAGGAGAGCTGCAGGACGGACTTAACATGCGGGGCGGATGTCGGCATCGTCGGGCTGTATTCTTTCTACCTTCTACCACCACTGTGAGTCCCGATTTCTCTGCTTATGCCTAAGTTCCACAGCACAGTCACACTGTCATGATCATCTTATTAACCTGCAGTTCCCTACATTACCATTAACTCTGGCCTGCCCTGTATGGTGCAACTGCAATGACATTTAGAAGAAGGCTGCTGCTGCTGCACTACTTCCCAAATCCTACTACAGTAACATTAACCCTGGCTTGCCCTGTAGTACAATCAGAAGAAGGCTGCTGCACTGAATCCCTACAGTAACATTAACCCTGTATTTAGCCTGGATTGATGGCTCTCTCAATATCGCAATATATATCGTTGGGAAAAAAAATATTGCAATGTACTTTTTTTTTCCAATATCGTGCAGCCCTAGTTCCATTGCACAGAATGGATCGCTACTTGTCAGGCGACCAAGTTGCCTGACAAGTCCGAGTAGTGTGAGCGGAGTTCCACTGGCTTTTGTGTTTATTAAAAGTCAGCAGCAACAAAAAATGTAGCTGATGACTTCTAATAAACACGCACTCACCTGTCCCACGGTCCAGCAATGCGGCTGGTGGATGCTCCGGTTCTCTCCGTCTTCTCCCCTTGGTGCCGGCATCTCTAGTGTGGGCACCCAGCTGTGACAGATTGCGGCTTCACAGCCGGGGGCGCATGCGCGAGTCCTGAATGGAGGGGCAATCTTCTGGGACCTGTGACGTGTCCCAGAAGATTGCAGGGAGGAAGGGGGGGGGGGGGGGGAGAACTTCTGCCCGAGCTGCCTAGGCGGCCCGAGTGGAAGTGGGAGTGGGTACCTGTCAAATCTAAGTACCCGCTTCCCCACCAAAAAAAGACATGCCAAATGTGGCATGTCAGGGGGGTCAGTACCACTTAAAGCGGAAGTTCCACTTTTGAGTGGAACTCCTTTTAAGGCTCGGTTCACTTTGCCACGACTTGGGATCTGACTTGTGAGACCCCAAGTCGCATGACATGTGAAATCCCATGTTAGTCAATGAGAGCTGTCTTAGCACTACTTAAATCATTCTGACTTTAGAAATGGTTCCTGTACTACGCCAAGGAGACTTCTATCCGACTTGTGCCCAAAGACTTTAATGGAAGTCACTTCCAAATCGGTTCTTTATTTATGCTGATGTGATTTGGATCCGACATTACAGGAAGATTACACGAGCATTCCCTGCAGTGTAGCCCTTCCCTAACTTCAAAGTCGCATCAAAGTAGTACTCAAGTCACCAGCAAATTGCCAAGAAGTCATCTTGCAAAAGTCGCACCATAAGTCACATTACTCTCAGGTCACAGTAGTGTGAACCGAGCCTTAATAGAAAGGAGAATCAATGAGGTTATAGTGAGGTGGATCAAAAAGAACCAAATAGCCCAGGACTGCAAGGCTGTATACGTAGACAGCTGAATGACCCACATCTCCCTCTCTCCTAGCATTTACATAGTCTGCCAACAGCATAATTAACAAGCAATATTATTGAATTAAAATGCACAAAAATCAATTTATAAACTTGTAAACTAACACAAAAAAACAATCATTGACCAAAAACCAATGTAATTTTTACAGCATCGCCCTTTTATTCCTAAGGTTTTTGCAAACCATTACACGTTTAATCAAATAAGAGAATTGTTCCTCATTTGGGGACAGCAGGTGAAGGAACCATTTAAAAGAGAAGTACAGTCAAAGCTCGTAGTTCATTCTGCACTCCTGTGACCTGTTTTCAGCAGACAGCTGGCTGAAGCCCGCTGTCGGCTGACGTTCAGAACTGGTCCAGGCTCAGGAAGGATCGCGACCTTATGGTTGGGATCCGCCCACATGCCTGGACCGGTACCTGACTGAGGCTCTCAGTGAGCTGGTGAGAGCCAGAGCCCTCAGAGGGGGGGAGGCGGGCAGAGCAGAGAGCGGTGACTGACAGTCAGCAGCTCTCTGCTCAGAGAGCTCTGACAACTGAGCCATCTGCGGTGTTTGATCGCTCGGTTCTCAGCCTTAGTGCCGGCAGAGGACAGATGCAGCATCCACCTAGGTAAGTAGAATTTAGTAAAAATAAAAACTCCATGCTTCTCTTTTAAATAATTCTTTATGTCATTGTGGCATTCATATCCACTGGTGTTCAGCACAAATAGACAAAGAGGTTGTAAACCCACCTCACAAACTTTTACCTATAGGTAAGCCTATATTAAGGCTTACCTATAGGTGCTATAAATATCTCCCAAACTTGCACCGTTTAGGAGATATTTAGAGTGCATACTGCTGATGACGTCATCGGCGCAGGCGCTCTGAAGGAACGGCCACCCGTGCCGTTCCTTCAGAGCTCAGTGCCGTGAATGGCGGCTCCCACACGCAGGCGCGGGAGTGATGTAATCGCGCCTCCGGCCAATCAGATGGCCAGAGGACGCGAACCCGGAAGCAGGACGGCCGGACATGTCACCGTCCTGTTGCTGAGGTGGCGGCACGGCGGGGGCTTCGTTTTAAGGTAAGTACTACATAATGAGCTAGTATGCGATGCATACTAGCTCATTATGCCTTTCTCTTTACAGGGCTTTTTTTTTCTCGTTTTTTTTGGGGGACTTTACTTCCTCTTTAAATTATACTGCTTTCAAGCATCTGCATCTAGGTTTTCCCATTGTCACTTCAAGATATGGGAATCTGAAGTAGGTCAATGAGACAAATCTATCAGTCTTTTTTTTTTTTTTTTGTATTTCTTATATTTTGATGAATGTGTTTTGCTATCTCTTTTAAGAATGCACGGCTGTTCTTTAAAGTTATAAATATATAACAAAATAAAGTTCCATTAAGAAGCCCTTTTATTGCAGAAGAGACTTCTCCCTGCAGTGATGTCTAATATTGCAATAAAATACACTTATGGCCCGTGCACACAATCGGAACATCGTACGAAAAAAAAAAAAAATTGGTTTTGAAGCGGTCGTGCGATAATCTGATCATTCGTACACAGCTTTCAAGAGCCAATCATGACAGTTCATCCGATATGCAAAGGGACAAGTGCAAACATTTTTTTTGTTGGATACCAGATTGTACGTTTTTTCACTTTTGTAACCTCTTCATTTTCAATATGGGACTAGCATGCAAAAAAAAAAAAATGGAGGATCATTTATCCAATAATCTCATCGTGTGCACCAAGCATTAGGCCCCTTTCACACTAACGGAAAGGTTCGTTTCATCAGTTCAGTGATTTTTTTTTTTTGTCATCGATTTTTTTCTTTTCAGTTTCACATCCGTTTTTAATCCATTTTCATCCATTTTTCATTCATCGTACTCCATTTTTCATACATTGTCATCAGGGGAGGTCTGGGCCAGGGGGCAGGGGGGCAATTCCCACCCGGGCTGCTGTGATGTCCTGTAAAAAGGCTGCACTGCTTCTGCAACAGACATGCCCAAATGAGATTCCTGGTGAAGAGAAGTAAAAAGCCCCCACCGCTGATCTACGGAGTGCGGAATGAAGACAAGGACAGAGCACAGCCCCCCCCCCAAAACATGGATGGTGGTAAACTGTGTATGAGCAGAGGCCGGTTCCACGTCCCACTGGAGACTCTCCTCCCCTGGCCCGGCCCAACCAAGCTGTCCCAGCTCCCCCCAACCACCCCCTGCTGGCCAGGTTGGGAACCTGGATTCAGCCAGTCAGTAGAGAGTACCTGGAGCAGGGCTTTAGCCTGGAATGGGGGTCAGGAGGAGGACGGGAAAAGGGAGAGTGGGAGGGGGTTGAGTCGCTGCACCATGGGCCTCTGGTTTGTACTTGCCCCCTGGACCGAAAGTTGCCAATTTGCCCCTGGTTGTCATCTGTTTTTCATCTCTTGTCATCTGTTTTTCATCTGTCTTTCATCCGTTGTCATCCGTTTTTCATCCGTTGTCATCCGTTTTTCATCCGTTATCATCTGTTTTTCATCCGTTGTCATCCGTTTTTCATCCGTTGTCATCCATTTTTCATCTTTTTCCATCCGGTACATTTTTTTAACAGATGAAAGGTAGGGCTTTCATCTGTTCGAAAAAATGGATGTTGAGGAGGGTGGATGAAAACGGATGTAAATGGATGATCATCCATTTACATCCGTTTTTCTATATGAATGCATAGTTTTCCGTTTTTCAACGAACGAACGGTCCGTATGTGGGAAAGGGGCCTTAGCCTGTCAAGCCTTTGGGCTTTCCAATCAGGTTCGCCTGTCACTTTTTCAGGCAGACCTGATCAGACGCTCCACGCACCCCTATGGAACAGTGGATGCCAGCGGTGACATGTCCACTGACACCTGCTACTAAGTGGTCCGATCCTGTCCGTGAAACCCAGACAGATGATAACCCTATTTCCCATCCGTTTGGAGGATCGGATCGGATGAGGTCCGTCTCAGCAGAATGAGCAGAGACGGACCTGTCATCTGCCTGCTCAGCGGGGATCGGCGGATCGATCCCCGCTGAGCAAAATGGAGTCTGCCAGGCGGGAAGCCCGCATAAAAAAGGGCCCTTAGGCTCCATTTACACTTGTGCGACTCGTTATGCAACTTTGGACATCAAATTCGCATAACAAGTCGTTCCCATGTTTTTCAATGATAACCATTCTTATATGTGCGACCACAAATGTGGGCTGTGCTTCACTCCTGTGCAGTGTATAGGCTTTGTGTGTTAAATCTAGTGCAGTGCGACTCTGCGGGGGGAGAGAGTGCACAGGCTCTCCCCTCCTCCCTGCATTGACGTGTAATATTGCCTGGAAAGTAGGGCGGGCCACCCGACATGTCCTTAACAACAGATGAAGTCATCGGTTGGTAGGATGCGGGCGTGCTGCACAGCTTTCTGTTTTACGGCAATTCTACACATCCCTGCAGGGAGGTGGAGAGAGCTGTGCTCTCTCTCCCCCTAGAGTTGCACTGCACAGGAGTTAACACAAAGTAGCGCTCAGACCGGTATGTGTCTGCAGCACCCTGGTTGAAAACCCCATGTGTAGAACACTTCCCTTTGCTGTCGCTGACCTTCACTGTATTCAGGAGCTATGTTGGCTGAAACATCCTTAGCACCCTGCACACTTCTGGATGTGGTGGATGCCTGTCGCCTGACCAGGGCCGGTGCTAGACTATTTTACGCCCTAGGCAAGACCAGCTACTTTCGCCCCCCCCCCCCCCCAAAAAGGGAAGGGGTTAAATACTCCTCTATGTCATACCCAGTGACCCTGATCTGATGGTTCCTCCATGTTATGCTTTCATACCCAGTGACCCCCCATGTTCCTCCATGTCACACCCGGGGACCCTAATGTCCCTCCGTGTGACACCCATTGACTTTGATGTTTTTCCATGTCACACCCTTGGACCCCAATATTCCTCCATGTCATGCTGTCATACCCACTGACCCTGATGTTCCTCCATGTCACACCCAGGGACCCCCGTGTTCCTCCATATCATGCTGTCACACCCAGTGACCCCAATGTTCCTCTTTGTCAGACCCTGATGTTTTTCCATGTCACAGTTGGGGACCCTGATGTTCCTCCATGTCACACCTGGGGACCCTGATGTTCCTCCGTGTCACACTTGGGGACCCCAATCCCCCATGGCACACCCAGGGACCCCAGTTCCTCATGGCACACCCGGTGACCCCTATCTTCCATGTTACACCTGGTGACTCTGATTCCCCATGGCACACCTGGTGACCCCGATTCCCTTTCATACCAGGGATGCTCCATGTAACACCCAGGGACCAGCTCAGTGCAGAGAGTCACTTCCTGCCTGGGGTTAAAGCTGTTCAGCTCCAGCTGAAGAGGATCCTCATTCAGGCAGCACTCTGGTGGGCTCCATTCCTGCCTCTTGGGGCCCCTCCAACAGTAGTGGAAAGCCAGGGCCTGATAGTTCCATCACTGCCCAAGACACCTGGCATCTTTCTCTGTCCCTTCTTCCTCCCCTACCGCCACCTCTCCCCTCAGCTCACAATAATCATTCATGATGGAGAGAGATTGCCGACTCCTGGCTGCGCCCCTAGGTGGTAATGCGCCCTAGGCGGCTGCCTAGTTTGCCTAGTGGAAGCATCGGCCCTGCGCCTGACACTCCCTTTTTTTCAGCCAGGGTAGTGCTTGAAGACGGCAGAGACCAGCCTCAGGTGGAGTAAGTTTTAACCTGTTTATTTTTTAAGGAAGCACGCTTTATGTAGTCACAGAGCCGCTATTTATTTTCCATGCATTCGGTATTCATGAAGCCCCGGCAATTCTGCATTTTTATAGCAGGATAATTCTTTTTTTTTTTTATTGGCTAATTCCACCAGGTTCCCCATTGGCTCATAAATCAGGACTAATACTGGTTGTATATGGTATGAAGTCTCTAGTAGAATTTACTGCTGTTTATCTGCTGAATATTTAACTAATCGCAGAATCTTCCATCTGTCTCAGTTCTGCGCTTCATTCTAGCGTACCCTATAAGCTGACAGGGAAAAAATGTTACTTTGCCTTTACAGCTGGGGATAATTTATCGGGATATAAAACTTGAGAACATTCTTTTGGACTCCAGCGGTCACGTGGTGTTAACAGACTTTGGGCTCAGCAAGGAGTTCCTGTCTGATGAGGTGAGTTAAATGCTTGTCTGCTTGTCTAAATGCTGACTTGGGTAGAAGCTGTAATATATTTTCAGTATTATTTACATTTTTATAGTTTACCTGAACATATTATTTTCCTTTAAAGTGGAACTACACTGCATCTGAACATGCCAAAAATGCTATTTCATTTATTTTTAATATTTAAAACAAACTCCTCTATCCATCCTTGTCTCCATGCTTAAGTTTGTTGAGAAATCACTTTGAAAAACACCCCCCAAGCATTTCTGGCCATGGCCATCTTGAGTAAGGGCAGATGATTCATGTAGCATTTACTTCCTGGAATCCACCTGCCCTTAGCTCAAGCATGCATGCAGGAGGATGTGCTTGGCTGTAAAAACCCCTCCTCCCTTCCTGAAGAAACCTGGGATGTATGACCAAGCAATAGTAATGATCCGATGCATCAAAAGTGAGATGCCTCCATCCTTAAATGTAGTACAAGAGAGAATACATTGGTCATGGGACTTTATATGAGGCAACTCACAGGGTAAAAATGTATATACTTTTATTACATGATAGCAAAAACAAGTTAAATAGTACAATCAAATAACAGACATATAAAAAAATCTATCTATCTATCTATCTATCTATCTATCTATCTATCTATCTATCTATCTATCTATCTATCTATCTATCTATCTATCTATCTATCTATCTATCTATCTATCTATCTATCTATCTATCTATCTATCTATCTATCTATCTATCTATCTATCTATCTATCTATCTATCTATCTATCTATCTATCTATCGTGCCTTGCGAAAGTATTCGGCCCCCTTGAACTTTGCGACCTTTTGCCACATTTCAGGCTTCAAACATAAAGATATAAATCTGTAATTTTTTGTGAAGAATTAACAAGTGGGACACAATCGTGAAGTGGAATGAAATTTATTGGATATTTCAAAATTTTTTAACAAATAAAAAACTGAAAATTGGGCGTGCAATATTATTCAGCCCCCTTAAGTTAATACTTTGTAGTGCCACCTTTTTCTGCGATTACAGCTGTAAGTCGCTTGGGGTATGTCTCTATCAGTTTTGCACATCGAGAGACTGAAATGTTTGCCCATTCCTCCTTGCAAAACAGCTCAAGCTCAGTGAGGTTGGATGGAGAGCGTTTGTGAACAGCAGTTTTCAGTTCTTTCCACAGATTCTCGATTGGATTCAGGTCTGGACTTGGACTTGGCCATTCTAACACCTGGATATGTTTTATTTGTGAACCATTCCATTGTAGATTTTGCTTTATGTTTTGGATCATTGTCTTGTTGGAAGACAAATCTCCGTCCCAGTCTCAGGTCTTTTGCAGACTCCATCAGGCTTTCTTCCAGAATGGTCCTGTATTTGGCTCCATCCATCTCCCCATCAATTTTAACCATCTTCCCTGTCCCTGCTGAAGAAAAGCAGGCCCAAATCATGATGCTGCCTCCACCATGTTTGACAGTGGGGATGGTGTGTTCAGGGTGATGAGCTGCGTTGCTTTTACGCCAAACATAACGTTTTTCAATGTTGCCAAAAAAGTTCGATTTTGGTTTCATCTGACCAGAGCACCTTCTTCCACATGTTTGGTGTCTCCCAGGTGGCTTGTGGCAAACTTTAAACGACACTTTTTATGGATATCTTTAAGAAATGGCTTTCTTCTTGCCACTCTTCCATAAAGACCAGATTTGTGCAGTATACGACTGATTGTTGTCCTATGGACAGAGTCTCCCACCTCAGCTGTAGATCTCTGCAGTTCATCCAGAGTGATCATGGGCCTCTTGGCTGCATCTCTGATCAGTCTTCTCCTTGTATGAGCTGAAAGTTTAGAGGGACGGCCAGGTCTTCGTAGATTTGCAGTGGTCTGATACTCCCATTTCAATATTATCGCTTGCACAGTGCTCCTTGGGATGTTTAAAGCTTGGGAAATCTTTTTGTATCCAAATCTGGCTTTAAACTTCTCCACAACCGTATCTCAGACCTGCCTGGTGTGTTCCTTGTTCTTCATGATGCTCTCTGCGCTTTAAACGGACCTCTGAGACTATCACAGTGCAGGTGCATTTATACGGAGACTTGATTACACACAGGTGGATTCTATTTATCATCATTAGTCATTTAGGTCAACATTCGATCATTCATTCACTGAACTTCTGGAGAGAGTTTGCTGCACTGAAAGTAAAGGGGCTGAATAATTTTGCACGCCCAATTGTTCAGTTTTTATTTGTTAACAAAGTTTTAAATATCCAATAAATTTTGTTCCACTTCATGATTGTGTCCCACTTGTTGATTCTTCACAAAAAATTACAGTTTTATATCTTTATGTTTGAAGCCTGAAATGTGGCAAAAGGTGCAAAGTTCAAGGTGGCTGAATACTTTCGCAAGGCACTGTATCTATATACAGTACAGACCAAAAGTTTGGACACACCTTCTCGAATTCAAAGAGTTTTCTTTATTTTCATGACTATGAAATTTGTAGAGTCACACTTCAAGAGGAAGTCACCTGAAATGGTCTTCCAACAGTCTTAAAGGAGTTCCCAGAGATTCTTAGCACTTGTTGGCCCTTTTGCCTTCACTCTGCGGTCCAGCTCACCCCAAACCATCTGGATTGGGTTCAGGTCCGGTGACTGTGGAGGCCGGGTCATCTGGCGCAGCACCCCATCACTCTCCTTCTTGGTCAAATAGCCCTTACACAGCCTGGAGGTGTGTTTGGGGTCATTGTCCTGTTGAAAAATAAATGATGGTCCAACTAAACGCAAACCGGATGGAATAGCATGCCGCTGCAAGATGCTGTGGTAGCCATGCTGGTTCAGTATGCCTTCAATTTTGAATAAATCCCCAACAGTGTCACCAGCAAAGCACCCCCACACCATCACACCTCCTCCTCCATGCTTCACAGTGGGAACCAGGCATTTAGAGTCCATCCGTTCACCTTTTCTGCGTCGCACAAAGACACGGTGGTTGGAACCAAAGATCTCAAATTCAGACCAAAGCACAGATTTCCACTGGTCTAATGTCCATTCCTTGTGTTCTTTAGCCCAAACAGGTCTCTTCTGCTTGTTGCCTTTCTTTAGCAGTGGTTTCCTAGCAGATATTCTACCATGAAGGCCGGATTCACACAGTCTCCTCTAACAGTTGTTCTAGAGATGTGTCTGCTGCTAGAACTCCATGTGCCATTGACCTGGTCTCTAATCTGAGCTGCTGTTAACCTGCGATTTCTGAGGCCGGTGACTTGGATGAACTTATCCTCCGCAGCAGAGGTGACTCTTGGTCTTCCTTTCCTGGGGCGGTCCGCATGTCAGCCAGTTTCTTTGTAGCGCTTGATGGTTTTTGTGACTGCACTTGGGGACACTTTCAAAGTTTTCCCAATTTTTCGGACTGACTGACACCTTCATTTCTTAAAGTAATGATGGCCACTCGTTTTCCTGTACTTAGCTGCTTTTTTCTTGCCATAATAGAAATTCTAACAGTCTATTCAGTAGGACTATCAGCTGTGTATCCACCTGACTTCTGCACAACACAACTGATGGTCCCAACCCCATTTATAAGGCAACAAATCACACTTATTAATCCTGACAGGGCACACCTGTGAAGTGAAAACCATTTCAGGGGACTCCTCTTGAAGTGTGACTCTACAATTTTCATAGTCATGAAAATAAAGAAAACTCTTTGAATGAGAAGGTGTGTCCAAACTTTTGGTCTGTACTATATATTTATATATATATATATATATATATATATATATATATATACTATACTATACTGTACTATATATATATATATATATATATATATATATATATATATATATATATATGATAACTAAATAGATTCTTGTCATCCTAACACTCTACGCATTTCATGGAGCTGGTCCACTCACCAGGAGTCGATTCAAGATAAATAAGGTATATAAATGCCATGGTAATAATGTAGTGTAGTAAATAACAAAAAACAGAGAAAAGATTGATGATGCAGAGATAATTGGTTTATGCATATAGCTTCATTACTTACAGGTCAGCTCAAAAATAATAAAAAATAAAAAACAGAAGAAAAATGAATGAAGCCAACAGCCATTGATCCCTAGCTCCATGGCTGCTGGCTTCATGTTCCTTCTGTTTTTTTCTTTTTTATTGTTTTTGAGCTGATCTGTAAGTAATCCCTGATCTGTAATCATCCCTGTGTCATCACTCTTTTACCTCTTGAGCAATTGAGCATTACCTTCAGTCTTGCACAATTTTACAGTCTCCTTTCCTTTACCCAAGGTGCTTGTCCTGATTTCAGTGCACATTGTAAGCGTCTCACAGTGTGCATTAGAAGCTGCAAAAAGTCAAATAAAAATGTCTTTTTGACTGGAAGATGTTCCGCATCATATAGCTGTTTGCTCCCTAGCTCTACTGTCCCTGGCCAGCAGCATTTCTTTATTTCAGTTTCAGTCGTGGAGACTCAGTGTGACATTCAAATGTTACCCAGGATGGTTTGCATGCAGATACCGACTGCCTAGGAACGTCCACACTAACACCCACCCGTCAAGGCATTTTAAAATTTGCATAACTGCTCCTTTGCTGGGATCAGGGCTGAGCACTCTTGGGAGGAGTACTGAGTCAGGGTAATGTCATGTTTCTAGGAAGCCGTGATCTGACTGCATTGCATTGAACAATACAAAGACCCTGCAACATCACTGGGGATAAAATAAAGTATTTAGTGCGGGTTCACATTTCGACGATGCGGGAACGCTGCGAATATACAGCGTGTTCCCGCATCGCATCCGCAGCCCTAGCAGTTCACACTGCGATATGCTGGGGGTGTCAATTAAAATTTAAGGACACCCCCAGATCAGATCGCATATCGCAGTACGATCTGCAAGTTCGTACAGAATCAGATCGCACTAGTGTGAACCACCATGCGATCCGATTCTGCTGGGGTCCAAAAAAAGGGTCCTGTGCGTGTTTGGTGCGATTGCGGTTCGAATTCAGCCATACAAAAACTGTATGGCTGAATTTGCACCGCACAGAGTTCGCATGTCATTTTAGGAGCAGTGCGCTCCGAATTACATGCGATCTCTGTCATCGCAGAAATGTGAACCGGCACTTAAAGTATATAAAGTATAACGATTTTACTTAAAGCGGATGTATACTCAATAAAAAACACTGCAAGACAAAGGCATAATGAGCTAGTATGCGATGAAATACTTACCTTAAAACAAAGCCCCAACACGGACCCCCGGACACCGCTGTGGGAGCGGACATGAATCCTCGGCGTCTCTTCCGGATTCAGCGGCTCCGGCGCTGTGAGTGGACGGAGCCGCGATGACGTCACTCCCGCGAATGCACGCGGGGGATTAACTTTCCGGCAACTTCCAGGGAAGGAACTCTGAAGGTCCGCCGGACCTTCAGAGCGCATGCGCTGCTAGTGTCAGCGGTTGCATGCAGTGCAAATATCTCCTAAACCGTGCCGGTTTAGGAGATATTAATTGTACCTACAGGTAAGACTTATTATAGGCTTACCTGTAGGTAAAAGTCACAAAAATCAGTATACTACCGCTTTAAGAATTTTGTTAGCATGCGGATTTTGATTGGGAAGTGCTTTTTTTTTTTTTCATTTTAGATAGAGCAAAAGAGGGTTATAACAAACCCCTTTTTAGATTTTTTTTTTTTTTTTCACCATCAGTGTACCATTGTGGAGATTTTCCTTCACTTCCTGTCCCATAGCTAAACAGGAAGTGAGCGGAAATCCCTGCAAATTAAGGGAATCTCTTGGGGGTTCACAGCTCACCAGAACCCATTGGAAGATTACCTCTCTCTTACTTTTCAAAATTTGGGAATTTACTTTCACTTTCAAGGATAATTGTAAACAGGACAAATAGGGTGAATCTCCCTAAAGGGGGCACAGAGAGCAAAAAAACCGACTGGGGTTCTAATCCCTCTGCACTCGATCTGAAACAAAAAAAAAAAAGTTTTGCCTTTTAGTTATACTTTCAGCTTTAACATTACTCTGTATTTGCAGCAGTCGGGGGTAGCTAAAAAATGGCCCTTCGACCCATCTATTGTACTATTGGACTGCATACTGATCACATTTATTTTTCCTTATAAGTGTTTAATAAAAGGATAAATAAACAATTACTTTACTTTCAGAATGAAAGAGCGTACTCCTTCTGTGGGACTATAGAATACATGGCGCCAGAGATCGTCCGCGGTGGGGAATCGGGGCACGATAAGGTACCTTTTTTCTTGACTTTCTTCACAATACTACAGAATATTGGCAATACTGCGTCTCTTACATGCGCTGGGGTTTTTTTTTTTTTAAATAGATGTAAACCCAATCATTAAGGCTCCATTCACATCTAGGGATTACTATTTTTAGGGCATTTTTCTGGCGTTTTTGCAGCATTTTTTGTACAGGCATTTTGAGTTGACAAGTGTCCAATGAAAAGCAGTAAAACACCTCTAGTCGAGGGCCGGGACCAGGAAGAAGCCCGTGGTGTATGTGTCCCTGGGGTGGCAGCCCAGGGGTGCCTTGAATCCCACGGTGGGGGAGCTCACCTTGAGTTTTTCGGCACCTTGGTCACTGCACCACACACACTTTTTTCGCACCTGTCTCTAGGGCTGGGCCTTTTGGCCGGGACCAGAGGAATTTTTTATTCCTGGTCGAAGGGCCTGTCAAGGTCTTGCACTTCTCCACTTCCCCTTCCCCCCACTCTTGTGGTTGTGTTTTTTTTCTTTGTGGTTTGTCACTTTCTATCTCACTTTTTTCACGATGAGTAGGGTGAGGGTCCTCGGGCCTGCCCTGAAAGTCTTGGGAGGGGGTGGATATGGCCTTCTGGCTTAGTTCGCCCTCTCTCATGGGGTCTCCCTTCAGGGGATCCCCACCTAGTACTTGGGGTGGGCTGTTTCGGCAGTCCTCCCAGAAAGCGGGGTTTGCCTGGTTTCGGCTGGGCAGACCATAGTGAGTACCTCAGTCCCTGTCAGGAGTCTTGCGCCCCGGGGATCAAGGTGAAGGTCCATCTTCCTCGTAGGTGGACCATTCGCACATCCTGTGCACTTTTTGTGTTCTCACGTTTACGTGTGTGCACTTTTTATGCACCTGGTGTTAGTTCACACACCACGGGCTTTAAAAAAAAAGAAATAAAAAGATAATAATAATAAAAAAAAAATACACCTGTAGTCTGTCAAAAAAGAAGCTCATGTATTTTCTTGAGCGATGGGCGTTTTGCCTAAGGCAAGAGAATGCTCAGATGTGAACAGGGGCCATTGAAATGAATAGGATTTGTCTTGCTGGGTGTTTTTAGAGCTGAGGCTTAGAGCAGAAAATCGCCCAAAAACACGTAGATGTGAACGGACCCGAAGTCTCCATTCACTCTGGTACGACTTGTCAGGTGACTTGGTCAGCCTGACTAGTCACGCACTGTCGCGTCCCATAGTGTAGTACAGGACCGGTTCTAATAGGAGTGACACAAGTCGCTCCGACTTAGAAAAAGGGTCCTGTACTACTTCAGGGCGACCTGGAGGCGACTTGCATTGACATTCATTTTATGAAGTCCGTGCAAGTCGCGCCGAAGTCATGGTGCACGGGACTTCACAGGTCGCCCCAAAGTCGGATTCGACCTAGTGTGAATGGACACTAAATCTCATATGAACAATAACAATGTGATTTCAAAAGTGTCAATATTTTTAAATGTACATCTTTAATGAAAATATTACCTGCTGTGAAGGTTTTTATTTAGGCTATTCCTGTTATAGGGTGACAGCGCTCTGTCCTTGTCTCCCAGTTGTGCTCCTGTGTTGTCGCCCTGTCACACAGATATCTGATGAAGACTACAAATGGCTGTCATACACATTTTACTGTCGAGGTCCCCTTTCTGCTATATAACAGATCCCCCCCCCCCCCCCCCAAAAAAAAAGATGAAAAAATCTAAATGTTTTAACATTTTAAGCCAATTTGCTTTCTGCTACATATTTTTGGTAAATAGAAAAAAATATTTTTCACTTTCTGCTATTGAACCTTCCCAACAAAATCTATTTTTTTGATCCCTTTAGACCAATTTGTATTCTGCTACATATTTTTGGTAAAAAAAAAAAATCCCAATATTTTGATTGGTTTGTGCAAAACTTATCGCACCTACAAACTATGGGTAAGATCTATGTCATTTTTATTTATTTCTTTTTTTACTAGTAGTGGCAGTGATCTGCTATTTTTTAGCGGGACTGCGACATTGCGGTGGACAGATCGAACCCCTGACTGACATTTTTTACACTTTTGGGGGGACCAGTGACCTTACTGCAGTAATCAGTGCTAGAAATATGCACTGTTTCTGTAATAATGACACTGGCAGGGAAGGAGTTAACCTAGGGGTGATCAAAGGGTAAAGTGTGAGTCTAGGGGGGTGTTTTCTAACTGTGGGGGGAGGGACTTGTGAAATGATCACAGGGACCTGTGCTGCTATATACAGTCAGTTCCATAAATTTTGGGACATCGGCACAATTCGAATCTTTTTGGCTCTATACACCACCAAAATGGATGTGAAATGAAACAAACAAGATGCGATTTAACTGCAGACTTTCAGCTTTCATTTGAGGGTATTTACATCCAAATCAGGTGAAAGGGGTAGGAATTACAACAGTTTGTATATGTGCCTCCCACTTTTTAAGGGACCAAAAGTAATGGGACAATTGGCTGCTCAGCTGTTCCATGGCCAGGTGTGTGTTATTCCCTCATTATCCCATTTACAAGGAGCAGATAAAAGGTCCAGAGTTCATTTCAAGTGTGCTATTTGCATTTGGAATCTGTTGCTGTCAACTCTCAATATGAGATCCAAAGAGCTGTCACTATCAGTGAAGAAAGCCATCATTAGGCTAAAAAAACAAAACAAACCCATCAGAGAGATAGCAAAAACATTAGGTGTGGCCAAATCAAGTGTTTGGAACATCCTTAAAAAGAAAGAACGCACCGGTGAGCTCAGCAACACTAAAAGACTCGGAAGACCACGGAAAACAACTGTGGTGGATGACCGAAGAATTCTTTCCCTGGTGAAGAAAACACCCTTCACAACAGTTGGCCAGATCAAGATCACTCTCCAGGAGGTAGGTGTATGTGTGTCAAAGTCAACAATCAAGAGAAGACTTCACCAGAGTGAACACAGAGGGTTCACCACAAGATGTAAACCATTGGTGAGCCTTAAAAACGGGAAGGCCAGATTAGAGTTTGTCAAACAACATCTAAAAAAGCCTTCACAGTTCTGGAACAACATCCTATGGACAGATGAGACCAAGATCAACTTGTACCAGAGTGATGGGAAGAGAAGAGTATGGAGAAGGAAAGGAACTGCTCATGATCCAAAGCATACCACCTCATCAGTGAAGCATGGTGGTGGTGGTAGTGTCATGGTGTGGGCATGTATGGCTGCCAATGGAACTGGTTCTCTTGTATTTATTGATGATGTGACTGCTGACAAAAGCAGTAGGATGAATTCTGAAGTGTTTCGGGGAATATTATCTGCTCATATTCAGCCAAATGCTTCAGAACTCATTGGACGGCGCTTCACAGGGCAGATGAACAATGACCCAAAGCATACTGCGAAAGCAACCAAAGAGTTTTTTAAGTGAAAGAAGTGGAGTTTTATGCAATGGCCAAGTCAATCATCTGACCTGAATCCAATTGAGCATGCATTTCAGTTGCTGAAGACAAAACTGAAGGGAAAATGCCCCAAGAACAAGCAGGAACTGAAGACAGTTGCAGTAGAGGCCTGGCAGAGCATCACCAGGGATGAAACCCAGCGTCTGGTGATGTCTATGCATTTCAGACTTCAGGCTGTAATTGACTGCAAAGGATTTGCAACCAAGTATTAAAAAGTGAAAGTTTGATTTATGATTGTTAATCTGTCCCATTAATTTTGGTCCCTTAAAAAGTGGGAGGCACATATATAAACTGTTGTAATTCCTACACCGTTCACCTAATTTGGATGTAAATACCCTCAAATTAACCGCTTGCCGACCGCCACAAGTAGATATACTGCGGCGGTCAGCCCCTCACAGGCAAAGTGATGTAAATAAACGTCACTAGCCTGTGAGGCTCCGGGGAGCGAGCGCGCGACGCCGGAGGCGCGCTCCCGCGCGGTCACGGACCCCCCCGCACGTGCGACCGGCGGACCGATGTCCGCCGGTCACTCTGCGATCATCGGGGGAGAGGGAGAAAGGCAGGCAGCTTGTGTAAACAAGCTGCCTGTCATTCTCCCCTGTGTAGAAACACCGATCATACGGTTCTACACGTTGATCAGTGTTCCTACAGCTCAAGCCACAGCCAAACACAGTTAGAATCACGCCCCTAGGGACACACACAGCCCCTCCCTCTCAAATAAAGTTAACCCCTTCACTGCCAGTGTATTTTTACAGTAACAGTGCATATGTATAGCACTGATTACTGTAGAAACTGTCAAAAATGTCAGTCAAGGGTCCGATCTGTCCGCCGTAATGTCGCAGTACCGCAAAAAAAAAAAGCAGATCGCCGCCATTACGCGTTAAACAAAAAACAACAAAAATGACAGAAATCTTTCCCTTTGTTAGTAAACGCGATTACTTTTGCGCAAACCAATCAAAATACGCTTTTTGCAATTTTTTTTTTTTTTTTACCAAACATGGGTAGCATAAAACAAATTGGCCGAAAATGTTAAAAAATTTTGATTTTTACTTTTTTTTGGGGGGGAATTTCATATAAAAAAATGTGAAAAATATTGTTATTTTTGCAAAATTGACGCTCTTTTTTTGTTTATAGCGCATGATCAAAAAATCGCACAGGTGATCAAATACCACTAAAAGAAAGCTCTGTTTGTGGGAAAAAAAGGACATCAAATTTGTTTAGGTACAGCGTCGCACGACCGCGCAATTGTCCGTTAAAGTCATGCAGTGCCGAATCGCAAAATAGGCCCTGGTCAGGAAGGGGGTAAAATCTTCCGGGGCTTAAGTGGTTAAAGCACATCTTGTTTGTTTCATTTCAAATCCATTGTGGTGGTGTATAGAGCCAAAAAGATTAGAATTGTGCCGATGTCCTAATATTTATGGAACTGACTGTATATAGCAACACAGGTCCATGTGATCATTTCACAAGTCCCTCCCCCTACAGTTAGAACACACACCCCTAGACTCACACTTAACCCTTTGCTCACCCCTAGGTTAACTCCTTCCCTGCCAGTGTCATTATTACAGAAACAGTGCATATTTCTAGCACTGATTACTGCAGTAAGGTCACTGGTCCCCCCAAGAGTGTCAAAAATTTCAGCTAGGGGTCCGATCTGTACACCGCAATGTCGCAGTCCCGCTAAAAATCGCAGATCGCCGCCACTTCTAGTTAAATAAATAAAAATGACATAAATCTTACCCCTAGTTTGTAGGCGTGATAACTTTTGCACAAACCAATCAAAATACGCTTATTGGGATTAGAATTGTCGATGTCCCAATATTTATGGACCTGACTGTAGAAGGATCACAGGAGCTCTGTGATCATTTCAGAGAGAAGAACGGTCAGCTGTGTTTACAACAGCAGATCGTCCTTCTCTCTCAGCGGGTGCCCATGATCTGCATCCCTGCTGCTCCCAGGAGCGCTCTCGCAGATTGCCGTACAGGTACGGCGATTTGCGCAGCTGAGCCAGCCTGCCGCAGTATATATGCGGCGGGCGGTCAGCAAGTGGTTAACATTATTCCCAGACATCACTGTAGACTACAGAATGCCTCCCTCTTTGTTATGGTGAAGAGACGGGGAGATGTTCTTTAGTCATAACACATTTCTTGCCTAATTTGAAAACACCGTTCCTCCATAGATCCAGCACAAAGAATGAGCATTGTCACCCTGGAACAGGAAGTTTGCTACTTAAAGAATAATGTTGTAGAAGATAATTACAATTCTTACCAAAACACTCATTCTTTCAGTTGTTGTTTAGCCTTTGGCTTTACCTTTGCTTCCTTCCAGGCTGTGGATTGGTGGAGTTTGGGGGTTTTGATGTACGAGCTGCTCACAGGCGCATCGCCTTTTACTGTCGATGGGGAAAAAAACTCACAGGCGGAAATCTCGAAGTAAGTCACAGAGCTGTAAGTAGAGCGGACTTCTGCCAGGTTATTACAAAGCAGCAGAAGCATCTCTCTTCATTGTAGGGAAATACCTTGGACCGTCAGGATCAGTTATTCTGAAGCAATGCAAAACAATGATTCAAAGTAGTGCCAGACAATAATATAATTCTCTGGGCTGATGAAGACTATTCAGTAAACATTAAATAGTTTCACAATCAGGAGGTCCAGAGTTTGCTTAAGGCCCCTTTCACACTTGTGTGACTTGTCCTGCAATTTTGGACTGAAAAGTCTCATGACAAGTCGTTCTCCATGATTTACGATGAGTACCTTTCATATCTGTACGACTTCAAGTTGCAACGACTTCAAAGTAGTCCCTGCACTACTTTTGGCCAATTTTAATGCGTTTTGAGGTCCAAAGACCTAGGCATTGCTTCAAGTTCAGTCAAAATCACGGCAACAAAATTGCGGTAAAATCGCTTTGAAGTCGCACAAGTGTGAAAGGGGCCTTACAGTGGTTCTAAAGCCAAAATGTTTCTTAATGAATTTTCTGCATTAAGATAAAAAACCTTCTCTGTGTAGCTCCCCCTATAGCCCCCCTAATACTTACCTGAGCCCCATCTTGATCCAGCAATGTTGCACAAGAGACCCGGCTGTTCGGGTCTCTCACTTCTGATTGGCTGAGCCATTGGCTCCCACTGCTGAGAATCAAAGTCAGTGAGCCAACAAGGAGAAAGAGAAGGGGCGGGCCGAGCCGCAGCTCCATGTCTGAATGGACACACACAGCAGCGGCTCGGCTTGGGTGCCCCCATAGCAGCAAGCTGCTTGCTGTGGGGGGCACTCGGCAGGAGGGAGGGGCCAGGAGCGCTGGACAGAAATTGAAGGGAAATTTCCCAAGTCAGTTACAAACAGAAAAAAAAGTAACCTGATAGATGTTTTTACCCTTCCCTAACTCTGTCAATATCTAAAAAAAAGTGTAACTATAGATAAATGATAGATGTGGGCGCCAGGTGTCCTACAAATCCACTGATTTGAAATCCTCTTCTTCATATATAGAAAAAAAACTAATATGGAAGACTTGCATAATCTTCCTATTACTTATATAAACCGAACATTGTCCTCCTTTCCCTGTGCAAAAAATGTTTATATAGTGAATCCAACAATAAATGTGAAATCCATATAGCGACTTCTACAGTCAACATTAGTGCTCCGAGCTGCAATTCAAAATGTATGCATGCAGGGCCAGGACAAGGGGTGGGCAGGAGGGACGGCTGCCCTGGGCACTGTGGTATCATGTGAGGTGCTAAGGCACCACTAGGAGGCTAGGGGGAGGCGATTTGGGGAGCGGCAGGATGTAAAGATTGTTATAGGAGGGGAAATTTAGGGAGGTGAGCTAGAAGTGGCGATTTGTGTTGAGAGGGGGGGGGGGGGGTAGGGGAAAAGGATTTGTGCTAGAAAAGGTAATAGGGCGGGGGGGGGGGGGTATTTGTGATTAGGAGCCAAATTTTTTGTGAGGAGAGGGATTTGTGCTAGTAGGGATGATTTGTGTTAGGAGAAGAAATTCGGGAGAAGGGGATTTGTGCTAGCATGGAGGATTAAAGGTGGGGGGGGGGGGATTTGGCTGGGTGGGGGGGGGTGAATCTGAGAGGTAGAGGATTTGTGCTAGGAAGGGGGAATTTCTTTTGGGGGGGGGTTGGGGATTTGTGATGGGGGAGGGGTTTTCAGCAGTGAGTTAGATTTGTACTGGGAGGAGGGGGAGTTTATTCTGTTTTTATGCTGTTTTTTTTTGGGGGGGGGGGGATTTTTGCTGACACATAATATTCATACATCTTGGGGGGGCCGCAATTAGACATGTTCCCCTGGGCTCTATATGACCTTGTCCTGGCACTGTATGCATGCATGCATGCATGAAGGTAACAAGTGCCATAGATCTTCGTGTGCACTCTACATGCCACCACATACTGGTACTCACCAGATCTAAAGACACAATGTGTTGTGGGTCAGCTTGCGCTCAGGTTTAATCCCTGTCAACTGGGATTTTATATCCCAACTCCTCTCCTTCTTGGCTCCATATTGATGTATTGCTTCAAGAAAAGAAATCAAGCATACTCTATAGCGTAACCCCCTTTTAATACCCTTAAAGCGGAGATCCTCCCCCCCCCCCCTCCAAAAATTAAAAGTCAGCAGCAACACACACTGTACACATACTGTACTGTACTGTAGCTGCTGACTTTTAATATTAGGACACTTACCTGTCCTTGAGTCCAGCAATGTCGGCATCGCCGCCGATGTTTCCATTGGCCGTCGGGTGCTCCCGCAGCCATTGCCGGTCAGGGAACCCGGCAGTGAAACCTTGTGGCTTCACGGGCGGGTCTCTACTTCACAAGCGCGCTGCGCATTCGAATTGGCTCGGCGGCGGAGGGTAGAAGGGGAGGGGTCCTCACTTCGCCGTGGCGCCGTTCCCGGAAGTGGGAAAGGGTACCTGTCAAAAACAGGTACCTGTTCCCCCCCTTCCCCCCCTGAAAGGTGCCAAATGTGGCACCGGAGGGGGGGGGGAGGAAGCAAATGAGCGGAAGTTCCACGTTTTGGGTGGAACTCCGCTTTAGGTTTGCAGAAATAACATAAAGGAATACAACTCACATTCATCATCGCCTGTGCCGGCACCCAGCGATCTTAGCAGCTGTTAAATATGGCCGCCGTCTGCCCTCTCTCACATAGATATCGGCAGGGCTTGAATTTAATTGAATTGCAGCACGGAGCACTAATGTGGACTGTAGAAGTCGCCATATGGACTTCACGTTTAACCACTTAATCCCCGGAAGATTTTACCCCCATTCCGACCAGGGTTTTTTTTGCGATTCGGCACCTTGTGACTTTAACTGACAATTGCGCGGTCGTGCGACGCTGTACCTAAACGAATTTGACGTCCTTTTTTTCCCACAAACAGAGCTTTCTTTTGGTTGTATTTGATCACCTGTGCGATTTTTACTTTTTGCGCTATAAACAAAAAAAGAGCGTAAATTTTGCAAAAATAACAATATTTTTCACATTTTTTTATATGAAATTCCCAAAAAAAATGTAAAAATCTAAATTTTTTAACATTTTCGGCCAATTTGTTTTATGCTACATATGTTTGGTAAAAAAAATCGCAAAAAGCGTATTTTGATTGGTTTGCGCAAAAGTTATCGCGTTTACTAACAAAGGGAAAGCTTTTTTTCATTTCTGGTGTTTTTTTTTTTAACGCGTAATGGCGGCGATCTGCGATTTTTTTTTTTTTTTTTGCAGTACTGTGACATTGCGGCGGACAGATCGGACCCTTGACTGATATTTTTGACACTTTTGGGGTTACCAGTGACATTACTGCAGTAATCAGTGCTATATATATGCACTGTTACTGTAAAATGACACTGGCAGGGAAGGGGTTAACTTTATTGGGGAAGGAGGGGTTAAGTGTGTCCCTAGGGACGTGCTTCTAACTGTGATTTGACATGGCTACTGGTGTAGGAACAGTGATCAACGGTCCTACATAGTAGAACCGTATGATCACTATTCCTACACAGGGGAGAATGACAGGCGGCTTGTTTACATTAGCCGCCTGCCTTTCTCCCTCTCCACCGACGATCGCCAAGTGACCGGCGGACATCGGGTCCGCCGGTCACACGCACAGACTTCCTAGGGAACGAGCCGTGGCGGGCGCGCGCTCGCCCGCTATTGGCTCACAGGCAAGTGACGTATATATACGTCACTTTGCCTGGTCAGGGCTGACCGCCGCAGTATATGCACTTGCGGTGGTCGGCAACCGGTTAATGTTGCATTCACTATATACATTTTTTTGCACGGGGAAAGGAGGACAATGGAGGTGGAGATTATGGAAGTCTTCCATATTAGGTGTTCTCTATATATGAAGAATAGGATTATGTAGGACGCCTAGTGTCCACATCTTTTATTTTTGTTGTTTGATTTAAGTTGCGGTTTTGAGACACACAGTGGTGGTTAGCAGCAGGGGTGTCCATGGTATTGGTTTTTCCAAGGCGCAGCAATTTATATATGTTTGTCACATATACATAAATTATGATTTACCTATACTTCAATTTTGTACAAAGTGTATCAAAATTCAAAACATTTTATTTTTCTATATAGTCAGGAGTTGGAACCTCTGCCAGATTTGTATCGCTATCTCTGTCCCTGTTGCAGAGATTTAACCTCTCTATTTGTCCTGCTGGCTATTGTCTTTGGGATTGAAAGAGATGGATAATCCATAATTTTGAATTGTCAGCAGAACAGAAATAGAAGGGAATTTCTGTGTAAACAAGGCAGACCGCCATTCTGCCAGAGAGGAAAATGGAGATCTTATGTTTCTGCTAACATGGATATCTGTTTTCCTTTAGTCAAGGCACCTCCCACACAGTTAGAAAGCACTTTTAGGCAACACATTTTAGACAAAAACAGAATTTCCAGCTCAATTCACTATTCAGATGGATCTGGTTCATCCATCGTCAATCACGACGCCACCACCGCTGACACGAAAAAAGAAAGGGGGGAAAAAAAAAAAAACTCCAGTCCTAACGAAGATTCCCACTGCCTGCCAGCTCTGCCATCTGACGGCTTTTAAATAACTAAGGGGCGGGGCCACCCCGTGACATCACTAGGTGGCACCACCCTTTGTGGCATCATCGACAATGGTATGCTGGGTCATTGACGTCAAAGGGGGGCGGTGCCACCCGGTGACATTATGCGGTGGCCCTGCAACCTTAGTTATTTAAGAACTGTCAGAAGGCGGGAGCCTTCGCCTGGTTTAGAGGTTTTTTTTTTTGTGTTTGCTTTTTTTCTCTTCTCTTTTTTCAGGGCTGCGGGCGTCGTGGATGATGATGGATTGACACCGGGGGACATTTTTTTTTCATTTTTAATTTGTGTATCCCCATACTCATTCAAATGGGGGGGGGGGGGGAGGCGTGGGCTAGGATCTGGGGACGACCTCGTTAAAGGGGGCTTCCAGATTCTGAAAAGCCTTCTGCTCGCAGACCACCCCCACAACCACCTGCCAGGGTTATGGGGAAGAGGCCCTTGTTCCCATCAACGGTGGACGGGGTGCCTTTGGGGGTATATGTGGCCCAGAATTGGGCTCAGGAGGGGGGATGGGCACTCGCTCATCTCCCCTCCTTTTCTGACCTGACAGGCTGCATGCTGGGATGGTATGGATTTTAAGGGGACCCCACAGTTTTTTTTTTTTATAATTTTGACGTGGAGTTCCCCGTAAAATCCATACCAGACCTGAAGGGCCTAGTATGGATAGGGGACATTCTTTTCACAAGTAATGTGATATCATGCAGGTGCAGATTTCATGCCACTTTTGAGGAGTTAGGCTACGTTTCCACTATTGCAGCTACAAAGTCGCGCTACTTCTAGCGCGTCTTTGTAGTGCGACTTGTTTGCGCTACTTATGGGAACTTCAGTGCGACTTCCTTCTATGAGGGACAAGTCGCACTGAAGTCGCCCAAAAAGTAGTGCAAAAACTATTTTACAAGTCGCTGCGACTCAAGTCGCAGCAGTTAGAACGGGCATAATTGAAAATAATGGGTTTAGTCTTGTTGTGTGACTTGAGATGTGTCAAGTCGCACTACAAGTCGCAATAGTGGAAACGGAGCCTTACATTAACCACTTGCCGATCAGCCGCCGTACTTATACTGCAGCAGGTCGGCTCTGTCCCGCAAAGCGACGTACCTGTAAGTCGCTTCACGGGACAGCTAGTGGGGGCGTGCACACGCCGATTGGTTACAGGGGAGCCAATTAGCTGTTCCGGTGGCCGTGATGTGTGCCAGGCACCCGCGATCGTACCCCGTAGAGACAGAAAGGCGGTCTGCCGATGTAAACAGGGCAGACCGCTGTTCTTTCAGTAATGTTCCTCCTATTTAGGAACACTGGTCTCTGTGTTCGTCCAGCAAGCCCATCTCCCACACAGTTATAAAGCACCCCCTAGGGGACACATTTAACCCTTTTTTCACCCTTGGTGTTAAGCCCTTTCCTGCCAGTGTCAGTAAAGTAACAGTGCATATTTTTAGCACTGATTACTGTAGTAATGTCACTGGTCCCCCAAAAGTGTAAAAAAAATGTCAGGGGTCCGATCTGTCCGCCACAGTCCGCTAAAAATCGATGATCGCTGCCATTACTAGTTAAAAAAAAAAAAAAAATTAACAAAAATGACATAAATCTTCCCCTAGTTTGTAGACGCGATAACTTTTGCGCAAACAAATCAATATCCACTTATTGGGATTTTTTTTTACTAAAATATGTAGCAGAATACAAATTGGCCTAAAATGAGGAAAAAATTAGATTTTAATTTTTTTTTATTGGGAATGTTTTATAGCAGAAAGTAAAAAATATTGGGTTTTTTTTTTTTTTTTTCTCAGAATTCTCGCTCTTTCTTTTTTTTGTTTTTTGTATAGCGCAAAAAAAATAAAAATTGCACAGGTGATCAAATACCGCCAAAAGAAAGCTCTATTTATGTGAGGAAAAAGGATATCAATTTTATTTGGGTACAGCGCCGCAGGATTGCACAATTGTCAGTTAAAGTAACGCAGTGCTGTATTGCAAAAAATGGCCTGGTCATTAAGGGGGTCTTCCGGTCAAGAAGTGGTTAAAGTCTATGGCCCTCAAGTCACATGAAAGTCAGATCAAAGTCGCACAGATATGAATGGTACTCATTGGGAAACATGGGGTGTGACTCGTCATGCGACTTTGGGGTCCAAAGTCGCATGACAAGTTGCATAAGTGTGAATGGGGCCTAATGCAGTTCCATAAAGGAGGTCAAATTTGTATTGATTGTGTGTTTATTATCAGTATTTTTTTTTTCTTTTCCATGTAGGAGAATATTGAAAAGTGACCCTCCATATCCACCAGAAATGAGTGAACTTGTAAAAGATCTTACTCGGGGGTTACTGATGAAAGACCCCAAAAAGCGTTTAGGTTGTGGACCGGAGGGCTCTGATGAATTAAAAAAACATCCGTTTTTCAAGGTGGGTATTACATTATTGAGAAAATATATTTCTTTTACTTCGTTATATGTTTTCTCCAACCGGCGATCCTGGACAGAATTTGACTGCGTCTCAGTGACATCACACAAGGAAGGCGTTATGTAATCAGTGGCCATGCAGGGCAGAGTGGCAGAGGAAGGTTTGTGTATAGGCCGCATTTGACTAATGACATCAGTTTGGATTTCAAGCCATTAGAGATTGGGAATGCGGTCATCTTGAGGATATAATGTAACATGTTCTCATGTGATGGCCTATCCCTGACCAGAATGATGTACTTGCCACATATATGAGAATGGGCCATCACTGAGGACGGCCAAATCTGTTGCACATTGGGCTGACCACATCAGAGAAGCAAAATTATACACTATATTGTCAAAAGTATTGGGACACCTTCCTTTACACGCACAGGAAATTTAACCACTTTACCGATGAGTACCGTAGTACTACTGCGGCAAAGTGGCTCTTGTAGGTCTGACGACGTAGACCTACGTCGCCAGACTCCTCCCCTGTAGGCGGCGCTCGCGCGCCGCCGGAGGCGCGCTCCCGCTGTTTTCATTCACAGCGGGAGTCGGGCCAGGGGAGGAGCCGCTGCTCTGCCCCGATCGTCGGGGAATCCAGTTTGGAGATCCGCCCACCTGTGTAAACAGAGCGGGCGGATCTCCTCAGTGACAGGGAGTGACAGATCGGACTGTTCGGCATAGCTGGACATCCGATCTGTCCCTGTCTCACCTCCCCCCCCACACGTCAGTAAGCACCAGGCATACATTAACCCCTCCCTCTCCAATAAAATTAACCCCTTCCCTGCCAGTGTCATTTTTACAGTAACAGTGCATATTTATAGCACTGATTACTGCAGTAATGTCACTGGTACCCCCAAAAGTGTCAAAAATGTCAGTCAGGGGTCCGATCTGTCCGCCGCAATGTCGCAGTCCCGCAAAAAAAATCGCAGATCGCCGCCATTACTCGTTAAAAAAAAAACACCAAAAATGACAGAAATCTTTCCCTTTGTTAGTAAACGCAATAACTTTTGCGCAAACCAATCAAAATACGCTTATTGCGATTTTTTTTTTACCAAACATGGGTAGCAGAAAACAAATTGGCCAAAAATGTAAAAAAAAATTGGTTTTTACATCTTTTTTGGGGGGAATTTCATATAAAAAAATGTTAAAAATATTGTTATTTTTTCAAAATAAACGCTCTTTTTTTGTTTATAGCGCAAAAAGTAAAAATCGCACAGGTGATCAAATACCACCAAAAGAAAGCTCTGTTTGTGGGAAAAAAAGGACGTAAATTTTGTTTTGGTACGGCGTCGCATGACCGCGCAATTGTCAGTTAAAGTCGCACAGCGCCGAATCGCAAAAAGTGGCCCAGACGTAAGACAGCAAAATGCTCTAGTGGTAAAGTGGTTAATGGTATATTGAGTTGGCCCACCCTTTGCAGCTATAACAGCTTCAACTCTTCTGGGAAGGCTGTCCACAAGGGTTAGGAGTGTGTCTATGGGAGAGTTTGACCATTCTTCCAGAAGGCCTGGCTTGCAGACTTGTACATTGAATAGATAGTGTATTTCCATTTTAATGTTAAAAAAAATTATAAAATTCCACTTACATTGTAAAAAGATGGCGCAGCTCCTAATGACGTCACTCTGTTGAAACGCGTAGGGCGGGGCTAATTGCAGAATCGTGTCACTGCCGGTTCCGGTCCAAGAAACGCATCGTGTCCTGGACACTTCTTGCGGTTTGCTTGTTACATCTTTTTACCATGTAAGTTGAATTCTATCATTTTTTAATAAATAACATTAGGCGTAATTACGATATGGGACACTTTCTATTCATTTATTGTACAAGTCTGTTGGCTAATGAGGACCTAACAGAGGAGGAGAGTTATAGCTTGTCCAGGCCGGGACTCCAGATATAGATTCATGACTCGTGGATGCCAGTTACCCCAAGAGCTGGGATGGCTTTCTGGTGAGTGTAGACCAGGCAGGGGACCACGAGTGGAGACACCGGCACACCACATATGTGTGTTTTTCCTCAGGATTTCACCACTACTAGATGCACAAACAGCACTTTATTGAAAAAAAAAAAATCGACTTATTAACTTAAATTATTATCACCAATTGATTGTAATAGTTTTGGATCACAGCACGGCACGTCGGGCTGGACAATCTAGATCCAGTGGTCACGCAAGCCTGGCCAGCGAGCGTACGCAGACCTCAGCTCCGCGCTAGGTCAGCCATGACATAGCTCCACTGGACGGGGACTGGCCTGCGAGTTAAATGCCTTGTGAGGTCACATACGAATGGGTTCCCGGCCTGAGTCGCAGCGATCCTCCTGGCCAACAGCTCCCTATTTCGATGGCGAGGGGTTCTGTTTGGAGCAGTACCTGTCTTGTCCCTTGTATGGTGAGTAGCTCTCCCCTAGGGGATTGGGGTGAACGTGGGCCCCTCCTTGGGACGGTTGGACCCCCGGGTTCCCCTCCTTCCCGTCACCCTCCCCCCTTCATCTGTCTCCCATCTTACCCCCCTCCACTTATGCTAGGGCTGTGTGGGTGGTCTGGTCCACCTCCTGGGGTAAGGGCAGGGTGCTTTGCTGACGAAGGGCGCCGGGGGGGGGGGGGGGGTGCGTTGCCACCAACCGGATGATCGGCTGTGCGAGGGGGGGTAGTACCTGGTGGAGGCTCCTGCCAGGGCACCCGTCCTGCCTGGGCCTGTCCTAGAGGCCTAGGGATCCCTCCTGGGGCCACGCAGGGCCGCCATTTTTCTGTAGCCTGTGTGTTTCTCTGCACGGTGGCTATGTTTGGTGGCCAATCTTCCAAAAAAAAAAAAAGGGCACCTCAAAAATCGTCCAAGGAATGGGTACCTCATATAATCTGTTGGTTTTTCACCCCAACCTAGTAGGGGGGTCCACATAATCAGCAGTAAGTATCAGACGTCTCTTCAGCAGCCACCATCAAACGTTTGATCTATTGGTGACGCCTCCCTACATAAGGATCAGGTGCTCCCTGTTTGCTTTTTTTGTTCCCTTGATGGTCCTTTTTGAAATGAATATTGGTCTGTTCCAGCAAGCTATAAAGATTTCTGATTGCACAGAGCAGTATATATAACATTTTTTTATTTTTATTTAAAAAAAATGAGGGTGTACAACCCCTTTAAGACTTTACAACCACTTTAAAGTATAATTCCAGTCATATCAAAATCTGCTCCCAGCCCCATTCTAAGCCTATGCTAACTACCCTATGAAAGGAAAGATGTATGTATATACTTACCTATTTTGAGGACATTGCAGTCCGGTCACATGATTAGCTCTCAGAGCCAGCTTCAGCGTAGAGGAGGGACAGCTTACAACGGATGCCCCATAATAAGCCTATGGGTGACGTCACAGCATAGGCTCTGCAGCCACTGTCGATGATCTCTCCTCTTTACTTACATATAGTTACATAGTTAGTGAGGCTGAAAAAAGACATCAGTCCATCCAGTTCAACCCATAGTGTGTGTGTGTGTGTTTGCTGTTAACCGTACATTGTATACCCCTTTATGTTGTGTTCTCTAAGGTGCCCATCTAATAGTTTTTTGAAACTAGCGATGCTCCCTGCTGATACCACTGCTTGTGGAAGAGAATTCCACATCCTTACTGCTCTGACAGTAAAGAACCCCTTACGTAGTTTAAGGTTAAACCGTTTTTCCTCTAGTTTTAGTGAGTGGCCACGTGTCTTATTGAATTTCCTTTCTCTGAATAGTTTGTTCCTTATGCTAGGGTCACCAGTACAGTATTTGTACATTGATATCATATCCCCCCTCAATCGTCTCTTCTCCAGAGAGAATAAGTTCAGTGCTTGTAGTCTTTCCTCATAGCTGATGTCCTCCATTCCCCTAATTATCTTTGTTGCTCTTCTCTGGACTCTCTCCAGTTCCAGCACATCCTTTCTGAGGACCGGTGCCCAGAACTGGACAGCATACTCCAGATGTGGCCGGACTGAAGTCCTGTAAAGTGGGAGAATAGTTACATAGTAGTTGAGGTTGAATAAAGACAACAGACCATCCAGTTCAACCTGTGTAGGTGTGTGTGGATGTAATTATTTCCCATACCCCTGAATGTTTTGATCTTGGAGATGTATGTCCAAGAGTCTTTTAAAAGTAGCCATACTCCCCGCAGTTACCGCCATTTGTGGAAGAGAGTTCCACAATCTTATTGACCTTACTGTTAAAAACCCCTAGCTTAGCCTGAGGTTAAACCGCTTCTCCTCTATTGTATGGCCTCGTGTCCTCCTTACATTCCTTGCGACTGAATCGTTTTTTTTCTATGCTGAGATCACCGTTGAGGTATTTGTAAATACCTATCATGTCCCCTCTCAGGCGTCTCTTCTCTAGGGAGAATTAATCAAGGACTTGAAAACGCTCCTCATAATTTAGGTCCTCCAATCCCCTAACTAGCTTAGTTGCTCTTCTTTGGACTCTTTCCAGTTCCAGCACATCCTTTCTGAGGATCGGTGACCAGAACTGGACGGAGTACTCCAGATGTGGCCGGAAATAAAGAATAATCTCTTTATTTTTGGAAATACAGTATCTCTTTATTTCTGGAATAATCTCTTTATTTCTGGAATAATCTCTTTATTTCTGGAATAATCTCTTTATTTCTGGAATGATCGCTTTATTTCTGGAATGATCGCTTTATTTCTGGAATGATCTCTTTATTTCTGGCGGCCAGCTTCACTGAAGCTGAACGCTGGAGAGATCATGTACCTGGACCGTATCACCCTCAGAATAGGTAAGTAAACACACCTTTCCTTTCACAGGGCAGCTAGAATAGGCTTAGAACAGGGGTGGGAGAAGGTTTAGGTATAGTAAGTGTATGACTGGAATTCTACTTTAAGCTTGTTGGTATTTACTCAGCCTAACTTTAGAAGCCCTATCTGCACCCCACTGGAATATGACCTTCAGGCACTGAGCTCTCCATTACAGTGCTTTCCAGACCTTGGTGTACGGGGTTAGCTAGCCACAGTACACTCTTTAGGTCCAGAGCTGAGGCACAGCCTCTGGTCTTACTCACTGGAGTCCTTTTTTCTGAGGATGTGGCGAAGATAACTTGGAATGTTAAGCATTGAGCTGTGCATTGTGGTGTCTTACAGACCTCGTGTACTATGTCCGTTAGCTGTTGCCCATCTTCCTTGTGACCCAGTCTCTGAAAACTCTGAGTAAGTCTCTGACTATGGTTAACATATCCTTGTATGTGATCACTCAGTGCTTGAAATCGTTCCTCTGTGAGGACTAAGAGCATCTTATACATTCTTGGATTCCTCCTGATGATTTGAAGAAGCTTTTTCCCCTTAACCTGCTTAGCGGTATCCCTGAGCGTGACTCGCGGTGGACTTTCCATGCTATTATCGGTATCCTCGAGTCATGCTAGGGGTAGATGTGCAGAGCGAGCAGCGGTGTCTCTTACCTTCTCCTGGCGATCCAGCGATGATCTCCCATTGCTGTGATCGCCAGCCGAGATCCCCGCCACTCGTCCGTCGGTATGAGGACTTCCTGGTTCCGTTCCCTGCAGCAGCAATGCTGCATGGGAGCGGAACTAGGGAGGGAAATTCAAACGTTGCACAAAACACAAACGCATAACATTTATATTATATATATGTATATATATCTTATATATATATATATATATATATATATATATATATATATATATATATATATATATATATAATGCATGAATTATAATTTAAACAATAATATAATTTTATTATATATATATATATATATATATATATATATATATATATATATATATATTATATAATAAAATAATATTATTGATTAGATTATAATTCATGCGTTTGTGTTTCAAATTTATCACATCTGGGATGTCTACTAGAGTCTTGTTTTGGTCAGGTTTAAGTCAGTAATTACTAAGAATTGTAGGCCTATAATACATAACGCCAAATTTCCATGCAAAAAATTGTACCGCTTTTGGTACAGAATTCCTGACATAATCATACCGCCAGGGAGGTTAATAGGAAATTTATAGAAACATGGTCCAAGCTGTGGATTCCTTAGTCCAGGTATTCCCAAACTACGGCCCTCCAGTGTTTCAGGAACTACAATTCCTATCATGTCTAGTCATGTATGTGGATGTCAGAGTTTTACAATGCCTCATGGGATGTGTAGTTTTGCAACAGCTGCAGGGCCGTAGTTTAAGAATCCCTGCCTTAGTCATTACCCTTTAGAAGTATACCACTTCACAAGTTGATGATGTCTCCACCTTTTGGGGGCTTTACTGATAGACTGTTGGGCTCCCTATTAGAATCTCAGTTTAAATTAAATGGATATTTTCTCTGTGCCCTACTGGCAATGACTAATTTGTAATAGTATGTCACAATGGTTCATATCTTTTAACAGGGACCCTTCCAAAACCAGACAATATACTTTTTTGTCCTGGAACTTGTGGAACAAATGTCTGAAGCACTACACTTCACTTGTGTCCTGCAGGGGAGTGATCTCTGTTCTCTGTTCACAGGCATGGGCACTTTGGGATCTTTTGACTTAAAGTGACATTAAACCTTCTGTGTTTTTTTTTTTTTGAAATTAGAATAATAAACATGTCATACTTATCTGCTCTGTGCAATGGTTTTGCACAGAGCAGCCCCAATCCTCCTCTTCTGGGGTCCCAGCTGGCGATTTAGGCTCTATCTCTGCGTAGAGTGCCCCTGTGGTAAGCTCGCTCCTGAGCCGCCCTGTCTGCGTCTATTGGCACAGAATCGGCGACTTGGCCTGCTCCCCTGTCACAGCATTTGATTCCCCATGGCTCCCACTGCTTTCAATCTGCCCAGTGACAGGGGAGACAGTGGTGAGAGCCGCTGCTGTTGTGCACATCGCTGGATGGGATCGGGCTCAGGCAAGTATAATGAATAGCATGCATTAAGGTAAAAAACCTTAAAGTGATACTAAAGTTTCAGGTTATTTTAAAATAAAAATAACAAACCTGTTATACTTACCTGCTTTGTGCAGTTGGTTTTGCACAGAGCAGCCTGGATCCTCCTCTTCTCGGGTCCCTCGCCAGCTTTCCAGGCCCCTCCCTCCTGCCCAGTGACCCCAGAGCAAGCAGCTTGCTATGGGGGCACCTGAGCTGAGCCGCTGCTCTGTTTGTCCATTCAGACATGGAGCTGTGGCCCGACCCCACCCCCTCTCTCTCTCCTCATTGGCTCACTGGCTTTAAAGCGGTAGTATCCCGCTTTTTGACACTTTTACCTACAGGTAAGCCTATAATAAGGCTTACCTGTAGGTACAAATAATATCTCCTAAACCGGCATGGTTTAGGAGATATTTACAGTGCATGCAGCCGCTCTCGCGAGCGGCGCATGCGCTCTGAAGGTCCGGGGGGAACTCCAATTATTTTGCCGGGAGCTTGCTGGAAAATCACTCCCGCGCGCATGCGTGGGAGTGACGTCATCGCGGCTCCGGCCAATCATCGCGACGGAGCCGCCGAACCCGGAAGAGACGGCGAGGGACCATGGCAGCGCCCGCAGCGATGTCCGGGGGTCCGTGTGGAGGCTTCGTTCTAAGGTAAGTTACACATAATGGGCTAGTATACGATGCATACTAGCCCATTATGCCTTTGTCTTGCAGGTTTTTTTTTTTTTTTTTTTTTTATTCCTAGGGTTTACAACCGCTTTAAATGACAGCAGCGGGAGCCAAAGGCGCCTTGCTGCTGTCTCAATGAGGAGGGAGAGTCCCAGGCAGCCAAGCCTCTTGTGCAACATCACTGGATCGAGATGGGCTCAGGTAAGTATGGGGGGGGGGCTGCTGCACACAGAAGGTTTTTCTATCTTAATACATAGTATGCATTGTGATAAAAAACCTTCCGGACTTTAAAACCACTGTAAAGGTCAGTTAGCTGCCCGACTAAAGATCAGGATCCTGTTGCTTCTGATCCCACTAAGTCCACTATCTTTTGATCTTTGTTCTTTTTGTATTAAACCTTTTTCCTTTTTTTTTTTTTTTTTTTTTTTTTTATATCTTTCAAGGTATATGGAATTGCCAATTTTTGCTTAGCATATTTCCCTTTGTGCAGAATTCGGGTTTTGCAGCAGTAATCTATTTGGTCCTTTCAGACCACGAGTCACAGTTACAATGTCTGGACTTGACCAGATTGTAGATAACTTCTCTCCCTATCTTGATGAACTTCGTTGTTTGAAGTATCTTTATTCTGAATTCTCCAAAACAGTTTGTTTTTCTGCAGAACTTTCTCTTTGGTCGTTCCTTGATCTGGCCTTCCTTACATTTCCATCTAGCTGCGTGTCCTTTTGTTCTGAGAATGTTCAAGTTCAAGACTGGGTTACATTCTTTTTAAGTGGAACTCATTAATGTCTACGCTTCTTAAAGAGGAAGTAAACTCTTCCTATGTTTTTCGTTTTTTTTTTTTTTTCCCCCTGCAAAGTAAATGCATAATGTGCTAGTATGCATCACTTACCTACAAACGAAGCCCGCGTTGTCCCCGCTGGCGGCCACATCTATCTTCGCCCGTCTTCCTTCTGGGTCTGTGGACTCCGGCTGTATTACTGGCCAGAGGACATGCGTGCGGGAGCCGCCGGTCACGGCACAGGGCTCTGAAGTAACGGCACGGGCGGCAGTTTCTTCAGAGCGCATGCACAGATGAGGTTATCGGCTGCATGCAATGTAAATATCTCCTAAATGGTGCAAGTTTAGGAGATATTTACAGCACCTATAGGTAAGCTTTATTAACCACTTGCCGACTGCCCCATGCAGATTAACTGCGGCAGGGCGGCTCAGCTGCGCATAATCATGTAGATCTACGTGATTATGTGCACGCGGTCTTGGCGTGATTTGACACAGCGGGAGTCAGGCAGGTGATTTGACACAGCAGGAGTCAGGCCTCCCACAATCATCACAGAAACTGACAGAAGACCCGCCTGCTTATGTAAACAAAGCAGGCGGGTCTTTTGTCACACAGGCAAAGAGAGATCAGGAGTTTCAGCTAAGCTGAAACTCCGATCTCTCTGTGCCTGTCACAGAGCCCCCCCCCCCACACAGTCAGTAAGCATTATTAGGCATACATTAACCCCAGTGTTAACCCCTTCCCTGCCAGTGTCATTTATACAGTAACAGTGCATAATATTTAGCACTGATTACTGTAGTAATGTCACTGGTCCCCAAAAAGTCTCAAAAATGTCAGAATGTTAAAAAAATTAGATTTTTTAAAAAAAAATTATTGGGAATATTTTATAGCAGAAAGGAAAAAACATTGTTTGTTTTTTTCAAAATTGTCACTATTTTTTTGTTTATAGCGCAAAATCTAAAAACGGCAGAGGTGACCAAATACCACCAAAAGAAAGCTCTATATGTGGGGGGGGGAAAAAAGGACATCAATTGTAATAGGGTACAGCGTCGCATGACGGCACAATTTTTCGTTAAAGTAACACAGTGCCGAATCGCAAAAAAAAAAATGGCCTCGTCATTAAGGGGGTAAAACCTTCCGAAGCTGAAGTGGTTAAAGGCTTACCTATAGGTAAAGGTTCTCAAGGTTAATTTACAACCACTTTAAGTCTTCTTACTGCCTAGGGTTTTTCTCTCATCTTGCCTGCTTTGCCATTCTTTCACTAAGGGGATCACGTCTTTATGCTTTGCCCCTCTTTTTGAGGAACTCTACATCCATCACCACAGGCCACTATGGTCACTATGTCACCATAAGGAAACGGGAACGCTCCCAAAACATTGGCTTATTTGATTTGCATTAATAAATGATTGTATATGTTTGTAACTGAGTGCTGGTGATGTCTTATCATTTTACTTTAGGCACCTTTCACACATAGGAGTCCGTCGGCGGACTCCGTTTATCTCAGCGGGGGATCGGTCCGCCGATTCCCCCACTGAGCAGGCGGATGGCAGCTGTGTCTCCGCGCTGTGTGCGGAGACACAGCTGTCAGGTCCCCACTGTTCTCTATGGGGGAATCGGATGGGAACGGACCATCTCTCCGTTCTCTTTTGATCCGATCCGCTGGACGGATGGAAAATAGGGTTTCCATCCGTCCAGATTTGACGGATCGGATGTCAGCAGGCATGTCTCCGCTGACATCCGATGCCCCATAGAGAGGCATGGGACATCCGTTCAGATCCGCCAGAAAAATGGACAGGCAAATCTGAATGGTCCGCCTTTGTGAAAGGGGCCCTAATTTAGGCGGGTCCATCCACTACAGTCGCTATGAGCACCCCTCTATTATCAATGTCAAACGCTGTAAGGAATGTGGTTCTCATACTGATTTCATCTAGTGTGAAACTTCGCCTCGTGTAGGAGCTTCCTAATAAAGACCACTCACTGCTGCTCTATTTCTTTGTACAGGGTGACTGGTCTTGTAGGCGCCCCTTCCTGTAGTCTTTTGCAGGCAGTAGTGGATATGGCCTCCTGCAGCTCTGTTCTCTGTGCAGCACAGCGATGGTGTCACTGATACTTAGGGGTTTATTTACTTAAGGCAAATCCAATGTGCACGATAAGTGCAGTCGCTGTAGATCTGAGAGGGACGTGCAAGGAAAAGATAAAAAACTGAATTTTTGCTTGCACGTGATTGGATGATAGAAATCAGCAGAGCTTCCCCTCATTTCAAATCTTCCCCTCAGATCTACACTTCCAAGTGCACTTGTAGTGCACCGTGGATTTGCCTTTAGTAAATCAGCTCATTAATTTACTGGCAATAACTGAGTTTGCAACGGCGTGAGTGCGCACAAAGTGGATTTATATCTTTTGTGGCTATAGAGGAATATATTATAATGCACATCTTGTGCCTAGAGTTCAGCTTTAATGAATGATCTTTAAAAAAAAAAAAATGTTTCTTGCTCATTTTTTTGCAGACAATTAATTGGGATGATTTGGCAGCAAAGAAAGTCTCCGCGCCATTTAAACCTGTGATCAAGGATGAGCTCGATGTAGGGAATTTTGCTGAGGAATTTACAGAGATGGATCCCACGTACTCCCCTGCTGCTCTACCCATGAACGCTGACCGAATATTTCAGGTAACTGGTGGAACATGACATACAGGGTGTTGTACCAGAGGGTGTGTTCTGTGCGTGTCTTTATGTGAAGATATTCCGTCTCATGCTAATCTTCTGCTTGCACAACTGGGGACGGGGGCTCTAGTATTTTGAATCATCCAGCTCTTCTAAAAAAAAAATACTGTGTACAGTAATCTTAACCACTTCCAGACCGCCCTCCGCATCTATACTGCGGCATGACGGCCCTCCTGCGCGAACCAACGTAGGCTTACGTCGGTCGCACGCCTGCAGCTAGGGGGCAAGCGCAATCGTCAGCGGGGACTCCGATGCATGGGGCCGGTGGCTCCGGATGCTGCCTGACACCTGCAATCGCTCCCTGCTGAGAGAGAAGAACGGTCCGCTATTGTAAACACAGCTGACCGTTCTTCTCTCTGGAATGATCACAGAGCTCCTGTGATCCTTCTATGTAGAATCACAGGTCTCTGTGATCATTTCACAAGCCCAACCCCCCACAGTTAGAATCACTCCCCTAGGCTCACATTTAACCCCACAGTTAACCCCTTCCCTGACAATGGCATTATTACAGTACCAGTGCATATTTTTAGCACTATTACTGTAGTAATGTCACTGGTCCCCCCCAAAAATGTCAGTTAGGAGTCCGATCTGTCCACCGCAATGTCGCAGTCCCGCTAAAAATTGCCTATCGCCGCCGTTACTAGTAAAAAAAAACAAACAAACAAACAATAAAAATGACATCTTTCCCGTAGTTTGTAGAGGCAATATCTTTTGCGCAAACCAATCAAAATTACGCTTATTGGGGATTTTTTTTTTTTTTTTTACCAAAAATATGTAGCAGAAAACAAATTGGCCTAAAATGTTAAAAAATTTAGATTTTTTTCATTTTTTTTGGGGGGGGGGGGGGGGGGTTGTTATGTTGCAGAAAGTTAAAAATATTGTTTTTTTTTTTTTTTTCCAGAATTGTCGCTCTATTTTTCTGTTTATAGCGCAAAAAATAAAAATCGCACAGGTGATCAAATACCACCAAAAGAAAGCTCTATTTGTGGGAAAAAAAGGACATCAATTTTATTTGGGTACAGCATCGCACAACCGCGCAATTATCCGTTAATGTAACCCAGTGCCGAATCGCAAAATTTGGCCTGGTCATTAAGGGGGAAAAACCTTCCGGAGCTGAAGTGGTTAAAGCAGAATAAAAACATATCCATAATAGCAAGTAAAATAGCAAGTAAAAAACTTGTGTGTGCAGGGGGGGGGGGGGGGGGACATACAATAAGCAATAAACAGTGATACGTCGTTCCCAATCGTCCTCCAGTGATCAAAGAAGTAGAAGACATTCGTGGTTCTCCATAATCCAGTTCTCATGTTACATTTACTCTGAGACATTGGAAAAGTAATTCTAGCAGCATAATACTAATCAAGATCAAGGAATGGTTTGATCACGTAACAGACTACAATAGTCATATAAGAAAGCTCAATAAGGCACCATAGGTATCCATGCTTGAGTAATAGAAAAGCAGGCTGCTCATCCACCTGTCGTACCCCATTACCAGGGTAAACAGTGCTAGCACATACAAGATTGGCAATTGGGAGTATCCAATAAGGATATCTACTATGTGATTGAGTAGGCAAAGGAGAGAGAAGAAAAAGAAAAGAGTGGAAGAAAAGAAGTATAATAGAAGAAAGTGGACCCGACCCCGCACCCCACGTCCCCTGGACCCAGGCGACCGGAGATCGCCTAAGTGCTACCAGTTAGTTCAGGAACCTTTTTGGCTGATAGAGCCACGAACACCACATATTTTCAAATGTAATTCCGTGAGAGCCATACACCATATTTCAGGGGTCGGGAACCTTTATTTAAGTAAGTAACGCAGTGACGAATTGCAGAAAATGGCCTCGTTATTAAGGGGGTAAAACCTTCCAGGGCTGAAGTGGTTAAAGGAGCTGAAATATTAAAGTTGACTTCCCCTGTCTGTTCACATTAGTGCGATTTTGCAGGGCACGACAATGGAAAGGAGAAATAACCTTAGCGCAAACAAAGTGGATGTGTAGCCCATATGTACCAAAATGTCATTGTCTGGGGAAATGTTATTAAAAAATGCCACTGTACCAGGATGTTGTCGCTACTGGGACGCCCTGATCCTCTTCCTACACTATCCCATTGTGGCTATGGGGGAAGTGAGGGCCCTGGTAGGCTCATGTTGCACACGCCACACATTGTAGTTTGATATCCTACACCACATGTATCAAACACAAGGCCCGGGGGCCGAATCCGGCCCTCCGGGCCATTTCATGTAGCCCTCACATCTCTACTGCAGCTGCAGACGAGCTACAGCCCTCCTCTGGTCCTCTTCCAGATCCTGAACTTTCTGCTTTCCAGCATTGCCTCCAGCTTCTTCCCGGCAGCAGCACAAGGCAATGGGGTGCACTGTGATGTAAGGGAGGGTGGGGGACTTAACTTCTGTTGGTGGAGAGGCTCTTGACGTCTTATGTAAGGGTAAGGAATGCTCTGGACATCTAGTCTTACAGATACAACCGACCCTTTTCAGGGCAATCATAATGCTGATGCGGCCCGTGATTAAATTGAGTTTGACACCCCTGTCCTACACCTTGATACCATTCCATGATGCTCTAAGGTATGCACATGCTCTTCCTAAAGTAGCAGCCGCGGTTTGGGTTTTTTTGTCGTTATAGTTTGTTTTTTTTGTTTTGTTTTTTCTGTTGTTTTCATGTTTTTTGAGCCTGGGTATGCCCGACGGCTCTGTTTGTGTACCTCATTTTAAAATTCAATAAAAAGAATTAAAAAAAAAAATTCCACTGTATATACGGCTGCAGGCCTGCAGCACTTCTTCTGTGAGGGTATTGGGAGCCTCTATAAACTGTGAATAAAAGATAAAAAAGAAGGTGCAGGCTAGCCTATAATTTTTTGCTTTCTGTGCTTCCCTGTCTGAACTTAGTAATTGCAAATACTCTTTCTGAAATTACATTTGCAATTACTTGAGACAAGGGAAGCACAGAACGCAAAATATTTACACTGATGAGTCTGACTGGCTGACCTGTCGCTTCAGGACCTCCCTCGGCTCTACACTGAGCCTGCGCTGTCGCTTGGAGAAGAGGGAGGTGGCCGGTGGTGGGTGGAGTAAATTTAGGAGCGGAGGAGGAATTTGACCATTGCCCTCGCTCTCCCGCTGTCACGTGACGACGCTGACGTCACGTGACGACGCTGACGTCACGTGACGACGCTGACGTCACGTGACGACGCTGACGTCACGTGACATCACTGGTTTCTAGACGCCAAGCGGCATACTAGCAACCAGTGTGGCCGCAGCGCGCAGGCATAGACTCAACTTGGGGCTTAATAATGATATACTCATAGCAGGAGACCCTATTTGTCTGCGAGCCAGATGCAGCCATCAAAAGAGCCACATCTGGCTTGCGAGCCATAGGTTCCCTACCCCAAGTTAGGTAGTGGAGCCATGGTTCCCACACTTTATCAAACATTTTCATTTTATCATTTAACATAGCCGACATACATTCATTTATCATAATCCATGAGTTTGTCTGAGCTGCTCGAATGATAGGACAGAGGACCTCCAAGACCTAGCAATCGTGATTTTTGCAGCCGTGAATATAACAGTGATAAGTCTTCTCTGGGCCCTCGTGGCCGTCTCCCCAATGAAACTCAACAAGACCTGCTGTGGGGATTTAGTCTGGTTAATTTGGGTAAGGGTGTAGATAAAATTATACACCCATATCCAATAGTGTCATACCTTTTGGCATTGCCACCAGATATGGGCATCGTTCCTTCTTGACCACAGCCACGAAAGCACAATGGAGATGCCCCAGGTGCATAATTTGCTATTCTCACCGGCACTTTATACCACCGCAGCAGCACTTTATAGTTTGCCTCTATAATGGAAGTATTGATTAACGATCTAGAGGCATCCTGAGCCAAAAGGCACCAGTCAGCCAGTTCAATGCTATCCTGCATATAGGACATACATTTTTTTTGGATACAGCGTCGCACGACAGCGTATTTGACAATTAAAGTAACGCAGTGCCGTATCTCAAAAAAATGGCCTGGTCGTGAAGGGGGGGGGGGGGTAAACCTTCCGGAGCTGAAGTGATTAAAGAGCCTGCTTGGCATTGTGGATAGTCTTGCCTGCATTTCTATACCCAGAATCCTTTGCATAGGTAAACAAAGTAGACGACATTTAGCCCCTATGTATTTAAGCAGCTTTTAGCACCTCCCAAGACATCCGAATGTTTTTACAAGCACAGCAACAGCTGCAAGATATTTTTATCTCCTTTATTTGTACCATCCATGCCACATTTACACATGTAACGACTGCACAGTTTGCTGCGCATCAACATTGACCCTCAAGCTGTATAATACAACTGTTCCATGTTTACATCCGTGCTTCTGCTGGTTTAATAATAAAGAAGCAGCCAAGGTTTTATGGGGCTAATCCTTTCTGCTTGCAGATTATTTGTGTACAGACTGTTGCAAGGTTTGCTAAAATATTTACTTCCACCATAAATAAGCAGCTCAGCTTGGGTCTGCTTTATTGGCCTGCTGTAGTTTTTCTCTCTTTATTTTCTTATTTTTGTGAATATTTGTACACTGATGGCATAATCCTATAACTATATTCTGGCCGAGAGCTTAGTGAAGAATCCATAGAGGTGCCTTACATCACATTCCACGGGTTTACTAGTGTAAAATAGAACGATAATTCCCATAAATCATTGGGAATGTGGTGGCGTTGTCAGCATCTATGGGGGATGTGCCTTGACAGTTCTGTGCTTCTTTGTAAACACACAGTTGTCCATCAAGGCCTGTAGTCGGGTCACGACTGTATACCCTGCCGATTGAACCACTATCGCTATAAACACTTGACCAGTGGCGACTGGTGCTCCATGGGCCAGGGGGGGGGGGGGCGTTAGAAAGACGGACCACACCATACCCCCCCGACCACACCAGCTCCAGCCTGCACTCTGCACTGTCCCCCCACCAGCTCCAGCTTGCACTGTCCCCCCCTGGTTGCCAGTCCCCCACCAGCTCCAGCCCGCACTGTCCTCCACCAGCTCCAGCCCGCACTGTCCTCCACCAGCTCCAGCCCGCACTGTCCTCCACCAGCTCCAGCCCACACTGTCCCCCACCAGCTCCAGCCTGCACTGCCACCCCCCGGTCGCCGGCTCACTCACCCTGGGCAGGCGGCAGCAGCTTCCCCCTCAGTTTCCTCCCTCCTCCTCCTCCGCTCCTTGGCCAATAGCATGGCTTTTCCTTACGGCCAATCGGGAAACGGGTCTCAGGACCCGCTTCCTGATTGGCCAGGAGAAGAATGAGTGTGGCAATAGCGAATATTCATTCACTATTGTCCCACAACTGGGTAGGCTCACTGCCCCTCGAGCCCACCTTTTTTTGAAGCCTATTAGAGCCTCTGGCTCTAATCACGTGCTTAAAAAAAAAATACCCATTGGAATCCATGCATGTGGCGCCCTGCATGTATATTAGGGGGCCGAACGCATTAATAGGGGCGGGTCGGTGCCCCTGCGCTCCCAATTCACCAGCCACCACTGCACTTGACCACTCACTATTGAGAACTATCCGCAGTTCTCAATAGTGAGGAGGAAATGAGGGGTGGCCGGTCATGTTGCATGGAAGCAGCTCTGCCCAGGCAGAAAAGGGGACATGTATGGGGGACAAAACACTACCAAAGTTGCACTTTGAAGTGAAGCTCCAACCAAAAGGTGAAGCTCCACTTATCATCCCCCTTCCCCCTCCGCTGTTAAATTTGGCACCTTTCGGGTTGAGCGGGTACTGGTTTTGACCTCAGCCGGAAGTTCGTTCCCCTCCTCCTTCACCCTGCAGCCAGCCCAGTCACAGAGCACAGCGCAGTAGGATATTGGCTGTGAAGGCTTCACTGCCAGTTTCTCTTAGTCAAGATGGCGACGCGAGCACCCAGTAGCTGATTGAAAATTCGGCTTGGGTGGGGCTGGATTCCTGGTAAGTGCCCTATTATTAAAAGTCAGCAGCTACAGTATTTGCATTTTTTTCTCTGAAGAAGCCTAGAGTTCCTCTTTAGAGTGGATGTAAACCCTTACATCTGCCCACTGAAGGGACTGGCCTCAGATGATACACAGAGATTAAACAAATTCTACGTAAGTGGTACCTGTAAATTTGCAGCCTTCTCTTCTCTACAGCCTGCTAAAACACACAGACCAAAGGCTATTTTTCAGCTCCAGCAGGCTCCACACACTGCACAGTATAGAACAGGGAGCAGAGTGTAATCTGAGACCTGAGATAAGGGGAAAGTATGACCCCCCCCTATACAGTCTTATTGGGAAACATGCATTGCAACACACAATCTTATTGGGAAACATGCAACACACTTTTTGTCAACGAGTCACATTATGACCAATGTGTTTCGGGGGCCCACAGCTCCTCTCTAATCAGCGATTAAAGTGATTAAGTCTCGTGTTTTTTTTTTGTTTAAGATAACAAACATGTTATACTTACCTGCAGTTGGTTTTGCACAGGCAGCCTGGATCCTCCTCTTCTAGGGTCCCTTTTTGCAGCTCCTAGCCCCTCCTTTCTGTCGAGTGCCCCCACAGCAAGCAACTTGCTATGGGGGCACCCCAGCCAAGCTGCAGCTCTGTGTGTCCATTCAGACATGGAGCTGCAGTTCGGCCCCACCCCCCTCTCTCTCCTGATTGGCTAACTGACTTTGACAGCTGCGGGAGCCAGTGGCACTGTGGCTGTGTCTCAGCCAAGCCGGAGTGGGAGTGCCAGACAGCCGAGGGACTCCTGCACATCGCTGGACAGAGATGGGGCTCAGATAAGTATTAAGGGGTGCTGCGGAGGCTGCTTCATACAGAAGGTTTTTTTATCTTAAAGTGGAGTTCCACCCTAGAAATTTTAGATAAAAATACCCCCGGGACAGTCAGGGCTAGTGCATTTAAGCAACCATAGCCTCTGAACTGTCCCCTGTTTCACTTACCTTTTAGAAGAAATACTTACCTTGAAAATTTCTTGTTCAGCGCTGCCATCTCAGATGTGGGCAGCTGAAGCCGGAGCATCCTCTTCGGTGACGTCGGAGTCCCAGAATGCCCTGCACCGGCCCCGCTCGTCACTTCCGGTGAAGGCGTTTTATCCCTGCACGCCCAGAAGCTGTTCAGCAGGGAATGATGCGCCTGCGCAGGAAGTGACGAGCGGGGCCGGTGCAGGCGCATTGACTCCTGGGATCGATTACGCTCATCTCCCAGGAGTCAGTGCAAGGAGGAAGTGATGGCGTGGGCCGCGGCTGCAGAGGGAGGAGGAGGAAGGAAGGTAAGTATATTTTCATTAAAAGGAAGGTAAGTGAAACAAAAAAAAAATGTAAATGATCCAATTTTCAGGTAAATTAAAGCAAGTGGACGGTGAAAAAAATATTTTCAGGGTGGAACTCCCCTTTAATGCATAGAATGCATTGAGATAAAAAAAAACCTTCTGACTTTACAACTCAAGTGTTGTTACTTATGAGATATTCTAAAATGCCAATCTGACTGAGGGCAAAAGGAAGAAAAAATAAGGAGTATAGTTATGACAAAAAAAAAGTGCTGTATTTATAGCGCCTTTTACCCTTCTATAAGGAATAACAATAACAGGTTTATTTTTCAGGGATATTCTTTTGTTGCTCCATCCATCTTGTTCAAGCCCAACGCTGCCATCGCAGATCCTATCCAGTTTCACCTGGGAACAGAGCGTCCTGGCGTCACAAACATAGCAAGAAGCGCCATGATGAAGGTATTCTCTTTATTGACTATATGGTTCCAGTAGTTATTTTTTTTTTTAATAATTTTGTGATGATTAATATGCATAAAGAGTAGTGTTGTGCAGTAATCTGTATTGAGCATTCCCATGTTACCTTCTGTCACACTGAGAGCGATTGGACATAATTCTTTGCATAGCTTTTTGGCTTAATAAATACTGAGAGTTGTAAAGATTGGTCTGACCAACTCGGGTTGAGTCTTGGCCAGGCCACAAATGTGCCCTCATTTATACACCAGCACATTTTTTTACACAGTGTTCATTTTGGGTTCAAGCTCAGTCTCCTACACTAGGTGCTTGCTAGGGATAAAATCTGGGGCTCGCTGCCCAGCAACTGCGTAAGGGTAAGATACTTGTTGGGAATTGGCAGCAAGGATGGCCAAATCCACGTAGCTACACTAGGAAACTGAGACCAGACCATATATACTGTATATTAAAGTCAATTTATTAATAGTAAAACAAACGACATCCAAACACCACCAAGCATAAAGATAGAACTGAACCAAAACCCAGAGACAAAATACTTAATTAAACGACCAGAAGAACAGAAATCCTAACTATCGAACTAACTATATACAATATTCACTATATTGCCAAAAGTATTGGGACGCCTGCCTTTACACGCACATGAACTTTAATGGCATCCCAGTCTTAGTCCGTAGGGTTCAATATTAAGTTGGCCCTCCCTTTGCAGCTATAACAGCTTCAACTCTTCTAGGAAGGCTGTCCACAAGGTTTAGGAGTGTGTCTATGGGAATGTTTGAAGAGCATTTGTAAGCTCAGGCTCCTTTTACCTGCAAAAAAATGTGCATGTATTTATTTTAAAGGTGAACTTATCCTATAAATCTTTCGCTGACAGGTCCGTACCTTGTACGGATCTGACAGCAGGGGGTTTTCCACACATTCCCACCCTTGCATGCATCCCTGTCATGTATCCCAGACTCCGCTTGCCCATCTGTGGCCCCAAAACCAACATAGCTGGTGCCGCCAGATAGAGGGGAAGGAGCAGAGGGGACACACGTCTGCTCTCTCTCTTCTGCTTGTTGCTGACCCAGAAAGTAACGTCTTTGACATAACTTCCTTGGGTCCCCTCTCACCGTCTCAGGCCATCCCTGTCATGTATCCCAGACTCCGCTTGCCCATCTGTGGCCCCAAAACCAACATAGCTGGTGCCGTCAGATAGAGGGGAGGGAGCAGAGCGGACACACGTCTGCTCTCTCTCTTCTGCTTGTTGCTGACCCAGAAAGCAACGTCTTTGACATAACTTCCGTGGGTCCCCTCTCACCGTCTCAGGCCATCCATGTCATGTATCCCAGACTCCGCTTGCCCATCTGTGGCCCCAAAACCAACATAGCTGGTGCCGCCAGATAGAGGGGAGGGAGCAGAGCGGACACACGTCTGCTCTCTCTCTTCTGCTTGTTGCTGACCCAGAAAGTAACGTCTTTGACATAACTTCCGTGGTTCCCCTCTCACCGTCTCAGGGCATCCCTGTCATGTATCCCAAACTCCGCTTGCCCATCTGTGGCCCCAAAACCAACATAGCTGGTGCCGCCAGATAGAGGGGAGGGAGCAGAGCGGACATACGTCTGCTCTCTCTCTTCTGCTTGTTGCTGACCCAGAAAGTAACGTCTTTGACATAACTTCCGTGGGTCCCCTCTCACCGTCTCAGGGCATCCCTGTCATGTATCCCAAACTCCGCTTGCCCATCTGTGGCCCCAAAACCAACATAGCTGGTGCCGCCAGATAGAGGGGAGGGAGCAGAGCGGACATACGTCTGCTCTCTCTCTTCTGCTTGTTGCTGACCCAGAAAGTAACGTCTTTGACATAACTTCCGTGGGTCCCCTCTCACCATCTCAGGCCAGTTTGGCTGGGAAAGAAAGTAATGAAATTCGATCTGCATTGCTTTACATTTAGTGGAGCACAGGGGAGACATCCTGGTCTTTTAGACCCTGGATGTCCCAGTAAAGAGAACCTGTTCCCTAAAAATCATCAAAAAGTCCCCTATGTGATGAAAAATATCAGTTAAGTTTTAAGTTGTATACGCATGTACGAACGTAAACGCATGTGTTGGGGGCACCTTGGCATGAATATGCCGATAAAGATACACATGTTACATATCGCTGCACACTGAAGTAAGAGCAATATTTCTATCACCAGACCTCCTCCGTAACACTAAACTGATGACCTATAGTGGGCATTTAAAGTGTTGTCTATGGAAAATATAGGGTACTGAAGTTTGCCGCCATTTGATGCACATTTAAGTTTTGACATGTTGGGTATCTATTAACTCGGTGCAACCTCATCTTTTATATTTTACCAAAAATTGGGTACATTGTGTTTGTGTTCCCTAAAATTAACTTTAGTGTATTTATTTATTTACTGAAATTTTGAGTTTCCTAGACCTTTGCGGTAAGATCGTGTGACATTAAAAATTGCAACTTCCACTATTTTTTTCTCTGGGATGTCTTTCAGAAAATATATAATGTTTGGGGGGTTTAATGTTATCTTTAGGCCTAAAATTTTTTTTTTAAGAATAAGTCCAAATTTTTTTTTTGCAAAAACGGCTCTGGCACCGAAAGGGTTAAGTCTAGGCATAGAGGAAAAACCTTTAAGATTTACCTTATTACTCACTTTGGCAAACTCCTGAAGCTTTCCTTCTCTCTGATGATCTGGGACTAGTAGTCCTGCATCAAACGTGATGGCGTCAGAGCACAACACCCTAAAGGGCAAAAATGACAGACTGAAATCAAATATACTAGCTTTTAATTCTGTACATCTCTAGTGTCAGAATAGGTATTGTTTGGGGAGGTTAAATTATAAAAGTCAATGTGCATTTTATTAGTGCTTGTAAAAATAAAATAAAAAAATGTCTCCTTCGCTCATTGACGGACACAGCTCCTGGTATTCATAACCATTAGGGCTCTTTCACACGGGCGTTCCGTATGTCCGTTTTTCATCCCATCCGTTTGCGGATGAAAAACGGACATAATGTATCTCTATGTAAATACGGATGTCAGCGGATGACCATCCGCTGACATCCGTTTTTCGTCAGTTCAGTTCAGTTCAGTTTTTTTGAACGGAAGAGAACCCTATTTTTTCTTCCGTTCAAAAAACGGAACGGACGCAAAAACGGATGTCAGTGGTGTCATCCGCTGACATCCGTATTTACATAGAGATACATTATGTCAGTTTTTCATCCGCAAACGGATGGGATGAAAAACGGACATACGGACCGGATGACACAAGTGTCATCCGTGTCCGTTTCAAAAAAGAAAAAAAGGAACTGATCGGGCATAAAAAACTGAACGCCCGTGTGAAAGAGCCCTTAGGGTATACTGTCCCCTACAGGAATAGGCCACTAGGCAGAAAAAAAAATTCTGGCTACACCCATGGGCAGTCCCAGGGCGTATACTCCCTCTCTCTGCTATAGTCACTCAGTTTGTTTCTGCCTAGCCAGGAGTAAGGACCTAGTTCCTTGCTTGGGATCTTTGGTCCTGCCAAAAATGTTTAGATAGAGTTGCCTTCCCTGTGTCCCAGGCCTAAACATCCAAAGGAAATTGCTTTGCATGCCTTGGATATGGTCCTGGCAGCTACGAGTCTTTCAGGAAGTCAGACTCTCTATTTGTGCTCGCGGATGCACCTCGCAAAGGGTTGTCCACTTCCTCTGCGACCAGATGGATCAAACAGATGGTGGTTCAGGCCTATTCCATCAGGGGTCAAGTTCCTCCTTTTAGCTGTCAAGGCGCACTCTACTAGGAGCGCTCAGTGCCTCCTGGGCCTTCCATCTACAGGCGTCAGTGACGCAGGTTTGCAAGGTGGTCACCTGGTCGTCGGAGTACATTTTGTACAAAGTTTTATAAAGTGGATTGGTTGGCATCAGCGGATGCTTCCTTTGGCCGCAAGGTTTTGCAGGTTGCTGTTTAAGAGGACCTGATCCTATTTGAAGGTGTATTGTTTTTTTCAGGTGGGCTCCGGTTGTTTAGTTGAGCCCCTGTTGCCTGGTTGACTAATGTTTAGCTTTGGGAATTTTTTGGTTGTTCCCACCCCTCATGTTTAACACTGCTTTGGGACGTCCCAATGGTTATGAATACCAGGAGTTGTGTCCGTCAATGAACGAAAGAGAAAATGGTATTTTTGACTTACCGTAAAATCCATTTCTATGATGTTCATTGACGGACACAGCAACCACCCCTCTGTGGAGTTATTATTCTCCTGACACTGCTTGTTACGAAACTAAGCGTCTGTAGCAGAGAGAGGGAGTATACCCCCTGGGACTGCCCATGGGTGTAGCCAGACTTTTTTTCTGCCTAGTGTCCTTCTCCTGTAGGGGCAGTATAACCCAATGGTTATGAATACTAGGAGCTGTGTCCATCAGTGAACCTCAGAGAAATAGATTTTACAGTGTCAAAAATCCCATTTTCTCTTTTGTTCATTGACGGACACAGCAACAGATCTTCATAACTGTTGGGTTATACTGCCCCCTACAGGAGTAGGACACTAGGCAGAAAAAAAAGTCTGTCTACACTCATGGGCAGTCCCAGGGGGTATACTCCCTCTCTCCTCTATAGGCACTCTGTTTTTTTCCACCCCCTGGCCTGCGAGCTAAACGTCCTGCATATGACCGGATTTAGGCCTGTATGGGGGGGGGGTTGTGCAAGACAAGTAGGTCCACAAAGTCATTCAGTCCGGCTACAAGATCAAATTTCGCTCTTGTCCCCCTGCAAGGTTCTTTCCTTCCAACTTGCGCCTGTCCCCGGACCGCTTACAGTGTCTGTTTGGGGCGGTACAAGGCCTATTACATCAAGGGGTGATTGTTCTGGTTCTGACTTCGGAACATTTTCAGGGTTTTTACTCAAACCTGTTTATGGTTCCCATCAAGGAAGGTAATTCTGGACCTCAAGGCACTGAACTGCTTTGTGCAGGTGCAGAAGTTGCCACCTTGGGATCTCAATTTGGGGCTTACTGTCCGCCAGAAGCCTCCCTTTGAGAATCTTCAGGAGATTCTCCTGCTTACGCTGTCCCAGAAGGTGGCTGTCGCCTCTCTGCGTGCAGGGTGTCGGAACTGGCGGCATTATCGTCGTTCACCTTACCTGGTGATTCACAGATATAAGGTGGTTCTTCGCACCTGTCCATCATTCCTTCCAAAGGTTGTCTCTGATTTTCATTTGAATGAAGATATTGTGTTGCCTTCACTGTGTCCCAGGTCTAAACATCCAAAGGAAATTGCCTTGCATGCCTTGGATGTGGTCTGGGCAATTAGGGTGTACCTGGCAGTCTTTCTAGAAGTCAGACTCTCTCTTTTTGCTCACGGATGGGCCTCGTAAAGGGTTGTCCGCTTCCTCTGCAACTATTTACAGATGGATCAGACAGACCGTGATTCAGGCCTAATTCATCAGGGGTCAGGTTCCTCCTTTCCCTTTCAAGGTGCACTCTACTTGGGCGCTTAGTGCCTCCTGGGCTTTCTGTCTTCAGGCGTCAGTGACGCAGCTTTGCAGAGCGGCCACTTGGTCTTCAGTGCACACTTTCACCAAGTTCTATAAAGTGGATGTGTTGGCATCTGCGGATGCCTCTTTTGGTCGCAAGGTTTTGCAGGCTGCTGTTGAGAGGACCTTGATCCTCTTTGAACAAGCAGGATAAGAGTTGGCGCATCACACATACCTATATAGCATCAAGGGGTATGCAGTTCATGTATAGTCATTAATCTGGTGTAGTTGATGGCTGAAATAGATTACACTCAGGGCCAGCTCAGCTGCAGAGAGAAGTCAGCTCTGAAAGTGAAAATAAAAACAAAAAGCAGAGCGCCTCTAAGTGTTATCAGTTTAATTAAAAGGGTAATGCAGGTACAGGAAAACTGCTCACATTTAAAACAGTATAAAATAGCTCATCTGTTAGGTGGTCTGCAGGAACACAGGGGTCCATGGCTGGATGTTAGTAGCTCCAAGAGATGGTGCAGGGGATGCTGAAGGAGGGAGATGTCTGGAGAGCCAAGAGACCAGATAGTAGGATGGTCAGCAGCTTCAGGAAGGTGTTCTGTTCCTCAGGGAGACACCTGGTGAGCCGAGAGACCGTTAGGTAGAATGGCTGTTGGCTTCAGAAGGGCGCCCTGCTCCTCAGTACATCCGACGCCAACAGATAGGGGAGCCCAGCGTGACAGATCCAGCAGCCAAACGCACAACGCGTTTCCGAGCGTGCGCAGTAGCCTCACAGGGCGTGCGCGCTCCTTTCTCAAGTGCAGTGGCATGACACAGAAGAGCTGAACAAGTTTATAGGAAGCCAGCACTCAAGCTGGGTGGATACAGATGGACTTAAAGTGGCCATTGTAAATGGGCTGGACAGTGGGACCACAATACTTAAAGCGGCAATAAGAAAATAAACACAAAAAAAAATCGCATACAAATGAAATCGCATTAAAAAAAAAAAAAAATGGTTATTTAACAAGGTAAAAAGACATACATCGGCTCTAATCATAATATGGTGTTAACATCTAGCTCTTTGTTTAAACCCTTGGGTGAAAGTGAATCCAGGGTATAGATCCAAAATGTCTCTCGTTGGCATAATTTGGCAAATCGTTCGGCCTCAGATGGAAGTTTGGGGATAGACTCTATTACCCAAACCTCCAATCCTGATGTGGACTTGTTGTGGAACTCGAGGAAATGGCGTGGTACGCTATGTTGGTCACAACCCTCCTCCACAAACCTGCGATGGCGACCAAATCGTTGCCGTAGTGGGCGGATGGTGCGACCAACATAGAGTAGTCCACAGGGACAGGTCAGGCAGTAGATCACGTAATCAGTAGAACAGTTGTAGAATTCTTCCAAACGGTAAGTCTTATTCTCATGGGTGAACTGTTTTTTACCAGGCACAAAGGCACATGTTTTGCATAAAGGCTTGTTACATCGATACATGCCCTTTAAGGGAATGAGGCATAGTGGATTATGGACTTTTTTATTTTTGAGACGACTGGGTGCAATTTTGTTTTTTAGGGTGGGAGCCCTACGGTAAGTAACTCTAGGTTTGTGACCTAAACTGGGTAAAAGATGGGGGTCCTGTAATAAAATGTTCCAGTGTTTCTGTAGTATGGATTCCATTTTCCTGTAGCGGCAGTGGAATCTGGTGATGAACCTCGGAGTGGATTCATCATATTTAGCTGTATTTTTGGGGGGTTCACCATCTCTTGGAGCTACTAACATCCAGCCGTGGACCCCTGTGTTCCTGCAGACCACCTAACAGATGAGCTATTTTATACTGTTTTAAATGTGAGCAGTTTTCCTGTACCTGCATTACCCTTTTAATTAAACTGATAACACTTAGAGGCGCTCTGCTTTTTGTTTTTATTGATCCTCTTTGAGGGTGTATTGTTTTTTTTTTTTCAGGTGGGCTCCAGTTGTTTTGGTTGAGTTCCTGTTGCCTGGTTGGCTACTATTTAGCCTTGGGAATTTTTTTTGCTGTTCCCACCCCTCATGTTTAACACTGCTTTGGGACATCCCATCGGTTATGAAGATCAGGAGCTGTGTCCGTCAATGAATGAAAGCATAAAATTGTATTTTTGACTTACCTTAAAATCCATTTCTCTGATGCTCATTGACGCACACAGCAACCACCCCTCTGTGGAGTTGTAATTCTTCTGACACTGCTTGTAACAAAACTGAGTATCCATAGCAGAGAGAGGGAGTATACCCCCTGGGACTGCCCATGGGCGTAGCCAGACTTTTTTTTCTGCCTAGTAGTCCAACTCCTGTAGGGGGCACTGGCAGTATAACCCAACGGGTATGAAGATCGAAAGCTGTGTCAATCAATGAACTTCAGAGAAATGGATTTTACGTAAAGTCAAAAATACCATTGTTTCAGGTGCTTAGAATGCAAAATGTGAGAAGCTGAACAGGTAATGCAAAATTAATGCTGTATGCCGTGCTTCCTGGAGACTGGCAGGTTATGGTGAGACTTCAATGCCACAATTTTCCTTTTTTACAACACTGTGGTCATGTATTTCTTTTCCTCCATGTATAAGGTTAATAAACTTTTGCTTGCGCAGCATGTCTCTGCTCAAAATTTGAAGTAAACATTTCAGCATTTTTTACTTGTAAAGTGCTTACTTTTCATCTGCATGCCATTCGTTTTCTGGCAGGATTCCCCGTTCTATCAGCATTATGAGCTGGATCTGAAGGAGAAGGCGCTGGGCGAGGGCAGTTTTTCCATCTGTCGAAAATGCCTGCACAAAAAATCCAATCAGGAGTACGCTGTGAAAATAATCAGCAGACGGTACGTGGCTGGGCGAGGAAGCTTTCCTTGTTCAGGGGCTTTGGGTGATCGTAAGGCCTGACTGGGGAATGCACTGCTACACATTGTGCCAGCCAAACTGGGCTTCTCTCAGCAAGTTCATGGAACTGGCACTAACAGGGAAACCTGTTTTGGATAAAGGAGCCTCTTTTGGAAATTTATCAAAAAGAATGAATATGCAGTTGCTCTTCTTTTTTTTTTTTTTTTTTTTAAGGATTGTATAAACCAGGAAATTAAATCAGATAATAATACTTTGCTGGCAGTTTTCTGGTGTTGACTTTACGCTGAGTAGTTTTTTGTTTTATTTATATAGTAATGATCAAGTTAGTTTTAGACCCCGTTCAGACTGCGGCGACACGACTTGCTGGGGCGACCTGTGAAGTCGCGGTGCACGCTGTCCTCGGCGCGACTTGCACTGACTTCATATAATTGAAGTCAATGCAAGTCGCCTCCAGGTCGCCCCAAAGTAGTACAGGACCCTTTTTCTAAGTCGGAGCGACTTGTGTCGCTCCTATTACAACGGGTCCTGTACTATTCAATGGCGGGCGACCGACCGCGACTTGTCAGGCGACCAAGTCGCCTGACAAGTCGCGCTATTGTGAATGGAGTCTTACAGTTATACCATTCACAGTGGCCTCTGCACTAGAGAAGCTGATACTCTATAATCCCCATCACAGTCACACTAAGAAGTTCATTTACTAAAGGCAAATATAGTGTGCACTGCAAGTGCACTTGCTCCAGAGCTTAATAAATGAGGGGAAGCTTCACTTTGCAAAGAATACCCAACTACATGCAAGGAAAATAAAAAAACAGCATTTTTGCTTGTACATGATTGGATGATAAAAACCAGCAGAGCTTCCCCTCATTTCAGAGCGTCCCTTCAGATCTAGACCAACTGCACTTGCAGTGCACAGTATATTTGCCTTTAGTAAATCCACCTCTAAGTGTTATTCTTTTATATAGTTCTTATACATTTTGCAGCACTCTATGGAGAGCACTGAAACATTTCTGTCAGGTTCTTCCCCCCACAGGATGACAATACAGCCGTGGCCAATAGTTTTGAGAATGACACAAATAATAATTTCTCTTACGTCCTCTGACAATCGCCGCCCATCCATATTAGCCTTCACTAGTGGGTAATGGCGCCCTCTGCAGAAGCAAGCTAGGCAGTTTAACAGGTTAATAAAAAACTTTTTAAACCTAGACACAGCTCTAGGGGGCCATTCCTCAGCCATTATCCTGAACCAGATATCACTGTTCCTCAGCTGGGTTTGCTCCTGTTTTTGGGCTTGTTGCCCTGTGGGCTCAGGTTGTTTTCTGGCCCGGTTATTTTTTGTTATCTTTTAGGTTGGTTGCGTCTTCCCGCCCCTCACATCTGCACTGCTTTGGGACATCCCACTAGTGAAGGCTAATATGGATGGCCGCGACTGTCAGAGGACGTAATAGAAAATATAATTTTTGTAAAAACTTACAGTAAAAATTATTTTCTCGGAGTCTTCTGACAGTCGCCGCCCCCGCCCCTCTGGTTTTTGGATCTGGGGGTTATTGCCTTCCGGTACTGCTTGCTACAAACTGAGGAACAGTGATATCTGGTTCAGGATAATGGCTGAGGGATGGCCCCCTAGAGGTATGTCTAGGTATAAAAAGTTTTTTATTAACCCGTTAAACTGCCTAGCTTGCTCCTGCAGAGGGCGCAATTACCCACTAGTGAAGGCTACTATGGATGGGCGGCGACTGTCAGAGGACTCAAGAGAAGAGAAAATAATTTTACGGTAAGTTCTTACAAAAATTATATTTTTCACAAAGTCTGCTGCCTCAGTGTTTTTAGTTTTTTTTTGTCAGATGTTACTATGATATACTGAAGTATAATTACAAGCATTTCATAAGTGTCAAAGGCTTTTATTGACAATTACATTAAGTTTATGCAAAAAGTTAATATTTGCAGTGTTGAATCTTCTTTATCAGGACCTCTGTAATTCGCTCTGGCATGCTGTCAATCAACTTCTGGGCCACGTCCTGACTGATGGCCGCCCATTCTTGCATAATCAATACTTGTAGTTTGTCAGAATTTGTTCACCCCCCTCTTGAGGATTGACCACAAGTTCTCAATGGGAATAATGTCTGGGGAGTTTCCTGGCCATGGACCCAAAATTTCGATGTTTTGTTCCCCAAGCCACTTAGTTATCACTTTTGCCTGATAGCAAGGTGCTCCATCATGCTGGAAAAGGCATTGTTCCTCACCAAACTGTTGTTAGATGGCTGGGAGAAGTTGCTCTCAGTGGATGTTTTTGCAATATTCTTTATTCATGGCTGTTGTTCTTAGGCAAAACTGTGAGTGAGCCCATTCCCTTTGGTGAGAAACAGCCCCACACATGAATGGTCTCAGGATGCTTTACTGTTGGCATGACACAGGACTGATGGAAGTTCTCACCTTTTCTTCTCCGGACAAGGTTTTTTCCGGATGCCCCAAACAAATGGAAAGGGGATTCAACAGAGAAAATGACTTTACCCCAGTCCTCAACAGTCCAATCCCTGTACCTTTTGCAGAATATCAGTCTGTCCCTGATGTTTTTCCTGGAGAGAAGTGGCTTCTTTGCTGCCCTTCTTGACACCAGGCCATCCTCCAAAAGTCTTCTCCTCACTGTGTGTGCAGATGTACTCACACCTGCCTGCTGCCATTCCTAAGTAAGCTCTTCACCCCGATCCCGCAGCTGAATCAACTGTAGGAGACGGTCCTGGAGCTTGCTGGACTTTCTTGGGCACCCTGAAGCCTTCTTCACAAACGCAGGGGAAATGTTTTTTATGGCATTAAGTCCATTTTCATGGCAAAGAGGGACTTTGCAATTAATTGAAATTCATCTGATCCCTCCTTTATAACATTCTGAAGTATATGTAAATTGCCATCATAAGAACTGAAGCAGCAGACTTGTGAAAATTAATATTTGTATAATTCTCAAAACTTTTGGCCACGGTTGTACTGTACGCATTCCCTCTTCGAATATTTTAAAGCTTGAAATATTATAAAGCTACTGTACACATTCCTATAATCCCAATAGGAAAATAGTGCAAATACTAAATAATAAATTAGTGTAGAGCTAAAATTAATTAGGTCCAACTACCGTAAATATTGTTAAAGACATACTCATTACATGTGACTATTACATCCTAAAATAATTTAAAATGCCAGTGTACCTTTTAATAGGAGTGCAAATTGTCCATTCATACATTCCATATGTGCAAAGTTACTTGTGCACACTTCCTGTAAAGTATCTCCAATAAATTGCTGCCAATACAGTGATTCTTCCTCACAAATCATTCCTTCAATTCACGCCAAAACAAAGTGCTCATGCAAAAAACTCCTTCTACCTCTCCCTCTGTGGAAAACGCTCAACGAATGTCATGTGAACACTTAAAGGTCTCAAAACACCTATATACAGGATGCCCCTCTTTCAAGACTCCACCTTGCAACCTCCTCTGGGATTTACCTCCAAATTTATTCCTCCACTTCCACCAGGTTTCAGAATTTAATATCAAGAGAGCAGATCAACAATGGTGGGATTCTGTTTTTTTGTTTTTCCCCATAAATCCATCAGATTGCACACTTACACATAACAAATGGAGATCAAGCTTCAGTATTTTCTACTGGCACCTTTCTTCCTATTCAAATATGGCCATGCGTTCTACCTTCTATGAAAGTGACGTAGTATGCGTGGCCAGTAGTGTATTTTGATTTTGTGCTTCCCTAGGCAAGAATAAAATTGGGTGCTCCCCCAATCTAAATTTGTGCCACCCCAGCCACGGTATACCATTCTGGTCTCAGGGTCTGATGAGGAAGCTGCAGTCATTCACAGTGAACATCTACGGTTTCCTTATCAGACCCTGAGACCTGATTCTTCCACGTGCCACATATGTAGTCAGTGGAGCAAAGGATACGGTCAGCAGGACATAGGGCAGTCAGCAGGGCAGAGGATGTGGCAGCACTGGTGGGCACTGATGAGGAGGCTCTGATGAAACTGCAGTAATAGGCGGCACTGAAGGGCACTGATAGGTGGCACTGATAGATGGCACTGAAAGGCAGCACTGATTGGCAATGTTGGGACTGCACTAATAATCCGTACACTGAAAATCAGTGCCCTGATTATCAGTGTAGATGTCCCCTTTCACACTGGCTGGTTACCTGCTCTCTCCTTATGCTGTGACAGTGTGGGGAAAGGAATGCCGATAACCAGCAAGTGTGTTTACATCGTGATCAGCTGTGATTGGACACAACTGATCACGTGGTAAAGAGCAGCTGTGATTGGCTCTTTACCCCGATCTGTGATCAGCTGTGTCCAAAGAACACAGCTGATCACAGAGTGTTCCGGGTGCGTGCCAAAGCAAGAGCGGTCCTGGGAGGATGTCAATAGACGCCCTCCCAGAACTGGACAACATGACAAATGACAGCTACAGCACGGTCACCGGGGGGCGATGCCGCCCCCTCTTGAAAAATGCCACCCAAGGCGAACGCCTTGTTTGCTTCACGGTAGATACACCCCTGTGCGTGTCTCTACTCAATGCGTTTTGTCTGTATGACGTCTTCAGGGGATAGATCTCTATTTTTTATGTGCAAGTGTGCAATCTGCTAGATTTATGGGAAAATAAAAAATGGTTTCACACTATCGGTGATCTTCTTACTTGATATTCTATTCTAAAACCTGGTGGAAGTGGAGGAATACATTTGGAGATATAGCCCAGAGGAGGTTGCAAGGTGGAGTCCTGAAAGAGGGACAGTCTGTATAAAATTTAGCACTACCTCTTAGAGCTTATGTATATAAGCACTTTAGACCTTATTCCCCAGTGAACCTATTGCTTTGTCCATGCAAGGCTAAGCAATGGGCTCGCTAAAATGCCCCCATTATTCTAGCTGCTTCTGGAAGCAAAATGTATGTCGCTTGAGTCCAGTGCTGGGACAAGGTCTTTTAGCACCCAAGGCGAAAAGGCCAAAGTGTGCCCTAAGCTTTGTAAGCCATGAACTACTTCAACTGGGGAGTCCTGGCATTTTTGCACCCCACTAATGCCTCCCCCTTCGTCTGCTGAAGCACCCAAGGCAGCCAGCTCTACTGTGTACTACTAGGCTCGGCCTGCCTAATTTACGCAGAGCTATGGTGCTTGGTTACAGCCAAATGCTCCTTCAGTGCCTGCAAGAATTTATTTGCTCTTGGCAGCTAAATGGCTGAGAAGTAAAGGAAAGGTAAGTTTAAGCAAACCTGTTGCTTTGCCCTACTTGGCCAAAGTGCAAGTTTGCTTTTGAAAGGTACTAGTCATAACTTGGCTTGTGCAAGGATCCAGATAATCTGTTTTTATCTGTGCAGACTTACTTGTGAAAGATCATATAGGAATCACATGGCTCTTATCAACTTCCTGACTGCAGGCAGTGAGTGAATATTCTCATTTACATAAGCCCTGTCAAGGCTGGTTTTACAGTGTAACTCTAGGCAAAATAGTAAAAGCCTAAACAGCACACTTACTCCAGTTGAATGAATAAACACATGGGTTTTTTGCCTCTTTTTTTAACAGATTTCTCTAATTGTTTTTTTAAAAGGATCCTGTAAGACAGGGATCCTCAAACTATGGCCCTCCACCTGTTGCGGAACTACACATCCCATGAGGCATTGTAAAACTGTCATTCACAGACATGACTGGGCATGATGGGAGTTGTAGTTCCTGAACAACTGGAGGGCCATAGTTTGAAGACCTCTGCTCTAACAGTTCACCTAACCAGTCCAGTGAAATAAGTTCCCCTAATAGTAGCTAATATTATTATTATTATATAGGATTTATATAGCGCCAACAGTTTTGGGGGACAATGCAGCAAAGATACAATTCAATACAAGAGGGTTAGGAGGGCCCTATTCCTGCAAGCCTACAATCTAATAGAGAGTATATGACCAATATTTGTACCAACATAGCTAAAATGAGTTGGCAGCAAGCTATGTCCACCCTCCCCTTTGTTAATTGACACACTCTGTGCCCCAAGGAGCATAATATGTACTTTTATTGAGATATAGTGTCCCTTTTAAAGCTGGCCTAGACTCAGAAAACCAAATGCAATAAACCGTGCAGGACAAGTCAGTTGTAAATGATATATCACTGACCGCATACTTTAGCTGCTTTTTTATTCAATCAGTAGTTCTGTGTGATTGCAAGAGAAGTGGCCATATTAGTGGAGGTGCAAGATATCATCTGGCAGAACTTCCTGTTCCTAGAGCCCAGTCCTGATGATAATGCAGATTATAATCCAGTAATTACTGAAAAAAGATTATTAATCACAGCGCTTGCTTGAAAATTGGTGAATAAAATGTGAAAACACATATAGAGTACTAACAGCACTGGTTTAAACCAATAAATATAAGTGCACTAAAAACACATATAAAGTGCTAACAGTGCTAAAATGTAATAAATCCAAACTTACATAAATGTGCTATAAAAAATACACTACAAATAAATATTAAAAATACATATACAGTAAACCCCCCTCCATCGCGGGGGTTACGTTCCGGACCCAGCCGCAAAAAGTGAAAATCCGCAAAATAGAAAAACCCTATTAAAATACACTGTAGGCATGTTTTGTTTTACTGTCACTGTACTTTTAAAAGCATTTTAAGGTCTTTAAAGCGGAGTTCCACCTAAAACCAAAAAAAATACATAAAAATACCCCCGGGACAGTCAGGGCTAGTGCATTCCACAATGGATAGCCTCTGATCTGTCCCGGGTTGCACTTACCTGCAAGAAGAAATACTTACCTTGAAAAAGTATTGTCCAGCGCTGCCATCTCAGGTGTGGGCAGCTTGAAGCCAGCGCGATCCTCTTCTGCGTCCTCTTCCGTCTTCTTCGGTCCCACGATGCACTGCGCCGACCCCGCCGTCACTTCCGGGGCTGCAGCGTCATCCCTGCAAAGCTTCTGGGCATGCCCAGAAGCTGTTTAGCAAGGTATGACGGTGCCTGCACCGGAACTGACGTAGGGGCCGGTGCAGGCGCATTGATTCCTGGGAGCGATGACGTTCAGCTCCCAGGAATCATTGCAGTCCAGGAAGTGACGACGGGCCGTGGCCACCGAGGGAGGAAGAGGAAGTAAGGCAAGTATACTATCTTCTAAAATAAGGTAAGTAAAAAAAAAAAAAATTGCGATTAGCCATTTGTTTTTCAGGTGACCCGGAGCAAGAAGATGGAGGTAAGTTCAATTTTAGGGTGGAACTCCACTTTAAACACACTTTTAAAACAATAGAAACTCATTTAAACACATAAAAGATACTGAGAGACATAGCAAGAGCTATGGAAAACACAAAAATATTTAATTTCTAATGATTTATATAGTAAAATAACATTTCAGAAAAAAACGCAATATACCGGGACCGCGAAAACTGAACTTCGATGGAGCGGGGGTTTACTGTATATGCAAAAGAAAGTGCACTAAGTGCTCAAAAAAACTCTAATCAAATAACAATAGAAAGATTCTAATAAGTAAAGTGTTTCCCAGTCCATAGGAAAATCCAAAACCATGCCAATGTGCTCAAATAATTAGAAAGGACAGGCGCCACTCAGTAATATAACCACAATTTATTGAACAAAAATATAGCACACTTACATGTAGGTAATGTGTGGGCTTCTCCTGTTATTCTCTCAACCCCGTGGCATGGCGCTCTCTTCCTCACAGCCGAACCAGCAGCCGGGAGATGACGCCGCCTCGATAGAGTCCAATGGGGGAGCAGGATTAGTCCAGCAACAGCGGTGAGCCGCTTGTCCACCTATGATGACGTAACGCGTTTCGGAGCATGCGCACAACGCTTTCAGGTCTGAGGAAGGAGCGTTGTGCGCATGCTCCGAAACGCGTTACGTCATCATAGGTGGACAAGCGGCTCACCGCTGTTGCTGGACTAATCCTGCTCCCCCATTGGACTCTATCGAGGCGGCGTCATCTCCCGGGTGCTGGTTCGGCTGTGAGGAAGAGAGCGCCATGCCACGGGGTTGAGAGAATAACAGGAGAAGCCCACACATTACCTACATGTAAGTGTGCTATATTTTTGTTCAATAAATTGTGGTTATATTACTGAGTGGCGCCTGTCCTTTCTAATTACATATGTGCCAGCGGGATTCCGGCTTCTGCCTGCTCACAGTGCTGCCTTCAGGAACCAACATCGGATTTTGCTACATTAGGATCCACATCCCTCCATTCCATCTACAGCTCAGTGCGGGTCCTATCCATCGGCACAAGCGCCCAACACACCACTTGTTTCTTAATGTGCTCAAATAAGGTGCCTAATTTTCTTATTGCTGGAAGGTGCTCATCAGTACAAAGTGCCACATTCCCCTATTGCGCCCCCTACTCACCAGAGATAAAGCCCCTCTCTGGGTCATATGCAGCCTTAATGGTGAGTAGGGAATCCTTATATGCAGCCTGGGCACCATCCAGAAATAAATGCTCAATCACTTGCAATTGACCCTTCCTTAGCGTAACGTACATTTACTGCGGCAAAGTGGCTCCATTGCGATGAAATCACAGACCCGTTTGCACGCTGATTGGACAGAGGGGGAGCCAATCAGCAGGTTTACATCACCCGATGTCCGCCGACCACCCCCGATCGTTCCTCAGAAAGGCAGAACGGCGGTCTGCCTATGTAAAAAAGATTTGTTCTGATAGGGGAGAAGATGGAGATCTTGTGTTTCTGCTAAGCAGAAACATGGATCCCTGTCTTCCCCCAGTCAGCGCAACCCCCCCCCCCCACAGTTAGCAAGCACTCCCTAGGGAATACATTTAACCCTTTCATCCCCTGATGTTAACCCCTCCCCTGCCAGTATCATCAGTACAGTAACAGTGCATATTTTTTAGCACTGATCACTATATTGGTGTCACTGGTCCCCAAAAAAGTGTCAAGTGTCAGATTTGTCGGCCGCAATGTCGCACTATAAGTCTCTGATCACTGCCATTACTAGTAAAAAAAGATAAAAATTCCATAAACATATGCCATCGTTTATAGACGCTATAACTTTTGCGCATACCAATCAATATACGCTTATTGGGAATTTTTGTTTACCAAAAATATGTAGCAGAATACATATTGGCCTAAATTGATGAAGAAATTTGATTTTGAAACATTTTGGGATATGTTTTATAGCAGAAAGTAAAAGAAAAAAAAAGTGTTTTTTTCCCCCCAAAATAGTATTTATGCTTATAGCGCAAAAAATTAAAAAAAATGCAGAGGTGATCAAATACCACCAACTGAAAGCTCTATCTGTGGGTAAAAAAGGACATCAATATTATTTGGATACAGTGTCTTTGTCAGTTAAAGTAACGCAGTGCCGTATCGCAAAAAATGGCCTGGTCGTTAGGAGTTAGGTCGTTGAAGATGTTAAAGAGTTTTTTTTTTTTTTTTTTTTTTATATTTTAGCATCATTAGGACAGATCGCCAATCAGAGCTATCAATCTATCAAAGCTAGAAAAAGAATATCAATAATACATAATATTTAAACCAGAGTAAAGAAAAAAATACATAGCAAATACACCTATATGAAAAAATAAACACTAAACCTAAAAAGAAGAAAAAATATGTTCCATCCATTGGAACCATATTTTTTTGTTTAATATATTTTTAATGAAAATATAACAATATGAACAAAGGAATTAGTACAAGGTGCTTTAAGGCCCCGTTCACACTGGGGCGATCCAACTTCCCGGGGGGGCCGGCACGGACTTCATAACATTGAAGTCTATGCAGGTCGCTCCGGGTCGCCCCAAAGAAGCTCCGGACCCTTTTTCTAAGTAGGAGCGACTTGTGTCGCTCCTATTAGAACGGGTCCGCAGCTTCTCTATGGAAGGCGACCTGTCAGGCGACCAGGTCACCTGACAGGTCGCCCCAGTGTGAACGGGGGCTGAAGCTCATAGAACCATTTCAAACATTGGAGCTAAATGAAAACATACAAGGAATTAGTACTTAAAACTGTGACAACACCTTATAACATTGTCAAGAGCAAAGAATAGGAGAAAGAGAAGGGGGGGGAGCAAGAAAATAGAAAAGGTTATAGGTCAGAATGGGGGGAAAAAAGGGGTGGGGGACCCAGCTGAAGATACATGAAGCAACCAACAAATTTCACTGTACAGTTAAAATTAAATCGTATGGTTAGAAAATGAAATAGGCAAAGAAGGCTCTGTTAAGGGTCATATTGATTATATGGTGGGCATTGCCATCAAGGAGACGTAATCTGGTGATTGAGTGAAGGCCAGCCAGCTAGACCAAGTGTCATTGGAGGCAGAGAGAGGGTTTCGTAGAGAGTGGGTCAGGTCTTCCATACGGTATGTTCGTTCCACGCTTAACAACCATTGGCGGATGGTGGGGGGGGTCAGATTGGGCCCATAAACCCATTGGAACCATATAACATTAAATGTATGCATAGAATTTCTCAGATAATAAGTATGTTTTTATTGATAGGAAATATATCTATATAGATCAGTTATCTACTCGGAAAGAGTTGGGGGGTGAGGCAATTTCCACTGCCACAAAAGGTGAATAAAGGATCCTGAAGAATGACTGCACTTATTAGTGGTTATATCTCACCTCAACTGTTTTTAAAAAAAATTTGGAGTTCTTTATACCCTATGTAGAATATATAGAATATATACTTGACATTTTAATTATGAGGACAATCTGGCTGAGTTTCCCAGTGGCTACTTTACATAGTTTGGGGAATCCATTGGGGAGACTTTTTGTAGTGTTCCCATTCTTCCATCTGCTTTCTCTATGATCTAAAAATAAATGAAAACTCCAACACGTAGAGGAAGCCTTTGCAATGACTGCGGCAGGCATGCAGACCAGGGTACTAAAGTGCAGAAATCTCATTGTCTCAATCTCTAAGAAAAAAAAACACCCTTTGATGGTATAATGCTATAATATCTACCAAAAACCTAAACATCTACTGTGGATAGCCTGACCCTTTAAAGAGATTCTGTCAATTGATTTCAGCTTGCATTGACGGTTGTATCTTCAAACCCCTGGTTCCCAAGCTGTGGTCCTTTGATATATGATATGCAGCCCTTGGACCTCAGCAGTCTGTAGTGGGAGCATTGATTAGGATAACAGCGTTGATCTCTTCTAGCCTCATGTAACATGTTCCCAGTTTCATATGGTCTCCAGCATATCCCCAGCCAACAATGTATCCTGTCCTCACTCTCTGACTGTCATTTCCTCAATTAGGTCTGCAGTCTCTGACATTCTTCTCAAACATTACATATATTGATTATAATGTGCAGCCCTTAAAGTGATACTAAAGTCTATTTTTTTTTTTTTTTTGGGGGGGGGGGGGGACTAACAATAAAAATGAACCGCTGTGTGCAGTTGGTTTTGCACAGAACAGCCCAGATCCTCCTCCTCTCGGGTCCCTCGCTGGCGCACCTGGCCCCTTCCGAGTGCCCCCCACAGTAAGCAGCTTGCTGTGGGGGCACCCGAGCCGAGCTGCTGTTCTGTGTGTCTATTCATAGTGGTGGTTTGGCCCCGCCCCCCCTCTCTCTCTTCATTGGCTAACTGACTGATTGACAGCAGCGGGTGCCAATGATGCCCGCTGTGTGTCTCTGCCAATCAGGAAGGAGACTCCCGGACAGCGGAGGCACTCGTGCACATCACTGAATTGGGATGGGGTTCAGGTAAGTATTAGGGGGGCTGAGGGGAGCTGCTGCACACAGGTTTTTTTAACTTAATGCATAGAATGCAAGAATAGTGCCCCATCATTGGTGTCAATGGGAGGAACAGTGCCCCATCATTGGTGTCAATGGGAGGAACAGTGCCCCATCATTGGTGTCAGTGGAAGGAACAGTGCCCCATCATTGGTGTCAGTGGAAGGAATAGTGCCCCATCATTGGTGTCAGTGGGAGGAATAGTGCCCCATCATTGGTGTCAGTGGGAGGAATAGTGCCCCATCATTGGTGTCAGTGGAAGGAACAGTGCCCCATCATTGGTGTCAGTGGAAGGAATAGTGTCCCATCATTGGTGTCAGTGGGAGGAATAGTGCCCCATCATTGGTGTCAGTGGAAGGAACAGTGCCCCATCATTGGTGTCAGTGGGAGGAATAGTGCCCCATCATTGGTGTCAGTGGGAGGAATAGTGCCCCATCATTGGTGTCAGTGGGAGGAATAGTGCCCCATCATTGGTGTCAGTGGAAGGAATAGTGCCCCATCATTGGTGTCAGTGGAAGGAATAGTGCCCCATCATTGGTGTCAGTGGAAGGAATAGTACCCCATCATTGGTGTCAGTGTGAGGAATAGTGCCCCATCATTGGTGTCAGTGGGAGGAATAGTGCCCCATCATTGGTGTCAGTGGGAGGAATAGTGCCCAATCATTGGTGTCATTTTGGGAAATAGTGCCCGATCATTGGTGTAAGGCCCCTTTCACACTTGTCCTGCGATTTGGGACTGCAAAATTGCAAGACAAGTCGTTCTCCATTATTTCCAATGAGTACCGTTCATATGTGTGTTGAAGTCGCACCAACTTCAAAGTAGTCCCTGCACTACTTTAGCCCGATTTTAATGCATTTTAAGGTCCAAAGACATAGGCATTGCGCGACTTTGAAGTCGCACAAGTGAGAAAGGGGCCTTACCGGGAGAAATTATGCCCCATTGTTGGTATCAGTGGAAGGAAAAGTGCCTCACTGTTGAATAGTGGGAGTGGGAAGAATTATGCCTCACAGCTATTGTCAGTTGAAGGCATGGTGCCTCAAAGTTGGTGTCAGTAGGAGGAATAGTGCATCGTATCAATAAAAGGAACTTTGCCTCAAGGGCCAGAGAAAGCCAAGCAAAGGGCCACAGTTTGAAGACTACTGGTTCAGAGTATACACTTACGAAATTTTCACATATCAATAAAACAATGAATAAAAGCTAATGTAATTAAAAAGCAGTATTACCCTGAGAACAGATTGGGATTGGTGACCAAACAAGTGTAGCAACATTCTGTTTAGCTATTTTATTCGTTTTTATGTTAATATTTGTACTTTTATTTTATTTATTTTTTATTTTAGTATGGAAAGCAACACCCAGAAGGAAATTGCGGCAATGAGGCTATGCGAAGGCCATCCTAATATAGTAAAACTGCATGATGTTTACCATGACCAGGTTGGTAAAACTCTCATTATCTTGTTTCCTGGCTGTTTAATAGTTTTCACAATAAAGGCAAGATCTGGGGTATTTGCGTGGGTCATAAACGTGCATGGTCAGTTAGAGCGAGCATGCATGTTTATTTTGCAATCATTGTATAGATTTTCAGGATCTGACTGCCATCTCAGAAAACCCATCGAAGTGAGACAATAGAACATGTGGTTACAAAAGGTGAAGTTAGAAGCTGATTGGCTCCCATGCACAGCTGCACCAGATTCTGAGTGCACCAGTTTTAGTAAATCTCCCCCATGATCCAACAAAGAGCTATTCATTCAGAGCAGAAAAAGACCAATCACACAAGCAGGAAGTTACCTCTCTGAGAGCCCATTTGTACACAGGTTGCCATATTGCATTGAATTTTACAGAAAATGACAGCGGCTGCAGGAAATATCATTTTTATTAATACATTACAATATGGCATTTAAAGCGGAAGTACAGCCTAATGCCTGTAATTATCCCCTGCAATCATTAATGTAAGCTGAGTTCAGCCTTGTGTGTCAAAATGAAAAAAAAATCCCAGTTTTTCTTCCTTTTTTTCAGTATTCAGTGCTGTCACATGACTTCAATTCCTCTTCTCGCTGAGTTCAAGAGTAGCAAGTGGGTGTGGTTACTGAAAGCTAGTGACATCACTTCCAGGGAGGGGCACTGTTCCTGCGTAGCCAGTGGGTGTATACAGAATGGGAGGAGCTGATCATAGGTTCCTGCCCAGTTTTCTCTCATCAGTAAGGATGCATTGTTCATCCGAATTTATGAGAAAATGAAGAGGGGAGGGGGGGGGGGTGCAGTACACATATACAGTATAGCTGTGCTGGTCTTTGAATGAAGACTACCATAGGAGAAGAGAGCTGGACACACAGGGGGATGTGTGGGTTGGGATCTGTCAGTGTAGCTGGAAGTGCTCTGCGGTCTCAGCTCACAGTCTACAATGATCATTGTACAGGTAACCACACAAAGTCTACCTACGTTTCCACTAGTGCGACTTGTCATGTGACTTTGGACACAGTCGCATGACAAGTCACAGCTCATTGATTTCAATGGCAACCATTCCCATCTATGCGACTTTGAAAAAATAACTGAACTTCCATGATGCAACTTTGATTCAGAGAGTGTAAAGTTGAATCAAAGTTGCACTCTAAATCGCAATAGTGGAAACGTAAATTAAAGCCTTGTTTCCACTAGTGTGGTTTGTCATGCGACTATGGACACACAAAGTCTTATGACAAGTCAGCCCATTGATTTCAATGGCATCCGTTCCCATCTATGCGACTTTGAAAAGGTACCTGCACTACTTTGATGCAACTTTTGATGCGACTTTTTTCCAGAGTGTGTAATGTTGTATCAAAGCTGCACTCCGAAGCTTGGAAGAAAGAAGAGACAGAGGGGATATGATAGAAACTTTTAAATACATAAAGGGAATCAACTCGGTAAAGGAGGAGAGCATATTTAAAAGAAGAAAAACTACCACAAGAGGACACAGTTTTAAATTAGAGGGGCAAAGGTTTAAAAGTAATATGAGGAAGTATTACTTTACTGAGAGAGTAGTGGATGCATGGAATAACCTTCCTGTAGAAGTGGTAGCTGCAAATACAGTGAAGGAGTTTAAGCATGCATGGGATAGGCATAAGGCTATCCTTCATATAAGATAGGGCCAGGGACTATTCATAGGATTCAGATATATTGGGCAGACTAGATGGGCCAAATGGTTCTTATCTGCCGACACATTCTATGTTTCTATGTTTCCGAAGTTGCACTCTAGCCTAGTGGCTATGTTTCCACTAGTGCACTCTTCAATTGTACGATTTAGAGTGTGACTTTCAGCACAGTTTTAACCCAACGTTACACTCTCTGGATCAAAGTCGCATCAAAGTAGTGCAGGCACCTTCTCAAAGTCGCTGATTTTCAAAGTGGCATAGATGGGAACGGGTGCCATTGAAATTAATGGGCTGTGACTTGCCATGCGACTTTGGAAATGGAGCCAAAACTCATTACTCACATGTAATGAGCAATAGAAATCGATCTGAAAGATCTGAATCCTTATAAACTTTAAAAATGGTTCCTTTGTACCTTATTAATTTCATATATTGTGCTGGTCACGTGACCCCTTCTCTCTCTCTCACTCTAACGAGGCTATGAAGACAGGAGATCATGTTCTGTGAGAGATAGGAGGGATGGGGGGCAGGGCTAGGCATGCCTGTCTAAGAAAGACCAACAACCTTTTAAGGAAGTGAAAGACAGCTTAGCAAATTCAGATGAAGGGAGATAGCGTTGTCAGTGAAGAACAGGAAGAAGCTGATTGTCTAGATTAGATAAGACTTTCTAAGCTACACAAGCTGCTAGCCAGAAAATGAATAATATAAAAGATAAAGATATTTAACATACTATTAATAGGAAAAAGTTAATTTTTGACTGGAATTTCCCTTCATTGAACTGAAATGAACGCCGCTCTATCCAGCTGCTAAGCCCTCGTAGGGGGGGGGGGGGTGTATGATTTGCAGAGAAGCATAGGCTGAGGCAGTTTCTTACTTGGAACTCACAGGGGCTGCTCAGGTAGAGCGGTGTTTAGCTGACCTCATTGCATGTGTTTCCGGATGAATACAGGGACGCGTCAGCACCCCATTTTTTTTAACCCTCCAAGACAGTGGGACCTAAGGTGAGGTGAGGTTTAGTGCCATCTTCTGTCTAGTTAACAACCTGTCAAAATTCCCCTGGCAGAATACAGATGAACTCTGTATGTTGTCCTCCTTGCACTGGGCACATTACACCTTGCACTCTATTACTATATTCACTAAGTGTTGGCTGCTACATGTTTTTTTTTTTTTGTTTTTTTTTAAAGTACCGTATTTATTGGCATAAAACACGCACTTTTTCCTCCTAAAAATGGAGGAAAAAGCAATAGTGCGTGTTATACGCCAATATAAAAAAAAAAAAGGCCAGGAAGCAGCGCCGAGAGCAGAAGGGGGCAGGCCGGGCCGAGGAGAAGGAAAGACGAGCTGTCATAGGAAGTCCCACCTCCTCTGCCGAGACGTGTGACGTCTATCATAGGCGAGACTTCGATGACAACGAGCGCTCGTTCTCCCTTCTCCTAGGCCCGGCCCGCCCCCTTCTCCTCTCGGAGCTGCTTCCCGGCCTTTTTCAAAACTGATTTGGATAGTGTCAATGGCGCTTGCGAGGCTGCATTGCTGGAGACTGCGCTGGCGAGGCTGCATTGCTGGAGACTGCTGATGAGGCTTCATTGCTGGAGACTGCATTGCTGGACACTGCTGATGAGGCTGCATTGCTGGACACTGCTGATGAGGCTGCATTGCTAGCAGTGTTAATTTTGGCAGCAAATTTCAATTTAGTTTTAGTCTTAGTCTTAGGACTAAAATGGCATTTTAGTTTTAGTCCTATTTTAGTCTTCTGCAAGTGTTTTAGTTTTAGTCGTATTTAGTCGACTAAAACTCCAGTATATTTTATTCGACTAAAACGCCCTACATTTTAGTCGACTAAAACTAATTTTAGTCATCTATAATCAAATGGGTGTAGTTCAATTGTAATTTGTAATGCATTATTTAAGCATTTCTCTACAATTTCCAAACTCATTATATACTACTGCTGGTCCTGGAGTGAAAAATCTAATATGTTATTATTTATGCTTTGAGCATGCACCAGTGTTAATTTTTGGCAGCAAATTTCGATTTAGTTTTAGTTATAGTCTTTTGACTAAAATGCTATTTTAGTTTTAGTCGTATTTTAGTCTTAAGACTAAAATGCCATTTTAGTTTTAGTCGTATTTTAGTCATCTGAATTGGGTTAGTCGACAAAAACGTTTTAGTCGGTTTTAGTCGACGAAATTAACACTGATTGCTAGAGACTGCATTGCTGGACACTGCACTGCTGATGAGGCTGCATTTCTGGACACTGCTGATGAGGCTGCATTAAGACCCGGTTCACACTGATGCGAGTGCCGGGTTCGCGTGTAATGTCGGAGCGCACTGCTCCGACATTACATGCGATCAGCTGTGCGGTGCGAGTTTAGCCATACAGTTTGTATGGCTAAATTCGCATCGCACCCGGTGCAAACACGCACAGGAGGCATTTTTGCAGCCGCATCAGGATCGGATCGCACAGCGGTTCACACTTGTGCGATCCCATCCTGTGCGAACTGCACGATCGCACTGCGATATGCGATCAAACTGGGGGTGTCGTTAAGATTACATTGACACCCCCAGCGTATCGCATATGGCAGTGTGAACTGCCGGGGGTGCGTGTGCGATGCGGGAAAAGGCTGCGAATTCGCAGCCTTCCCGCATCGCAATAGTGTGACCCGAGCCTCATGGGTGAGATGTCATTTGATTAAAAAAAAAAAAGTTCTGAGTTCAAAGCTGTTTGTTTTAAATTTAAGCTTTTTTCCTGAAATTTCTCTCCTAATATTGAGGTGCGTGTTATACGCCGATAAATACGGTATATGTTTACCCATTCAACCCGAATAACTAAAAAACACTGTATAGGGGAGGGGGGGGGGAAGCATAATATTTACCAAAAAACAAGGATTTTATTTGTTTTGTGATGTTTTCCCCAGCTTCATACCTTCCTAGTGATGGAATTGCTGAAAGGAGGGGAACTGTTTGAACGCATCAAAAAGAAGAAATCATTCAGCGAGTCGGAAGCCAGTTACATCATGCGGAAACTGGTTTCTGCTGTCAGTCACATGCATGATGTCGGAGTTGTTCATAGAGACCTGAAACCAGAGGTACATGTAAAAAACAGAGAAAAAAAAGTGTTGGGGGGGGGGGGGATTATAACCTTTGCTACTAAAGTTATATATGTGCCACCTTTTGGGAGATTTTCTCTCATATCCTGTATTGTCTGTCACCTGCACAGAAAGGGGAGGAAAATCCTTTCCAAATGTTACGCACAGCTGTTAAACTGGTGGCCCTCCAGCTGTTGTGGAACTACAAGTCCCATGAGGCTTTGCAGGGCTGACAGTTACAAGCATGACTCCCACAGGCAGAGGCATGATGGGACTTGTAGTTCCGCAACAGCTGGAGGGCCGCCAGTTTGACATTCCCAGCAGCTGAAATCTGGCACCGGTTCTAACCCTTCTCCACTTTTAAAAATAAATAGTTCTTTATTTCTGTCTGTGCCACCTTTTGGATGATATTTCCTCTTACTTCCTGCTTTGTCTGGTATCTATCACCTGGACATAGAGGAGAGAAATCTTCACAATGGGACAGAGACAGCAAGAGAAACCTGATAAAGGTTATATCTCTTCCTCACACTTTTTATGCTTTTAGTGCCGGTTCACACTAATACGACTTGTCAGGCGACTTGGTCAGCCTGGCAAGTCGTGCACCGTCGCGGTCATTGAGTAGTACAGGAGCCGTTCTAATAGGAGCGACACAAGTCGCTCCGACTTAGAAAAAGGGTCCTGTACTACTTCGGGGCGACCTGGAGGCGACTTGCATTGACATTCATTTTATGAAGTCCGTGCAAGTCGCGCCGCAGTCGCGCTGCTCGCGACTTCAAAGGTCGCCCCTAAGTCGGAGCGACCTAGTGTGAACCGGCACTTAGAGTATATGTAAACCCTCACCTTGTAATAAAACTTATTCAGTTTTAAATAGAACTGAAAGGCAAAATATTTGTGTATAGATATAAAACATAAATGCTTTTTTTCTTTTTTTCTGCCTTTCACATACCCTCCTTTTTCAGCTGCTTAACAGCTGGGGGGGGGGGGGGGAGAAACAACAGCAAACTGATCTTCCTGGTGAAAGGCTGTGCAGGGGAAGTTGTGTCACGACAAGGCTGCTGATCATTGGCTGAAAGCAGGCTGAGTTCCCAGCACAGCTAGAGAACTGACCACACTGTGTTCTCATACTTAGTGTGATCAGTTTTTCATAAGAAAGTAGAGGGACTGGCAGGAACTCCGGGGATTTCACACAAAGCAAGCAATACAAAGAGAACAGGAGACTTTTTCATACAAGTACATGACACAGCAGCCACATATCAGGAATTTCAAATGTTGGGTTTACATATTCTTTAAGAAAATGTTCTTTATTCTTTAGGGAGATTTATTATCCTCGCAGGCTGTTCTGTCTCGCCATATAATGTGCCAAAAATCTGTCCTGTGACTAAGCTGTCACATCCTTTCACTCTGAAAACTAGTCACGAAGGCTGTAAAATGTGATATAATTGTGGGGTGTTAAGCAGCTTTTCCTGTTTTTTTGTCATTGTATGTTTTATTGTTTGTTTTCTTCCTCAGAATTTTCTTTTCACAGATGAAAGCGACAGTTCAGAGATAAAAATTATAGATTTTGGTTTTGCGAGGTTAAAGCCTCCGGATAACCAGCCGCTGAAAACGCCCTGCTTTACTCTGCATTATGCTGCGCCAGAACTTCTGAATGATAATGGCTACGATGAGTCATGTGACCTGTGGAGTCTCGGGGTCATTTTAGTGAGTAGAAAACAAAAAATAATAAAAAGGCAAAAAAAAGAAAAAAAAAAAAGTTTTTTTTACTTATTTTGGTTGCACTTGGGCTTTAAAATTAATTTGGTTTCAACTAGATGTTAAAGAGGAGTTCCCGCCTGAAATGAAAAAAATTACCAGCAGCTATAACTACTGTAGCTGCTGACTTTTAATACAAGGACACTTACCTGTTCAGGTATCCTGCCATGTTGGCACCCCTAGTCCATCGTCTTTGGGTTCAGGCGCCAGAATCCTCTCTTTGAATGGTAGGAGGGACCGTAAATGAGGTAGATCTCCGCGGGTACCTGTTTTTGAGGAAGCAGATAAGCGAAGCTTCCGCTTTTGGGTGGAACTCCACTATAAGTAAATAATAGGGATAGACCGTTTTTTTCAGGGCCGATACCGATATTTTGGTCACAACATATCGGTATCGGCCCATATTGGCCAATATTTTGTACATTTAACGTTTTGAAAAATAAAGACAATTTTTCACACAAATCTGGTGCTGAACATGTTACTTTTTGTTTTAATGCCAAATGGCTGGCTTTCTGGCACCCTGTGGTGGGTGGGTGGCTGGCTGGCACCCTGTAGTGGGTGGCTGGCACCCTGTGGTGGGTGGCTGGTTTGCTGGCACCCTGTGATGGGTGGGTGGCTGGCATCCTGTGGTGGCTGGCTGGCACCCTGTGGTAGGTGGGTGGCTTGCACAGGTGCTGTCGGTGGCTGGCTGATACAGGGCCTGTGGGCGGCTGGCAGGTACAGGGCCTGTAGGTGGCTGGCTGTCTGGCACCCTGTGGTGGGTGGCTGGCTGACACAGGGGCTGTGGGTGGCTGGCTGATACAGGGCCTGTGGGTGGGTGGCTGGCTGGTACAGTACCTGTGGCTGGCAGGTACAGGGCCTATGGGTGGCTGCTGGCTGGTACAGGGCCTGTGGGTGGCTGGCTGGCTCGCTGGTACAGTGCCTGTGGCTGGCTGGTACAGGGCCCATGGGTGTGGGTGGCTGGCTGGCACCGGGCTGCTGTGGGTGGGTGTATGGCTGTGATACACTCCCGCGAGACTAGTCCTAACTCCAGACGAGGCTGTCCAAGGCGAGGAAGGCGGCCTAAGAATGCAGAATGACGTCACAAAAATATCAGCCAGTTTCGGGGCCGATACCGATATATCGGGGAAAGTGCATATCGGCCTTGCCGATAATCGGTCTATCCCTAGTAAATAAGGTTGAAAATATAGATCTTACCTAAGTAGTTTTGGTTAGGTTTTATCACATGGATCAGTTAAACGTAGGCCGGCCATAGATGGTTTCCTGCTGAACTGGCCAAGATTCAAACCATGTATGGGCAGGCTGAATGTACCAAGTTAATCGATCGATCACCTTGGGTACAACCAGCCTGCCGGATTTGGCATGCACTTATCATTAGCAGCTGATATAGCCGCTAGCAATAATCACTGTCTTCAATACAATGACTCAGCAGGAGGGATTCCCCTGTCAACACTTTTTTTGTTGATGGGGTAATCGAGCACATTTCTTTTGTGAAACCAATGGTGTATGGCCGGCTTTACTGCACACACTTTTTCTTAGGTGTGTATTGTATGTAATTGTAATTTCATGCACATTATTGCACACCTTTAAAATATTGCTCGCGTCTTACTAGCAATATTAAAGTTGTTATTAAACCACTATAACCTATTCATGCCATCCTCTCTGTTATAAAATAATATAGCACTGTGCTGTATAACCTGCTTTAAAGTGGTAGTATACTCCACTTTTTACCTTTTACCTACAGGTAAGCCTATAATAAGTCTTATCTGTAGGTATAATTAATGGTTTATTAGATATTCCTCCTGCATGCAGACGCTGAAACCAGCGGCGCATGCGCTCTGAAGGTCCGGCGGATCCCTGCTGGAAAGTAGCGTCATCGCAGGTCCGGCCACTCACAGCACCGGAGCCGCCGAACCAGGAAGAGACGCTGAGGGAACATGACAGCTCCCTCAGCTGTGATCGGGTGACCGTGTCGGGGCTTAGTTTTAAGGTAAGTATTTCATAATGCGATGCATGCTAGCTAATTATGCCTTACTCCTGCAGGGTTTTATTTTTTAGGTAAGTATAGAACCGCTTTAAGGGAACAGGATCTATATATTTTTTTTTTTTTTTTAAGGGCAACAAACACTTTAACGTGTCTATTCTGCTAGTTTCAAAAATGTTAAAAAAAATAATTATATATATATATATATATATATATATATATATATAGCTTTGAACTTCTTTAGCAGCATAGGTTGCAGGTTTTTTTCTTTTTTGCACCCCCCCTGCTGAATGAAGTGCTCAAGGCAGCCGCCTTATCTGCCTGCCCCCCTGCTTGGCCCTGCATCCAGCAATGTATAATGCCTCATTCACCTTCACTACGTGATTTCCTGACCGCTAGCTTACTAATGGATGCACTAGTGAAATAGGGTCCGTCAGAAGAAACCACAAAGCACATGGGAGTAGGCATCCCACAGCCCTGTACGTGTCGGGTGTTTCAGCAAGCTTGGCTTTTAAGGAGTGCAAAGATCAATGGTGCATGGGTGGTAAGACAGTTAAGCAATAACTGTTTTCTTTACAGAGACATCTTTTTTTAAATCTTTTGAAAGAGTTACTTTAACTGTCTCTCTGTTGAGGAGAGCAGAAAATTAAGCTATTTGGCCCCGTTCACACAGGGCGACTGGCTATGTCCCCCGTACAGTGCCGGCACGGGGATGCACAGGTGTTGCCGGTGTCCCATTGTTGTCTTTTGGCACACACAGCTGCACGGACACAGCCGCTGTGTCCCAATATGACATGAAATGAGCTAAACCACAGGCACGTGTGGGTCCCTGAATGCACACAGGGTGAGTTTTGGTACCCCAACCCACATGTCCTATTGGGACACAGCGGCTGTGTTCTTGCAACAATGAGACACCTACACGGGGATGCATACACCACCTGTGCATCCTCCATGCTGGTAAAAGGATTGCTATGCATGGGGCCCGCAGATAATCTCTCCATGTTAATGGTGCCTTTTTAAGTCCCGCGGCATAAAAAAAATCCATATCAGTTAGAGCTGTATACCAGTACAATCGCTTTTTTTTTTTGCCTTGAAACCAAGTTTACTTTTCTATCAGGTTTCAATATTATAAAAAAAAAAATCCAAATATTGTGTTGCGCTATCTTATGCAAACAAATAACTATTTTATTTACCAGTTAATGTGCTCAGACAACACATATATATATATATATATATATGCATATATATATATATATATGTATATATATATATATATATATATATATATATATATATATATATATATATCCCCTGTGCAGAAATATCCATAATAAAAACATCTCTTAATAAACCACATAAAACTGAATATGCTGAAAATAGGTTGCACGTACACTGCATCCAGAAAGTATTCACAGCGCTTCACTTTTTCCAAAACAGATTAAATTCATTATTTTCCTTAAAATTCTACAAACAATTCCCCATAATGACAAAGTGAAAGAAGTTTGTTTGAAGTCTTTGAAAATTTATTCAAAATAAAAAACGAAAAAAAAATCCTGTGTGCATAGGTATTCACAGCCTTTGCCATTGCACTCAAAATTGAGCTCAGGTGCGTCCTGTTTCCACTGATTATCCTTGAGATGTTTCTACAATTTGATTGGAGTCCACCTGTGGTAAATTCAGTTGATTGATTCGGAAAGGCACACACCTGTCTATATAAGGTCCCACAGTTACCAGTGCATGTCCGAGCACAAACCAAGCCAAGAAGTCCAAGGAATTGTCTGTAGACCTCTGAAACAGGATTGTATTGAGGCACAGATCTAGGGAAGTTTACAGAAAAATTTCTGCAACATTGAAGGTCCCAATGAGCACAGTGGCCTCCATCATCTGTAAATGGAAGAAGTTTGGAAGCAACAGGACTCTTCCTAGATTTGGCTGCCCGGCCAAACTGAGCGAAGGTCCTTAGTCAGGGAGGTGACCAAGAACCCAATGGTCACTCTGACAGAGCTCCAGCTTTTTTTGTGGAGAGAGAAGAACCTTCTGGAAGAACAACCATCTCTGCAGCACTCCACCAGCCACTCCTCAGTAAAAGGCACATGGCAGCCTGCCTGGAGTTTGCCAGAAGGCACCTGAAGGACTCTCAGACCATGAGAAACAAAATTCTCTGGTCTGATGAAACAAAGATTGAACTCCATGGCCTGAAGTGTCATGTCTGGAGGAAGCCAGGCACCGCTCATCACCTGGCCAATACCATCCCTACAGTGAAGCATGGTGGTGGCAGCATCATGCTGTGGGGATGTTTTTCAGCGGCAGGAACTGGGAGACTAGTCAGGATGGAGGGAAAGATGAATGCAGCAATGTACAGAGACATCCTTGTTGAAAACCTTGTTACCAAAAATATATATGAGAGTTAATCTCAGACAATATTTGGGTTAATAATGAGAGTTCTATGACTGTGTGAAAACTTTAACACAACAATTATTTATTTGTATAAGGTTTGCCAATTCTACATAATTTACATCAATAATAACTATTGTACATACTACAAAAATGTAAAATATTCCTGGGTTCAACTAAACAAATACAATGCATAGAGTATAGACTCATATACACACACTATGACCGACACAAATAAAATATACAATGTACCCTTACTCCTTAATCCATAATTACCTCTAGTGATGTCTCTAGCTCTCCCATGCCAAACAGGAAGTCACCCTGTCTCACCGAACCTAATATAGACCCATATCCCATAGCCTTGTATAGGGCAATTCTCATTGGTTCAGCTATCTTGCTTTGTCACTTCCTGTGGGCGTATCTTGTTCAGGATAGGACCATTTCCCCCTCCCATAGTTACGCCTCTTTCTAACCACTCCTCTCTGTGTGGGGGCAATTATTCATAACTGCGGAGTAGCTCTGAAATTGCTACTTAAGATATGCAATATTTATTCCAGAGACATGTGGTCTACCCCTCCCCAGATGACTTATCCTCATTGCATATCTTAATGAGAGTCTTTTGATATGGAGGGATACCACTCAGGGCGGGGATGTCAGTCTATTCATCCTCGTCTATTGGCACCAGGATGTCTAACACCCAGAGATGTAATTGCAGGGTGCCACCATAAGGCACATTCACTGGCTCCCTCCCGGCTATAGGAAAAATCAAATTCAAACAGACTAGATAACAAGGTATTCACTTTATGTGTTTACATGTAAATAGCCAGCTGGCCTTTCAAAGGAACGTGTTACCCTGGATTAATTGATTACTAAAACCAGTTCGTCTGGCTCACGCAAATCTATCTACACTAAATTCCCAAGTATGAGTTTGTAATAAAAAATGGGTACATTTACTTTCATTAATATATATTTTACAATTACTGATGGAGTTTTATACATAAACCCCTCATCCTCACAACACGGTAAGGTAGATTACGCCTAAACTCCATATGGCAACAACCTGCTCCAGAGCGCTCTGGACCTCAGACTGGGGCTAAGGTTCATCTTCCTACAGGACAACGACCCTCAACACACAGCCAAGATAACAAAGGAGTGGCTGCAGGACAATTCTGTAAATGTCCTTGAGTGGCCAAAGCCCAGACTTGAACCCAATTGAACATCTCTAAGAGATCTGAAAATGGCTGTGCACCGACGCTCCACATCCAACCTGATGGAGGTTGAGAGGTCCTGCAAATAAAGAATGAGAGAAACTGCCCAGAAATAGGTGTGCCAAGCTTGTAGCATCATACTAAAAAATACTTGAGGGTATAATTGGTGCCAAAGGGGCTTCACCAAAGTATTGAGCAAAGTCTGTGAATACTTATGTACATGGGATTTTATTTTTATTAAATTTGCAAAGATTTCAAACAAACTTCTTTTACGTTGTCATTATGGAGTATTGTTTGTAGAATTTTGAGGAAAATAATGAATGTAATCAATTTTGGATTAAGGCTGTAACATAACAAAATGTGGAAAAAGTAAATTACTGTGAATAGTTTCCAGATGCCCTGTATATATGGGAATGTGATAGATATCAGCAGTTCTCACTAGATTTAATAGTTATTTATAGTTGCTTGCAAGGCTTTGTACTTATTTCAATATTATATAATTCTTAGACTCTCTTGGATACGGAACTGGCTAAAAGGGCGTGTCCAAAGGGTGGTAATAAACAGCGCATACTCAGACTGGTCTGAGGTGGTAAGCGGGGTGCCCCACGGCTCAGTCCTGGGACCAACCTTGTTCAATTTATTCATAAACAGCATTGAGGACGGGATCGGTAGTTCTATATCAGTTTTTGCAGATGACACAAAATTAGGCAGGGCAATAACTGCACAGCATGAAGCAGATATCCTACAGAATGACCTAGACAAAATAACAGAGTGGGCAACGACATGGCAAATGAGGTTTAATGTGGAGAAGTGTAAGGTTTTGCACTTGGTGACTAAAAACATAAAAACACAATACACGTTAGGTGGGGAACCCTTGGGGGAATCAAAAATGGAGAAAGATCTGGGAGTCTTGGTTGATGATAGACTAGGCAACAGCATGCAATGTCAAGTGGCAGCTGCCAAAGCCAGCAGAATATTAGCATGCATAAAGAAAGGGATGTATTCCAGAGATAAAACTATAATCCTTTCACTTTATAAAACTCTGGTCCGACCGCATCTGGAGTATTCTGTCCAGTTCTGGTCGCCAGTCCTCAGGAGGAATGTGTTGGAGCTGGAGAGAGTCCAGAGAAGGGCAACTAAACTAATTAGGGGATTGGAGGACCTAAACTATGAAGAGCGGCTGCAATCGCTCGATTTATTCTCCCTGGAGAAGAGACGCCTGAGGGGGGACATGATAGCAATTTATAAATCTCTCAATGGGGATCTCAGCTTAGAAAAAAAGCTGTTCAGTCGAAGGGATTGCATGAGGACTCGAGGGCATACAATGCGATTAGAGAAGAAGCGTTTTAACCTCAGGCAACGTGGGGGGTTCTTTACTGTTAGGGCTACAAGATTGTGGAATTGTCTACCACAAGAGGTGGTTTCTGCGGGAAGTATGGTGGCTTTCAAAAGACTCTTAGACGTACATCTCAAGGATCAGAACATTCAGGGCTATGTGAGATGATTACAGCCACACACACCTACACAGGTTGAACGGGATGGACTATTGTCTTTATTCAATCTCACCTACTATGTAACTATGTAACATTACCCAAAGGTCTGTAGTAATGGGTGAATTAAACTCATTAGTGGCAAACATCTCGCGATAGAGCCACCCTAACATTTCTGAATGCTGGGGCCCTGCTGTGCAACCTACACAAACTTACTTCCCCTGTTGTCTCTTACATTTACTGTTCTCTTTGTTTCAGTACACAATGCTGTCTGGTCAGGTGCCTTTCCAATGTCATGACAGGATGGTAACATACGCCACAGCAGAGGACATCATGAAGAAAATAAAGCAGGGAGATTTCTCCTTTGACGGAGACAGTTGGAAAAATGTTTCACAGGAGGCTAAAGATTTGATACAAGGTGAGCATTGTAAGCCCTGGTTCACACTGATGCGGTTCAGATGCCTTCCAGAATGCATAGATGCGCATGTTAAGTGAAATAACATTGTTTTCTATGAAGACCGTTCACATGCATTCGGTGCGATTCTGATTAACCACTTGCCGACCGCCGCACGACTATCTACGTCGGCGGTCAGCCCCTCACAGGCAAACTAACGTAGGGCTACGTTGCTTGCTTGTGAGGGTCTAGGGAGCGAGCGCGCGCCCCCCCGGGCGCGCTCCCGCGTGGTCACGGACCCCCCCGCGCGTGTGACCAGCGGACCCGATGTCCGCCGGTCACTCGGCGATCGGCGGGGGAGAGGGAGAATGTCAGGCAGCTTGTGTAAACAAACTGCCTGTCATTCTCCTCGCTGCAAAGACACTGATAAAACGGATCTGGTATGTAGATCCGTTGATCAGTGTCCTTACAGCTAGAGCCACAGCCAATCACAGTAGAAACCACGCCCCTAGGGACACACACAGCCCCTCCCTTCCAAATAAAGTTAACCCCTTCACTACCAGTGTATTTTTACAGTAACAGTGCATATGTATAGCACTGATTACTGTAGAAATGTCACTGGTAACCCCAAAAGTGTCAAAAATGTCGGTCAAGGGTCCGATCTGTCCGCCGCAATGACGCAGTACCGCAAAAAAAATCGCAGATCGCCGCCATTACGCGTTAAAAAAAAAAAACAACAAAAATGACAAAAATCTTTCCCTTTGTTAGTAAACGCGATAACTTTTGCGCAAACCAATCAAAATACGCTTTTTGCGATTTTTTTTACCAAACATAGGTAGCATAAAATAAATTGGCCGAAAATTTTTAAAAATTTTGATTTTTACATTTTTTTTTGGGGGAATTTCATATAAAAAAATGTGAAAAATATTGTTATTTTTGCAAAATTGACGCTCTTTTTTTGTTTATAGCGCGTGATCAAAAAATCGCACAGGTGATCAAATACCACCAAAAGAAAGCTCTGTTTGTGGGAAAAAAAGGACGTCAAATTCGTTTAGGTACAGCGTCGCACGACCGCGCAATTGTGCGTTAAATTCACGCAGTGCCGAATCGCAAAATACCCCCTGGTCGGAATGGGGGTAAAATCTTCCGGGGCTTAAGTGGTTAAAAAAGGGTCCTGTGCGTGTTTAGCGTGGTGTGATTTTAAGCTCCATAAACCAGCCTTTCTCCACCTTTTCAACACAGAGGAACCCTTGAAATAAATTTCTGGTCTTGGGGAACCCCTGCTAAAAATTAAAAATCTACAACTCATGACACATTAGTGTGACAGTCAGTGGGAAGAATGCTCCTTACTCTTGTCATCATTGGAAGAATTACCCCCTTACAGATAGCTAAAAGGAACAATGGTGTCATTGGGAACTTATCTGAGATGCAGAAATTGCCCATTGCTCAAGGAACCCCTAGCAACCTCAGAAGGAACCCTGGCTGGACTAGATGAACATAGAGATCTGTGTTCCTGAATAGCAGGAACATAGGATCCTGTGTTTATCTGTGACAGAACGGTGGTCTGCTTTGTTTACATAGGCAGACTGCCATTCTGTCTCTATGGGGAGCATTCTCAGATGGCCAGCGGACACGCTAATTGGCTCCTATTCTGGCCAATAAGCACCTGCGCGCGCCCCCACTGGCTATTACAGGAAACAACGTATAAGTGCGTAGTTTCGTGTAATAGAGCCGACCTGCCGCAGGATATGGGCGGCGGCTGGTCGGCAAGTGGGTAATCTGTCGGCACCCACGTACTGTAAGTGCCGATTCACACATCTGCGATGCGGGAACGCTGCGAATATGCAGCGTGTTCCCACATCGCATCCGCACCTCTGGCAGTTCACACTGCCATATGCGATACGCAGGGGGTGTCAATTAAATGTTAACGACACCCCCAGTTTGATCGCATATCGCAGTGCGATCTGACAGTACGCACAGAATCGGATCGCACAAGTGTGAACCACTGTGCGATCCGATTCTACTGCGGCTCAAAAAAAGCCTCCTTTGCGTGTTTGGTGCGGATACAGTGCAAATTCAGCCATACAAAGTGTATGGCTGAACTCGCATCTGCACATCAGATCGCATGTAATTAGGAGCAGTGCTCTCCAAATTACATGCGATCTCAGCAAACGCGGAAGTGTGAACCGGCTCTAACGCATATTGTGGTGGCAAATAGATGGTTTAACATCCGTATGCTGCACATGTGCATCGCTGGGCAGCCAATGTTTCTGTGCTGAGAGTGCATCAAAGACAGCTCTCGGTCTGTGACAGTCAATCACAGTGGTCTTATGATTACCTTTCCTTCCCTCCCCCATGTCATATATACTCCATTAAAGGGAATCTGGGGCTGGGCAAGAAGGGATTAAGTGACTCAGGCAAGCAGATGTTTTTTTGTTTTATGCTATGGAGTTGCGGAATGAAAGCCCTTCTGCATTCTAAGTCTGTATTTTTATTGCTTTGTTGAAAAAACATTCAGGACAAACCTGCTTGGACTGTTCCTGGGTGTCCCTGTCTGGGGTATGGTTACCACCGCCGATACAGCTGAGCCTGTCTACTTTACAGTATGTAATTAGAATCTTTTTTTTTTTTTTTTTCAGTCCTCTATTTAAAGGTTCACACCAGGATTTGACATAACAATACGTTGCTGTCACTGAACAATCAGTTAGGGTACATAAATAAATATAAACTCTATGTACAAAGGTTTTTCAAACATTCCCATTCAGTGATACAATGAATATTAAGCTGATTTTTTTTTTTTTTATAGGTATCTAAAATGCTAAAAAGCCTAGAGTTATTTTTGTTTTTATTTATTATATTTGTGTAATATTTAGGGTAGATTTAGACATGCATCTAAATCTCCCTTGCCTCTGAAGCCTGATCTGTGTTCAGATCGCCTTACAGAGTCTACCGACAGGTGGTGAGAAATCAACGCAATGCCTCTTTACCGCCTGTTTTAACCCCTATTTTTTGCCAACAAGCGGGTCGCAACTGCATGCATTTCACGTGGTTGCGGGGCTTTTGCATTTTTTTCCCCATTTACTTTAAAAGTGTAGCGTTTGGCAGGCTTGATGGGCATATCAGGTCAACTCTGCTGCGGGTGAGAAGCAAAGCATTGCAGCTGTGCCATGTAAACATGCCCGTCCGCTGACGACGTCAATACGTGTGACGAAACACGTTGGGTGGATCCTATTGGTGGATGGTCAGACGCATGCGCGATTGAGGAGGACGGCGGCCATTTTTATGGTTAGAAACGGAACTACACTGGTGTTATCACACACAGACATGCTGCTGCCACTCTGCGAAATTGTGAGTTTCTCTCTTTTATTTAAATAAATCCAATGGGAATTACTACACTATGAGAGTATGAGAGGCTCCTTTCGTCTTTTGTTTCCTGTGAGAGTGTATATGCAGATTAGAGGCTTGTGGTGATCTACAACCGAGGATACGGTGCTTCAGATCGTGGTCTGACAGACATTTACTTTCTGCTGTAAATGACCTCTTTGGTCTATCGATCCGGTAAGGGCATTTTGGAGACCTTTCCTCTGGTGGTGGATCTACTGCACCCTTTGACTTCCAGGATTGTCTGTGTGGACTCACAATTTGTGGATATCTAATAATTTATATGGACTTTTAATCTGTTCAATGTAATTCGGATGTCTCTTTTATACTTTCTATATGAACTTATTTATTTGATTAGCGCTACAACTTTACCATACATATGTCTATTGGATTTTTTCAGAATCTTTTGTGTAGCTGCTTTTATTACTTCTTAGTTTAACTTATATGGTACATAGCGCAGCAATCTCTATACTTTTTTATGCCCGTCCACTGCCTATTGCAGTTTAGGGGGTGGGGCGGTTAGCAGGAGGCAAAAATATGCCTCAACCGCACATTTTTCTGCCCCCTCCCCCCCCCCAACCACAAGTCTAAATTATGTCTCATACTATTGATTTTTATTTTGAATGAATATTAATAATTTCTGTTAATATTCTCTGATTTCTGATATTTTTTTTTTCCCTCTCATCTCACACCCATTTCCCTCTTCTCAGAATTGGAATTTTTTTTTCTTTTTCTTATTACCTTTTACAGGTAATCCTCCTCACACTTTCTGGATTCTGGCCTAAGCCAGGATGACGTATACTGCAGCCCGAAGTCTCCTGGGATATCCATGTCACCCATCTTATGAGACTTCGGGGTGCTGTACTGTGCATGCTCCATGGTGCATCACCAGGGGGTCGGCTGTCTCTTCCTGGTTTATGGAGAAGGCCCCCTGATGTTCCAACTTAGCACATGCACGTTAAAAGGGGGCCAGCTGCAAGAATCCAGCAGAAACCGTTGGCTCCAGATGAAGAAGAAGGTGGCAGTGTGGGGCTGGGTGTGAAGCACCGGATCCCTACAGAACATGCTGGATAGCTGGGCATGTATTTTTTTTTTTTTTGTGGATGAGAAGCAAGAGAAAAAAAGTGCCTAATTGTACAAAGAACCAGCTACGACTAAAAATGAGAAAATAACCTTCTATTAATGTACGAACCCAGGGGGTAGGTTCAGGCGATAGGAAAATTTGCTGTTACAGGGTAGAATGTGTAATTGCTGATGATAACAAGCACTAGTAAAATGTGGGATAAGGTGGGTGGGAGGATATCGTTTATAAAATACTTTAGTTTTATCTTGTTGTTTTAGTAGGTTTCCTTCAAACTCAGCCCAAGTTCTAAAAATACCAAGCCTAGCTTTTTGGTTAAACAAAAAAAGAAAACGTGCTTTCACTGATTTTCTCACCCCATCTCCGGCACTGTCTCTCAGACTCACAGCTCTGTAGTCCAGTGAGCGTAAAATGATGCCCAACGTCATTCATGTCTTTCCTGCATCAGCGCTGCTCCCTGCATCTACGGGGACCACCCATCGCTGGAGAAGATCGAGAGTGGACCCAGTCCATTGTGTAAGCAGCCAGAGGACATCATATAAAGGGAAGTATAATAAAAAGATAGCATAACATACACATGGGAGAAAGGGTCTGTAATGGAACCGCGACTGTATTTGTGGGATTCCATCAGAATACTGCTTCCTCCAGTATGAACATAGGTATCAGATATTATAGCGCCCCCATACAAAACCAGCCGGAACTTAGCCTGTATGGATCTGAAAAAACAACATCCTTTATTGAACAGACTCACACACAATATATACACACAGGAGAACATCCCCCTCCTGATCAAATTACCCCACCAGGTCAGGTGTCTGATTACATTATCATATGCACATGAAATTGTGTACAGAAATATAATTAACATATCTAAGGCACAACCAACACGAACCGTATACTATTTTCCCTCGGCAACTAACAGATGACAGTGATTTAATTAACTTGAGTTAATTAACTAGCAAACTTGATGTTATCGAGCGCACAAAATACAATACACATTATTATAACTGTAAACACAGAACCCACAGTAGACAATAGGTGAGTAAATTGGCATAATCAACAATGTGTGGAAGACAGGTGGTTGAGCTGATATTAGCATCAGCTATGAGTCTGACTGTGTGAAGCAGTCTCTTATTGGCAATAGGCAGCTAGGCCTTTACCATGGATCCTAGGTCTAGAGTCCCAGAGTCTTCATATATTCCTTGAGATATATTGTTGATAAATATTACTGTCCCATTTGAGTAATCCAAACCATATTCTCAGTGTCTTTTTAGTAGCTGTCCATTTCCTTGGTCACCCTGTGTCCCTAATAGACACACGGTGACTTACACATAAGAGGGACCAAGGGAGCTGAGAGATGGATTTCTCAGCCTCTCGAATGTAAGCTGGGTTTGGGTTCCACAGGCCCCCCAACCAAAGTGACTCCCGTCACAGGGTCACTTGTCATAAGAAGCATGAAGCCTGAGGTTGGAGCCTGAAGTAATATCCGCACTCTGTAGTCGAAGCTTGGTTCTGCGTAATTTTTTGCTTAAAGGGTAGTTGATGCTTGGAATAAGCGTCAAGCAGAGGTAGTGAGCCAGTCAATAGTAAATGGCTTCAAACAGGCTTTGGACAAACATGATAGATCTATACTCAGATAACAAAAGTTAACGAAAAAAAAATATAAAACAAAACGGGCAGACTCGATCAACCACTCTGTCTTTTTCTCCCGTCACTTTTCTATGTTTCTATGTTAATTATAGTTTCCTGACCATAAAATGTTGCTTTGTTTTGCCCAGGGCTTCTTACTGTGGATCCTAACAAAAGAATTAAGATGTCAACACTGAGATATAATGAATGGCTTCAAGATGGCAGTCAACTATCTTCCAACCCACTGATGACCCCTGATGTCCTTGGCTCTGCTGGAGCTTCCGTTCACACACACGTCAAAGCCACTTTTCATGTGAGAGTCTGAGATACTTTCCTGTGGTCTGTATGACAAATGTACTCTTACAGTTGTTAAAGTGTTAATCAAGATAATAAACATGTGGACATTTCAAATAATATAGTCGGTTGACAAGAAAAATACCAGCTTTCATCAGTACGAGACAATTTATACATACAGTAGATTTTCAAAAGTATTGGGACGCCTGCCTTTACACGCACATGAACTTTAATGGCATCCCAGTCTTAGTCCGTAGGGTTCAATATTGAGTTGGCCCACCCTTTGCAGCTATAACAGCTTCAACTCTTCTGGGAAGGCCGTCAACAAGGTTTAGGAGTGGGTCTATGGGAATGTTTGACCATTCTTCCAGAAGCGCATTTGTGAAGTCAGGGATTGATGATGGATGAGAAGGCCTGGTTTGCAGTGTCTGCTCCGATTGTTCCATCAGGTTGAGGTCAGGACTTTGTGCAGGCCAGTCAAGTTCCTCCACCCCAAACCCGCTCATCCAAGTCTTTATGGATCTTGCTTTCTGCACTGGTACGCAGTCATGTTGGAACAGGAAGGGGCCATCTCCAAGTTGGGAGCATGAAATTGTCCAAAATGTCTTGGTATGCTGATGCCTTCAGAGTTCCCTTCACTGGAACTAAGGGGCCAAGCCCCATCCCTGAAAAACAACCCTACACCATAATCCCCCCTCCACCAAGTAATTTGGACCAGTGCACAAAGCAAGGTCCATAAAGACAGGGATGAGCAAGTTTGGGATGGAGGAACTCTAGTCCTGACCTGTGCGTTTCCCTCCTCTCCTTGCACACTGTACCAATCACTACGTACAGCGTGCGAGGACAGGAGAGAACTGAACCGGACGTGCATCGGTTTGTTGACAACTGATCGCTCTGTCATTGGACGGAGCAATCACGTGATAAAGGGACGCTGCCATTGGGGGGGGAAGCACGATTTTGGGAGGACGTCATTGTATGCCCTCCCAGAATAAGCCGACTGCACTGTAGCCATCATTCGGCTATGGCCCGGTTGGCAAGTGGTAAAAAAACATTCATCCTTATGATTGTTTACTTGCTGTCCTGTTTCTTGGTGTTTGTGAACACTTACATATTTTAAGAGCTGCATTTTTTCCTTGATACTTACTAATGCCTTATGGGCAAAAACGAAGACTCGCTCTTTTTGTTTCTCTGAAGCATGAACCCTAAGGGTCCTTTCACACGGGCGGTCCGTATGTCCGTTTTTCATCCCCTTTTTTGCGGATGAAAAACGGACATAATGCATGTCAATGGGATTGCGGATGTCAGCGGATGACCATCCGCTGACATCCGATTTGCGTTCTTTCCTATCAGTTCCATTTTTTGGAACGGAAGAGAACCCTATTTCTCTTACGTCCTCCGACAGTCGCCCCCTCTTCATATTCGTCACATATGGGGTATTAGACTTTGCGCCGAAGGATTAGCTAGGCAACAGAATATGTTAACATTAAAGCTTTTAACATATCCCACCCTCAAGGGGTGGTCCCCTCAGTCAATACCCTCCTACTTCCTGCAACCATATCTCAGTTTTAATGTCTAGCTTGTCAGGAGTGGCTGGCTTTTCCTGTGCTGGGGCTTTCTGCCCCAGACTCTTTCTTCTTTTTGAAATTTTGTTTGAGTTTTCTCTCTACCTTTACTTAGCTGTTATTTTTGTCAGTGTTAGTTAGTTCTTCTGATGAAGAGGATCATGCGGGCTGGGTCTCGGGCTGATCCCCCTGGTCGCAGGTCGTGGGTCAGTGGCTTCCCAGTCTGCCATCGAGCGTTCAGCCAGGTAACGCTCCTGGCACAGTGAACGACCCATCCCTGTTCGGTGCAGGGATGATTGGTGAGGTGGCTACCTCACTGGACGCCGTGCGGTTTCTTAACCCCCATTTTGTGCGTCTTGAATTGCGACTCTCCCTGCCTCTTGTGCAGCGGCTTGTTCGCCTGTGCGGGTCCCCCACACCATTGAGAGGTAAGTGTATCTATGTGGGGACCTGTCTGTCTGGGGGGGTGTCAGTCTGGGACTTTGTAACCTGCCTCTATTCACACTGCTTGTCTCCCTATCTCTCGGCTGCATGCTGTGGGCTGCAAGGGGGGGGGGGGAGAGCTGTGTGACACTCTGTGTGTCAGCCTGGTCAGTGTGAAAAGCTGTGTGCTGTGGGGCATGTTTTTTTGGCATGTTTGGGCATATACAGCGATCGCTGCGGCGATCTGACATGTGTTCTTCTACATGGATGACATGTGTGCATTACTGCACTGTGGAGCGGCGGTTTCGGCGCCAAACGGCGCCATTTTGCCTACACTCGCTCCGGCCGCATGTTTTACATGCATGGCGGCCATTTTCTTGTAGCCTCCATAGGCTTTCATAGAGCGCCCTGGCAGCATCACTTCCTCTTTCCAGGAACACCGATCGAGGCAGCAGCAGCGGCGAGGGTCTCCTCAGGTTTTATCCTTCTGTTCTTGCTATCCATTGCCTGTGTTCAGTTTGCATATTCCCTGTGGGGGTCTCAGTGTGCTTGAGTGTGGTGCGGTGGGCTGCGCTTGCCGCGCTTGCTTAAAGGGGCAGTTAACCCTTTATTGTCTGGTATTACAGGGGCAATGGATTCTCAGGAGGGCAAATTTCCTACCGCCTTGGTGGAAAGCCAGGGGACCGCTGTTTCCCCCCCAGGGGGGGGATTTAGCCACTATTGTGGCTGGCCTTGCTGCTCAGGTGCAGATGCTGGTGGCTGCTCAATCTACTAAAAGACCCAGAATTGCTCTTTCCTCTGATTCTGAGGGTGAAGGTGATGGGGTTGTTTTGGCGGGGGCCTCCTTATCGGGGTCCCGCTCCTCCCTAGATCTAGTGGGGTCCGAGGTGGAGGCTGAAGTTGAGGGGGTTGATAATTCTCCCCCTGGCTCGCCTGAAGAGCTTGCAATCATGGATGAATTGATTGCTTCCATAAAGCAAACACTGCGCTTGCAGGATGAAGTGTGTCCCCCCGCTGCCTTGGCGGCCTATGGGACGCAGAGAAAACGCAGGACACCGCAGGTTTTTCCCTGCAATGATGATTTTCAGCGCGCTGTTAAGGAACAATGGCGCAATCTGCGCAAACCTTTTGCTGTACCAAGTAGGTTCAAGCTGCGTTATCCTTTCTCGCCTTCCACTGATGAAAGGTGGTGTGTGCCTCCCCCAGTGGATCACGCAATTGCGGTTTTAAACAAGGCCACTGCGATTCCTGCAGAGGATTCCCCTGTGTTCCATGATGCCACGGATAGGAGATTGGAGTCTCTTGCCCGTCACACTTATTCTGTTACGGGTTCTATGCTAAAAGCTCTGTTTGCTTCTCTCATGGCGGCCCAGGCGATCGCAAGTTGGACGCAGATGCTTAGGCGCGTCCTAGTGGCCGACTCGGCCTCGCCGGCGACCCTGGATATGGTGGATCAAATCCACCAGGGTGTCATGTATCTGTGTGATGCGGACCTGGACCTGATTCCATTGGCTGCACGTGTGCACAGCGTGGCGGTGTTGTCTCGCCGCCTGGTTTGGTTAAAATGTTGGTCGGTGGACCAATCTTCGCGTAAGACCTTAGCCAATCTACCTTATGATGGGTCTCGCCTTTTTGGGGAGTCCTTGGATGTGTTGATTAAGGGGATCACCGGGGGTAAGAGCACTCTCTTGCCCCATTTCCCCAAGGCTAAGGGGGCTTCTGGGAAGAAGCATGCTAATTTTCGGCCCCCTCAGGGGTCCTTTCGTGCCTTTCGGCCGCACTACAAGGGCAAGCCGTTCAAAGGTCAAGGCTCTCAGAAGAAGCCCTGGTCTGGGAAACAGAAGTCCGGCCAATCCGGATCTGCAGCCCATAACAGTTCGGCCTGAAGGGGCGCCCTCACCCAGTTTTGGGGTGGGGGGACGCTTGCTCGGTTTTCTTCAACCCTGGTTGGCCCGTGTGCGGGACAGATGGGTTCAGGAGATCGTTCGATCTGGTTACAAGATCGAGTTTCTCTCTCGGCCGGAGAGCAGATTTTTTCCCTCAAATCTTCAACTGTCTCCAGAGCGTTTGCGGGACCTGCACCTGGCGGTGCGGGACCTGAGGGCTCAGGGAGTGGTGGCTCCTGTGCCTCATCGGGACAGATTTCGGGGGTTTTATTCCAATCTGTTCACCGTGCCCAGAAAGGACAAGGTTCGTCCAATTCTGGACTTGAAGGCTCTGAACCGCTCTGTGCGGGTTCGCAAGTTTCACATGGAATCCCTGCGGTCGGTGGTGGCTGCCCTGGTTCCGGGGGAATTCATGGCCTCCATCGATTTGAAGGATGCGTATCTTCACATCCCCATTTTCGAGGGTCACCAGAGGTTCCTTCGATTTGCCATTGCGGAGGATCACTACCAGTTCGTGGCGTTGCCTTTTGGTCTCGCCTCGGCTCCGCGGGTCTTCACCCAAGGTGCTTGCACCGGTTCTGGCATTATTGAGGGCCCAGGGCATTTCTGTCCTGGGGTATCTGGACGACATTCTGGTTCGGTCTGCGACCAGCCAGGGTCTGGAGAAGGACCTGTCTGTCACGATGCAAACTCTGCAGGAGTTTGGTTGGACGATAAATTTTCCAAAGTCGACGCTGAGTCCGTCGGTTCGTCTTCCCTACCTGGGAATGATTCTGGACTCGGTGCAGGCGAAGGTCTTCCTGCCGGAAGACAAACTCAGAACTCTTCAGGAGGAAGTCAGGTCCCTCAGGGACGTTCCGCACTCGTCTCTGCGGACGTGCATGAGATGTCTGGGATTGATGGTCTCGGCCTTCGAGGCGATTCCCTTCGCCCAGTTTCACACGCGGGGTCTCCAAGCGGAGATCCTATCCAGGTGGGACGGGCGACCTCATTCTCTGGATCTTCAAATCTCGTTGAGTCATCGCACCAGAAGAAAACTTCTGTGGTGGCTCCAGTCCCCGATGGTGTCCGGGGGCAAGTCGTTTCGTCTTGTCTCGTGGACGGTGATCACCACGGATGCCAGCCTGTCGGGCTGGGGTTGTGTTCTGGGCGTTCTGTCCGCCCAGGGAACTTGGTCGGAGGGGGAGTCTTCCCTTCCGATCAACATTCTGGAATTGCGTGCGATAAGTCTCTGTCTTCATCGCTGGACGGACCGGCTGCAGGGCTGCCCGGTTCGGGTGCAGACGGACAATGCCACGGCGGTGGCCTACATCAACCACCAAGGGGGCACCAGGAGTGCCCGAGCGGCTCGAGAAGTGGCCGACATTCTGTCTTGGGCCGAGACTCATGTCCCGGCGATAACGGCGGTTCACATTCCGGGGGTGGAGAATTGGCAGGCGGACTTTCTGAGTCGCCAGACCCTGGATAAGGGGGAATGGTCTATCCACCCGGCTGTCTTCCAGATGTTGTGCGCGAAGTGGGGTCTTCCAGATGTGGACCTGTTCGCGTCTCGTCTCAACAACAAGGTGAGAAGGTTCGTGGCAAGGACGCGCGACCCTCGGGCAGACGCGTCGGACGCGTTAGTGGCCCCGTGGCATCAGTACAGGCTGATGTACGCGTTTCCACCGATTCAGTTGCTGTCCAGGTTCCTTCGCAGGTTACACTCGGAACGCAGCACGGTGATTCTTGTGGCACCGGACTGGCCTCGCCGGTCCTGGTACGCAGACCTCGTGAATCTGGCGGTCGACGCCCCGTGGCGTCTGCCTCTTCGAGACGATCTTCTGTCTCAAGGACCGATATACCATCCTGCTTTACAGTCGCTGGCTTTGGCGGCCTGGCTGTTGAGACCGAGGTCCTGAAGGAGAGGGGTCTCTCTCCAGAGGTCGTTCATACTTTGATCAACGCGAGGAAGTCTTCCTCGGGGAAGGTTTATTACCGTACTTGGAGGGCCTATTTTGCCTGGTGTGAGTCCAGGGGGTTTTCACCCCGCACGTACTCGGTTTCCCGTGTGCTGTCTTTCCTTCAAACGGGTGTTGATCAGCGTTTGGCGCTGGCTACGATAAAGGGTCAGGTGTCTGCACTGGCCGTTCTGTTTCAACGTCCCGTGGCTTCCAACTCCTTGGTTGGCACTTTTGTTCAGGGTGTGCGGCATCTGGTTCCTCCTAGGAGGGATCCTTTGCCCCCTTGGGACTTGAATCTCGTTCTGTCTGTGTTGCAACGTGCTCCTTTTGAACAGATCAGGGAGATCTCGTTGTCTATGTTGTCCAAAAAGGTCGCCTTTTTGGTGGCGATCACTTCGGCTCGCAGAGTGTCGGAGATGGCGGCTTTGTCCTGCAAGTCTCCGTACCTGGTTGTTCATTTGGATAAGGTGGTCTTGCGACCTAATCCTTCTTTTCTTCCGAAACGGGTTTCGGAATTCCATCTTAATGAGGATATTGTCTTACCTTCGCTGTGCGCGAAGCCTAAACATCCAAAGGAGGTGAGATTGCATTCTCTGGATGTTGTCCGGGTGATAAGGGTTTACCTTAAATCGACTGTGTCTTTTCGAAAGACGGACTCCTTGTTTGTTCTTCCAGAGGGTCCTCGGAAGGGCATGGCGGCTTCGGCCTCTACCATCGCAAAATGGTTCAGGCAGACCATTGAACAGGCCTATGCTTTGCAGGGGAAGGTTCCCCCTGTGCCTGTGAAGGCGCACTCTACTAGATCTTTGAGTACGTCTTGGGCCTGTCGTCATGGGGCTTCTGTAGCCCAGGTGTGTAAGGCGGCGACCTGGTCGACCTTACACACGTTCACAAGATTCTACAAAGTAGATGTTCAGGCATCGGCGGATACTTCCTTTGGCCGCAAGGTTCTTAGTGCGGCGGTTCCCTAGGGTCCCTTGTTGGGGACCTCTGGCTGTTGGGATAAGTTTTGTATCCCCTGGTTTTTTGTCTTTTCCTGGGTTGTTGCTCCTGTTGAGCACTTGTTTTTTTCTGTTGCCCAGCTGGTTTCCTTCCTTTGGTAAGGTTCCTTTCTTTGCTCCGGAGACTGCGTTGCCTTTCGGCGCGGATGCGTTTCCCACCCCTCATGTTTGCACTGCTTTGGGACGTCCCCATATGTGACGAATATGAAGAGGCGGCGACTGTCGGAGGACGTAAGAGAAAACGGAATTTTTGTAAAATCTTACCTGTAAAATTCCTTTCTCTGAGTCCTCCGACAGTCGCCGCCCCCGCCCCTCTTTTGGGGTTTGGTTGTATACTCTACTGCTATTCCACTAAAACTGAGATATGGTTGCAGGAAGTAGGAGGGTATTGACTGAGGGGACCACCCCTTGAGGGTGGGATATGTTAAAAGCTTTAATGTTAACATATTCTGTTGCCTAGCTACTCCTTCGGAGCAAAGTCTAATACCCCATATGTGACGAATATGAAGAGGCGGCGACTGTCGGAGGACTCAGAGAAAGGAATTTTACAGGTAAGATTTTACAAAAATTCAGTTTTTTCTTCCTTTTAAAAAACAGAACGGATGCAAAAACGGATTTCAGCGGTATCATCCGCTGACATCCGCAATCCTCTTGACATGCATTATCTCCGTTTACCATCCGCAAACGGATGGGATGATGAACGCACATACGGACCGGATGACACAAGTGTCATCCATGTCCGTAAAAAAAAAATGCCGGAGCGGATCAAAAAACGGTCTGCTCCGTGTGAAAGGACCCTAAGGCCCCTTTAACACATACAGACGGTTCATTTCATCAGTTCAGTCACATTGTTTTGTCATCAGTTTTTTTCAGTCAACATCAGTTTCACATCCGTTTTTTCATCCGTTGTCATTCGCTTTCATCCAAGCTTTTTTTTTGACGAATGAAAATTAGCTTTTTCATCCACTCAAAAAAACGGATGTTGATGGAATCAGATGAAAACGGATGTAAATGGATGATCATCCGTTGTCATCTGTTTTTCCATAGGGATACATTAATGTACATTTTTTATCCGTCAACGGATGGATGAAAAACGGACGAACAGTCCGTATGTGTGAAAGGGGCCTGAGTCGTAAATACTTTATATTTTATTCCTAACACCTGAAGGCCCCCTTATGATTATTCTGGTGCTCCTCACCCATCCAACACTTAAAGTGGAAGTAAACCCTCCTATCGTTTTCTAGAAAGGAAGCTGCCATCTTGGCCTCTGTTTAATCTTCAACTGCCATGATGCTGCATATGTGATCAGTTATGATACCAGCCATTGGATGGTTTGACAGTTTGGTTGAGAGCACAACCAATGGGAGTGTTACATTTCGGGCAACTGTTAAATTAATGGGTTTACTTCCTCTTTAAAGCGGATTTCCACCCAAAAGTGGTAGGTAGTTCCAAACCCCTGACATGCCACATTTGGCATGTCATTTTTGTGGGGGGGGGGGGGGGACGGGTACCTAGTTTTGACAGGTACCCGCTCCCACTTCCGCTCGGCGCCCTGAGCGGAAGTTCTCCTCTCCCCCTCCCTCCCTGCAATCTTCTGGGACATGTCAGAGGTCCCAGAAGATTGCCGGCCAATCACGACGCGTAGCGCAACTCGCGCAGTGCGTATCCGGCTGTGAAGCCGCAAACTGTCACAGCCGGGTGCCCACACCAGTGATGCCGCAGAGCAGAGAGGGAGAAGTGCGAGACTTCGGGCGGCCGCATCGCTGGACCGTTGGACAGGTGAGTGTGTGAGACTGGAACTCCGCTTTAAACATGCTTCTTTGACAACATAGCATGTGTTTTTTAGTACATAAACTCATCCAGTCTTTTGTATATCTCACAGGCCTTCAATAAGTACAAGCGGGAAGGTTTCCTCCTCCAAAATGTGGACAAAGCCCCACTGGCAAAGCGCAGGAAGATGAAGAAAACAAGTACCAGTACGGAGACTCGAAGCAGCTCCAGCGAGAGCTCTCACTCCTCCCATTCACACGGTAAAACCTCTCCGACAAAGACTCTGCAGCCGACGAGCAAATCCCAGAGCAATAACCCCGACACCATCTTCCAGTTTACGGACTAGAGCTACAGCTAGAGCAGCCTTCTTCAGATACACAATGGCCACAACCAAAACGCCGCCAAGCACCACCTCTTTAAGGCTCACAAGCTATTAGCCATCCTTTTTATTATTATTGAGTTCTTTGATGTGGACCCTTTGGTGCTGCCCGGAGGGTGTTGAGGCATGCAAGCACTAATAATGGGTGCTCTCATAAACTTTTTTTTTTTTTTCCTTTTCTCCTCTTTCCTTGTGTTTAGGGGGGAAATTGAAGACCTTCCAAGGGCTGATGCAGACATTGCAATGTCTTGCCTTATTTAACCCTAAAGCTGCTGTCAAGACCAAAACGCATTGAAGTGGGGAGCGGGAGTACCACCTGGCTAGAGTTTGGTTGATGCGCCCTGCGTCGGTCAGTTATACAATATAAGACACAGCCAGCTTATGCAACCCGTGGCTTCGGAGCTACAGCTTGGGCTCGAGGGATTCTTTGTCCATCACGAAGCCAGAGAGCAATATGTTTCCGCTTTGCGTACTGTGGTAAGGTGGCAACGTCTTTATTTATTTGCGCTTGACTTGACGTGCCCCTTAGCAGTATGTGTCCTTCATTTCACTTCTTTTGAAAACTCTATGAAGAGTTTCCTTGTGCTACATATGTAAATCCGGCCTTAATTCTCAATTATGTTTATTGAGAGAGCGGCCTTGGAAGTTTTTCAACTGAAGTCATGCAGGCAGCAATTATTTTTAATTGCCTTTTACCACCTTGCAGAAGGTGGCTGCATTTCTTTTTTTATAATAGGGGGGCAGAGACTTCTTGTGTCAAAATCCTACTGTGTTTTACCCTGTGGGAACTTGGCATTTTAAAACTCTAGTAATGCTTTGGAGAGGATTAAAGAGACCCTGTCGCCAAACAAGTTATGTCAACAGCAATCTAAGGTTATATGTGAATTTAATGTATTTTAGGTATGTTATTTAACTGTAAAAGCCTTTATTTTGTGAGACTGAGGCTTCACAATCTTGAATGTGATGTCAGCAGCCCCAGCAGACTCAGAGCTGTCACTTTAGTGACACTCTATAGCAGTGATGGCAAACCTTGGCACCCCAGATGTTTTGGAACTACATTTCCCATGATGCTCATGCACTCTGCAGTGTAGTTGAGCATCATAGGAAATGTAGTTCCAAAACATCTGGAGTGCCAAGGTTCGCCATCACTGCTCTATAGTACTACACTTTGCTCCTCCCCCAACTGACATATCATTCATTTATGTGGCCGGCTCTCAGGGCAACCTCTCATCCTATGACAGTTCAGGGCAGTCGATAAAATTTATATCGGGCCCTGACACCTCCTTCACCCTACACAGTTGTGACTGAGGGAGGAGAAGGAGGGTAGAGGAGCTAGGCTGGCACAAACAGGAATTATACACTCCCAGTACAGAAAAAGGCTATGATGTGGCAGGAGGGAGGGGGAGCTGTGCCTATGCTTAGGAGTTGACTCTTAGGCCTTGTTCACACTAGCGGATGAGGGGCAGTAAAACTAGGCAGTAGCTGAAAAGGCAGCTACTTGGGGTTCACACATGCCACGGCAGCAATGCTTCGCTTTGTAGCAGTAATAATCCCCCCTGTTGCTTACAAGTAAACGGGGCTGCTCTGCAAGCGCCCTGCGACATGCGCTAGCGCAGGGTTTAAGGGATTAAATAAGGGCGCACTGACCTTGTTCATTACCACTAAAAAATTTATTAAAATGGGTAACGTACCTTATACTCCCAAACATAGGATGTGTACATGCATGTAGGAAATGGGAACCACTCGCCTCCAGAACATTTCTCTACTGCTGGATAGCGGGATGGCGTCCACAAAGACAAGGTTTGGCTTACGCGTTTTTGAGGGAGAACCCTGGAGGGGAGTGGTTCCAATTTCCTACATGCATGTACACATCCTATGTTTCTGAGTATAATGTACGCTACCCATTTCGATGTTAATACATTTTTTAGTGGTAGTGCACAAGGTTGGTGCGCCCTTCTCCTGTTGTTGTCCTACAGTGTTTTTGGATACCCTTTGACCTGAGGGGGCAGCAAGACCACCTCATCTGTGCTAAAAAGACCATTCACCTTCCCGCATACCACTTGAGCACAGGAGAGATACTGTTTAAGGGATTAAAGCAGGAAATGAGGAGACCCCATTACTAAATTCTGTTGGTGGGACAAAACGCATTGAGAATGGCCTGGGCGGAGCTGGGCTGAAATAGTTTTGATTCCTCTATATCCTTGGGCTATTTCGCTGGTGTGCAGCGCTTCCTTCTGCCTCCTCGCTGCCTCTCAAATGCTCTTTGAAGGGCAATCTGAAATCGGATTGCTCATCAGAGATCAAAGCACGTGTGAACAAGCCCTTACTGGAGTGGAGAAATTCCTTGGCATGTTCAAAGGCGCGTTGCAAGTGAATGAAAAAAAAAATTGTTTATGGAAAGGGAAAATGCTGCAAATAAGCTTGATAAAATACTTGATTTTTCTCTGCTTTTACCTACAATTTTTCAAGTTGGTGACAGAGTCTCTTTAATTTATTTTTAGAATAGTTTTTCCACTGTGAGGTTCATTTACCGTAAAAAAAATATATATAATTTTATTACGTGGTAAAGAGGTGCTTTTCGGAAAGCCTCTTAGTCTACGTCTTTCTTACATCATAGAAACTTGAACATTTTGTACTGTAGTCGGAAGGGAAACTAGGCTGCCCGCTGGGTTTACTTTATCAGTGGTCAGTCTTGCTTTTACTAGAAAATTGTCCTGTGATGTGTTTGTGTACTCCTGTTTGTTCCGTCCCGTTTCTGTCCTGTTTTTAACCACGTCGTAACACAGCTTTAATAATTTCAAAGAAACTTTGAGGACCAGCAGACCTAAAAATTGCAACTACCATGATGTAAGAGTGCTACCAGTTTCAATAATGGTCCCACGACTGTACAAAATTTGAGATATTTAATATTTTGTATCTGCCATTTTAGGCTCATAGAGGTTTACTACAGGCTACCTACGATGTCCTTCGATAGGAAAAATCTCTTTTCCACGGACCAGGAGGTTATCTGTGCTATCTTCAGCTGTGATGAGCACTTTAAAAGTTTACCATAGAGATTAGTAGATGTTGTTAATTGCTATTTTTATAAGAGAAAATGGGTTAACAGACCCTTTTAAGGTGGTAACACAGGAATGTTTTGTTCTTCTTATAGAAATGATCCACGCATCAGTTGTTTGCCAGACACACACAAATAGTACAGAATTCCTGGTTGTATAATTTTGCTAGCAAATATTGTGTAGCGCCAAATTGTGCAAATGAAATAAACTAGTGCACAAAAAAATAAAAATTAAAAAAATATCAACATATAAATTCAAACTGACCAAAAAACGAAAAAACAAAGTCCCAGTTAGCTGTATATAGTCCAAAGCAGCCTTTTTCAACTGGGGTGCCTTGGAAAAATGCCAAAAAATTGATCAAAAATCGTATACAAGCCAGCAGATGGATAAAGCCTGCCTTTTAGTTACACAAAGCCACGGTTTTTATTATGCACCATTACGACTTTCTACATACTGTCATCTTAACCACCAATGACTTCATCAGTTTATAGGGAAGATGCCTCCATTGCATCCTTGTTTGACCCTCCTGTGCCTCTCTCCCTCAGCACTGAGGGCACATTAGCTGGCTGATGGAGTGAAATTGAGGGAGAAGAGAAACATTGGAATACTAGTCAGTACCAGTATGCAAAAGTGTATTTGCTTTGGAAGAATAAATCCCTGCTAACGTTGGGTGTCCTACGTGTGGGTGTCCTACGTGTGGATGTTTTTGCTTTGTGTAAGAATGGATTTTTGCATTTTAGAATGAGGTGCCTCGAGGCTGTCCGTATTTTCAGATTCTCTATAATTTTAAAGGGTGCCTTGACTGAAAAAAGGTTGAGAAACACTGGTGTAAAGTGATGAAAGTAAATCAAGCAAGGTAAAACACCTTCACGTGTTAAAGTTCTTGTTTGAGTGTGTTCAGAGGCCAACCACTATCTCCCTCTAGAAGCAACGGCTGCTATTACAATAGCATATGCACCCACAACATGTGTTAGAGCATCCACGGCATACATATAAAAGATCTCCCTAGATCTGCATCAAGTGGCACCTCTCAATGGGATGTAACCGAGATGTGGCTGGGATAAACAAAGCTCACCAGGAGCCAGAGAATAGATTGAACTGCTGCTGCCGACCCGGGATCACGCAGCGGCGTGATATCACAAGAAACTCCGCCACAACGCGTGTTGTCCAATAGGACATTAATAAGGGGTCTTGACCTTGGGCCCCTTGATACTGTCCTATTAAGAGCTTTTTTTCTCAGAGAAAAGGTGCAGGAACTCCCCCTTTTAAAGCTTCTTATCTCCGCTCCTATACCCACCTCTGGGCAACATCCCTTGGTTCTGCCCCCTACCCACCTCTGAGCAACTTCCTATGGTTCCACCCCCTATCCACCTCCCAGTACCGCCCCTTTTTAGAGAATATAGAACCAAGTAACATTTTATGGTGATAAGTAATTTGTATGGAATTTGTTAGCAACAAGAAAAGTAGTAAAGTAGACCCCCCTGCAGCCAGCAGCAATAGATCCTTTCCAACGAAAAATTGATTTTTTTTTCCAGCTAAAATGGATCCCAACAACAATAGACTCGGCAGCAACAACAGATTTCCCAGCATCAATAGACTCTCCAGCAGCCAGCAACAATAGACCACTTCCTCAACAATAGTTCCCCCACCAACAATAATAGATTGCCACAAAAATAGATGCTCTCCAGCAACAATAGATCCCCAACAGCCAGCCAGAACAGACCCCTCTCTCAACAGTAGATCCCTTCCAGCAACAACTAAACCCAACAGTAACATAAGCCCCCCCCCAGCAACAACAATGACCTCCATCATGCAAAAATAGATCCCCCTCCTTGAACAATAGAGCCCCCCAGCAGCCAGCATTAACAGACCCTCCAGCACCCCTTGCCATTACATATATTCACTGCTGGAGGTGCCGGAACTGCGTTCCCCCGCGTTCCCGCTAAAAAAAAAGCCCTGGTCCTATTGGACGAAACACGTCAGAGCGCAGCTTCTTGTGCTGACATCACACCGATGAGCGATCCTGGGTTGGGAGCAGCTGTTCATACTATTTATTTTATTTATCCCAGCCACATCTCTGTTACATCCCATTAAGAGGTGCCACTTGATGCAGATCTGGGGAGAGTTTTATATGCATGCTGTGGATGTTCTAACACATGTTGTGGGTGCATATGCTGTTGTAATGACAGCCATCGCTTCCGGTGAGGGTGTTGGTGGTTGGCCTCTGAACACACTCAAAGAACGTGTTTTACCTTGCTTGATTTACTTCATCACTTTGGACTATAAACAGCTAATTGGGACTTTGTTTTTTTTCATCGGTTTGTCTTTCTGTCATTTCATTTGCACAATATCTTTAAGTGGCGCTACATAATATTTGTGTTCTATTTGATTTGGGTTTCGTATACTACCTGGATGTGAGAGCTGTCGCACAATCTGTTTTCTAATTTGACAGTGCGGATTTCTCTCTCTTTTTTTTATTTTTATGTATAATTCAGGTGGTTTAAGTGGCCCATTAAAGTGGATATTCCATTTAGAATTGTATCCTGATTATAGATGTTTATCAACTGTTTCTCTGCTGCCTTGGATCACATTTATTGTCATCTGAATTGCAGGTTAAAAAAAGGTTTTAAATTATAACTAAAGGCAAAACTTGGCATTTTTTTTTAGACAGAGTGGTTTAGGACCCCTAAGACAGGGGTACTCAACCCATGGCCCACAAGCTCTCTGATGTGGCCTGTGACCTTAAACCATAGAAGCGCATGCCCGTGGTCAGCAACCCGTTGATAGCGATCTGGGTTTGCCAACCCACCATCCTAGAGCGTCTGAGTGCAGTGAGCCAGCGCCGGCAGCAAGAGCCACATTAAATGATTCTTCCTTTGTAGCACCAGCTCCTTTCCCAAGCGAAGTGATACCAAGTACACTTCATCTCTAATCCTTTCTAGGAGCCTGGAGAGGGATGGCAGCTGCTACAAGAGAAAAAGAAGGTCAGTGTATTAAATAACACGTAGGCTGGGCTTAATAGCTTTGCAATGGGCATGTTTGTCCAGAAAGCAATTAGAACGATATACAGTACAGACCAAAAGTTTGGACACACCTTCTCATTCAAAGAGTTTTCTTTATTTTCATGACTATGAAAATTGTAGAGTCACACTTCAAGAGGAGTCACCTGAAATGGTTTTCACTTCACAGGTGTGCCCTGTCAGGTTTAAGAAGTGTGATTTGTTGCCTTATAAAAGGGGTTGGGACCATCAGTTGGTATTATGACAAGAAAAAAGCAGCTAAGTACAGGAAAACGAGTGGCCATCATTACTTTACTTTAAGAAATGAAGGTCAGTCAGTCCAAAAAATTGGGAAAACTTTGAAAGTGTCCCCAAGTGCAGTCACAAAAACCATCAAGCGTTACAATGAAACTGGCTGACATGCGGAGCGCCCCAGGAAAGGAAGACCAAGAGTCACCTCTGCTGGAGAGGATAAGTTCATCCGAGTCACCAGCCTCAGAAATCGCAGGTTAACAGCAGCTCAGATTAGAGATCAGGTCAATGGCACACGGAGTTCTAGCAGCAGACACATCTCTAGAACAACTGTTAAGAGGAGACTGTGTGAATCCGGCCTTCATGGTAGAATATCTGCTAGGAAACCACTGCTAAAGAAAGGCAACAAGCAGAAGAGACTTGTTTGGGCTAAAGAACACAAGGAATGGACATTAGTCCAGTGGAAATCTGTGCTTTGGTCTGATGAGTCCAAATTTGAGATCTTTGGTTCCAACCACTGTGTCTTTGTGCGATGCAGAAAAGGTGAACGGATGGACTCTACATGCCTGGTTCCCACCGTGAAGCATGGAGGAGGAGGTGTGATGGTGTGGGGGTGCTTTGCTGGTGACACTGTTGGGAATTTATTCAAAATTGAAGGCATACTGAACCAGCATGGCTACCACAGCATCTTGCAGCGGCATGCTATTCCATCCGGTTTGCGTTTAGTTGGACCATCATTTATTTTTCAACAGGAAAATGACCCTAAACACACCTCCAGGCTGTGTAAGGGCTATTTGACCAAGAAGGAGAGTGATGGGGTGCTGCGCCAGATGACCCGGCCTCCACAATCACCGGACCTGAACCCAATCAAGATGGTTTGGGGTGAACTGGACCGCAGAGTGAAGGCAAAAGGGCCAACAAGTGCTAAGCATCTCTGGGAACTCCTTCAAGACTGTTGGAAGACCATTTCAGGTGACGACCTCTTGAAGTGTGACTACAATTTTCATAGTCATGAAAATAAAGAAAACTCTTTGAATGAGAAGGTGTGTCCAAACTTTTGGTCTGTACTGTATAAAAATAATTTTTTTGAAGAATCTTACAATTAAACATTGACTCCTTGTGAGTGCACTCGGTGCTCCCAGATATTGCCATAGACTTCTATTATATTGTGCAGCTTTGGTGAGCTTCCTTAAAGTGCACCGAAACTTCTAAATGCAGGAGTTTTGGTGCGCTTTCAAAAAGTGCACCACAGCCGCAAGATGTAATGGAAGTCTATGGCAATGTGCAGGTAACCCGCAGGAAAGACGCAGCTGCACTGCACATTACTAGCATTGTTGTAAAACTGCAGCACATCAGTGTGAAAGCAGCCTTATACGGGCCTCAGGACAGTAAGGGCTTGGTTACATTTGCTGTTTGGGGAGGCAGTAAAGGCCCATGGTTCATTTTGTGTCCCGCAACCGGTTACCAAATCACTTAAGAGGCCCTCGCTCTTTGAAAGGTTGAGCACCCCTGCCCTAAGAGGTCTTGTTTGCTGTCAGTTTCCCTGTTGGGGAGATTCACCCTCTGTAATTGTTCTCATCACCAATGTCCATTAGAAGGAAATCAAGAGTAAATCCAAAAACCTGGGTTGCCACCAGAAGAGGAGTAATCATGCAATGGGGACACTTGTTCCCATGCCACTGTTTAAGACAGGACTTGACAAATTTGCTTTGAATCTAGAAGCCAGTTAAAAAAGGTTAGGAGCCCTTTTTTTTTTTTTAAACTAACAAAGCTTTATTTTAAACCACCAAAACCCCTTCTCTTATGTGAGCTGACTTAAGCCCAGGCATTGAGATGCAATTTCTAGTCGACCTGGCGCCTGGGATTTGTCAAGCCCTGGTCCTAATGGGTCAAACACACTATACAATTTTCTTTAGATTTTTTCCTTTAGACTTACCAAAACCATATAATAGGAGGTCAGACCTAAACACTTTCAATTTGTATGCAATCAGGCAGGCCCCTGTACTACATAGTTGAAGGTAAATCTAATGGAAATCTACCAACAAACGTTGTATAGTGTGTGTCTAGCTTTAGAGGGAATCCCTCACATTGGAGAAATATCCTCTCACTTCTGTTGAGTTTACAAGACAGGAAATGAAGGAAAATCTCTCTAAGGCCCCTTTCACACTATCCGTCCGACGGACGGACTCCGTTTATCTCAGCGGGAGATCAATCCGCCAATCCCTCGCTGAGCAGGAGAATGACAGCTGTTCTCCGTGCTGTGTGCGGAGACACAGCTGTCAGTTCCCCATGCATCTCTATGGGGAAATCAGATGGGAACAGACTGTCGTTCTGTTCTAATCCGATCCCATCCGCTAGACGGATGGAAAATAGGGTTTCCATCCGTCCAGATTTGACGGATCGGATGTCAGCAGACATGTCTCCGCTGACATCCGATGCCCCATAGGGATGCATGGGGGGACCGTTCAGATCCGCCAAAAAAACGGACAGGCGGATCTGATTGGTCTGCCTATGTGAAAGGGGCTTTAGGCCCAGGTAAAAAAAAAAGAAAGCTGGTGGTGGTTTTAACCCTTCCCTTACCCAAAATTACAAAAAAAAAAAAAGTTTTGGCTTTAGTTATAAATTAAAACTGGGAATGGTTTACTTCTCCCACCCTGAGAGCATTAAATAGACATGTCAGCGGTGGAGTTTCTAGGAGAATTGGGGACATTTTGTTCTGTAGTATTCCAGCACATATATTATTATAGTCTTATAGATGTCGACAAATAGTTTTGTATAAAGCAAAAATGTTCTTCTTTGTATTGACGTTTATAGGCTCGTTTTTATCCCGTGTGCAAAAGATCTCTGTGTTTTTATAAGAAGCAATGTGTAACTTGAGCAATGGGGTGCAATGGTGCCAAATACCAAGTTGGTTTGCTTGGCCCTCGTACCTGAAACTCATAGAATTATCAAAGGTTGCAAAATGTGTTCTTTCATACTACGTGTATTTAACAACTGTGAAATCTAAACTTTCATCTAGTACTTTGTTCCTTGCTTGGACTATTTAATTATACTATTACCTTCTTTTTTTGTCTATGAAGGTTCTCATGTATCCAGGTCGAGGCAAATCTATAAGTAGTCACATTCAACTGGACTTGTTCTGTAATGTTGGGACGTTCTGTAGCTTCTGCAAGCCACATCATCTGTTTTAATGAGTGTCAGAAAGATACTTCAACATTTATATCCACATAGCGAGCATAGAAACCTTAATCCAATCACCACTCAATGTGTAGATGTTGATTTCCAAGAACAGGATGATGGGGGGGGGGGGGGGGGTGTATAATGGCACTTTTCCACTGGGCCAGCTCGGCTCAGTTTGCTTTTCCACTGTGTGGTACGAGTCGGCACCTTTCAGCACTGTATAGGCTCTACTCGGCTCGGTTTGCTAGTAGTACTAAGTAGTAAGTGGGTGGGATTACAACAATTCTCTGACCAATCAGTGGCTAGTAGTGACAAACAATCAATGCTGCATGCAAAGGATTGTGGGATATGGTATCGGTACTGCCTTCTTAGAACCCCAACCGAGGTGGTACTGTTTTAGCGAGCCGTACCATGTAGTGGAAAAGCGCCGCTGTACCAAACCGTTCTAACACGTACCATGCGGTACCATGCAGTGGAAAAGCGCTAAACCGAGCCAAACCGATCCGTGCCATGCAGTGGAAAAGCGCTAAACCGAGCCAAACCTATCCGTGCCATGCAGTGGAAAAGCGCCATAAGTTGTGAAACCTGTATTCGTTTTTTAACTGCTTTAAGACCGCCCCTGCCGCACATTTACTGTGGCAGGCTGCTTCTCCTGGGCGAAATGACGTAGTCCTACGTCCTGGTGCTGGAGGGCGGGCGTGCCCCCGCCCCCACTAGGCAGCGGGAACTCTGATGCATGGGGCGGGCGGCCGCGATTGCCGCCAAGCACCCGCGATTGCTCCCCGCTGAGAGAGAAGAACATTCAGCTGTTGTAAACACAGCTGACCGTTCTTCTCTCTGAAATGATCACAGAGCTCCTGTGATCCTTTTATATAGGATCACAGGTCTCTATGATCATTTCAAAAGCCCCTCCCCCACACAGCTAGAAAACACTCCCCTAGGCTCACACTTAACCCTTTGATCACCTCCAGGGTTAACCCCTACCCTGCCAGTGTCATTATTACAGTAACAGTTCATCATTTTAGCACTGATTACTGTAGTAATGTCACTGGTCCCCCCCGAAAGTGTAAAAAATGTCAGGGGTCCGATCTGGCCGCCGCAATGTCGCAGTCCCGCTAAAAATCGCAGATCGCCGCCATTACTAGTAAAAAAAAAATAGGTAAATAAAAATGACATAAATCTTTCCCCTAGTTATTAGTTGTGATAACTTTTGCGCAAACCAATCAAAATATGCTTATTGGGATTTTTTTGTACCAAAAATATGTAGCAGAAAACAAATTGGCCTACAATTATGAAAAAATTAGATTTTTAAATTTATTTATTTTTTTGGGAATCCTATATAGCAGAATGTGAAAAATATATATATATATTTTTTCAGAATTGTCGCTCTTTTTTTTGTATCTAACCAATCAAAATACGCTTATTGGGATTTTTTTATTTATTTTTTTACCAAAAATATGTAGCAGAATACAATTTGGCCTAAAAGGATGAAAAAAAATTTGGTGCTTACGTTTTTTTTTTTTGGGGAATGTTATATAGCAGAATGTGAAAAATATATATATTTTTTTCAGAAATGTCGCTCTTTTTGTTTATAGCGCAAAAAATAAAAATTGCACAGGTGATCAAATACCACCAAAAGAAAGCTCTATTTGTGAGAAAAAAAGGACATCAATTTTATTTGGGTAACGACCGCGCAATTTTCCGTTAAAGTAACGCAGTGCCGAATCGCAAAATATGACCTGGTCATTAAGGGGGAAAATCTTCTGGTCCAGAAGTGGTTAAAAGTGAAAGACAGATGGTGTTATAAACAAATTAGCTCACAAGAGGCATTGAAGAGGCCATCTACAGTACGACATTCTGGAACAGCCATCCTTGAACAGGGGTGGGGGCCTTCTTTACCTTCTCTCTTCCACATAGAATGCCATTTTAACATCTCTACCCCAGCGATTTGACAATTCACATCTTCAACTGTGTGACTCGAACTATTAACAATTATGCTGACTTCCTGACACCAAGGGTGGAATTATGTAACTAAAACAGATTGGTTCCACAATTTTCACACCCCATCCTGTTCTTTGACAATCAATACTGCTATGACACAGTCCATGGTGATTGGATGCTTGGGGTGATTGTAGCCATATTAGTGCACTTGCAACAAGAACAATTGGGTACTCCTTTTTTTTTTTGCCACAAACATCCTCATTTTTATGACAAGCTTTGGGGTGTACCCCCCTTCTTCAAGGTCCAAGCAGTACTCAATCATTAATGGTAATTGGATTAAAGTGTCACTAAACCCACATCATAAACTATCAAATGGTTTATTACATGCTGTTCATACTCACTCAGTCATTTTGGGGTTTATATACTAAAACTAGAAACCAATCAGCTTCTAACCTCAGCTTGTTCAATTTAGCTTTGGCAATAAAACCTGAAAGCTGATTGGCTTCTGTACAGAAGTGAGCCTGATTTTGCACTCCAACTTTTGTAAATCAACCCCTATGAGATTAATTTTCTGTATTCTGCAAAAAACCTGGTTGATCCTGCTGCTCTCTATATCTCCCCCTTCTGTCCCTGTCCCTAATTCAGCGAGGGATTTTGCAGCTCTGGTGGCAAATCTGCACATGCTCAAATTTCAGTGAGTTTCTATGCTGAGCATTTCCTCCTTATCACATCTGAGCAGCCCATGTGACTATAGAGTCACACATGTGGGTGTATACATAGTGGTAAATGACAGCCCACTCCTCCCCCCCCCCCTCCTCCTCCATGTCCATTAAACAGCTAAACATTATATTGCATGTAAATTAATGGAGGCTTCACCTCTCTGTTATTCTAAGACATAGGCTAGAGGGGCGTGACACAGCCTGTGACTGGCAGAAATCTGCCCACAGCAGATTATTTCCCAAAAAAATAAAGATTTGATTTCAAATATATATTTGTATAAGAATTTAAAACCTTTAGAGCCGGTTCACACTGAGGCGACACGGCTCCTTACTACTTCGGGGGCGACTTGTACATTACCATGCACCACGACTTCGGAGCGACTTGCAGGGACTTCACATAATGGAAGTCTATGCAAGTCGCTCCGAGGTTGCCCCGAAGTAGTACAGGACCCTTTTTCTAAGTCGGAGCGACTTGTGTCGCTCCTATTAGAACGGGTCCTGTAGCGGTCAATGGACCGCGAGGGAGCGCGACTTGTCAGGCTGACAAGTCGCGCTAGTGTGAACCGACTCTTATTGATATTATTTATTTATTTTTACTCTGTATTCCAAAGGCAGTTGTTTTTTTTTAATGTGACCAGCAGCAGAGGACTAGAAGCTCCTCCTGCTTATGTGTCCCTGCAGACAGGCTGGGAGCGAGCTGGGTCATGTGACAGCTGTATATTGATTAGAAAAAGGTACTTGGATTTTCTTTTTTCTTTTTTTATTATTATTATTATTAAAATAATTACAGTGCCATCATCCACATACAGAAATAGAAAGGACAATGTAAATTAAACAGTGTGTGTTTAGTACCACCTTAACGGTATCTGAGCACCACAAAGTAAAAACACTATTTAATAATTTTGTATTATTCAAAGCAAACTCCCTCATCCATCCATCCATCCATGTCTCTGTTTTTATTTTGTTGAGAAATCACTTTAAAAAACACCCCGCTAGTATTTCAAGCCGTGGCCATCTTGAGTAAGGGCAGATGATTCATGGAGCATTTACTTCCTGGAATCCATCTGCTCTTAGCTGAGGCATGCAGATAGGAGGGTGTGCTTAGCTGAGAAAACTCCTCCTCCGAATTAAAGAAAAAACATGCTCACAAAAGCTCCTCTGATGTATGACATCATACAAGCAACTGAAGAAAGTAAAAAATAACTAAAACAAGTTAATATGCTATACCTTCCTATCTATTTAATAATGCTAGCAGGATTAAAAATAGTTAATGTTGATTAAGAGAGTTTAGTTTGGCTTTAAGGTGTCTGTATGGATACACCATACATTTTGGGATATGTTCCTGTCACTCATTATAACTGAAGAAGGGGCTTGAAGAAGCTACAAAACATTTTTAACCTTGCAGATCAATTGAATAGGATTTATTAATACTGTATACCTTTTTATTCCTTTTTGTTCCTGTCCAATGATAGCAGTAAAGGTTTTTTTTTATTTTTTTAACAATTCAAGCAGAATGGCTGCTTGCAGTGAGCTGAGTTGATTGCAGTACAATGTTTTTTCACCAGCTTCTCAAAATCCATGCTGAGAGGTAAACAGTTGGCTGGGCTGATGTTCAGGTGACGGGTCCACTTTTTGTGAATCTTAGTCCTTCCCTCCACCATTTGTGCAGATCTTTTTTTTTTTTTTTTCCTCTTATTTTAAAATAATATGAATTTTACTTTCTGATGATATGCCATTGACCAGCTCTAATGCATTCATGCCTATTTTCCCACTAGTCAGTTTGCCTAAAGTGAACGTGTGCTTTTCCTATACACAAGTACATACCTTGCCTTTGCTGCCCCACCATTCTGCGAGCAAAGAGAATACCCAGTTTCTGGTAATGTATGACTCACTGCCCTTTCTCCCGTATGATAACACTGGTGTGCGGTCAAAGGCCACTTAGTGTATGTGCAAGAAGACTGATGTCAACTCTGTGGAAGTCTTTGCTAGGCTCGACTTAAAGCTCGCACAGGCATTCTTCCTCCCATTTATGATGTAATGGGGTGAGCTAAGGGAATACCCAATATCTGGGAATGTATGACTCACTCCCCTCCCCATTCCTCCTAATGATAACACTGGTGTGCAGTCAAGGGCCACTTAGGCTTCAGCGTTATGTAGGTGAGGGAAGACTGATATCAACCCTGTGTAAGTCCTTGCTAGGCTCGACTTAAAGCTCGCACAGGCATTCTTCCTCCCATTTATGATGTAATGGGGTGAGCTAAGGGAATACCCAATGTCTGGGAATGTATGACTCACTCCCCTCCCCATTCCTCCTAATGATAACACTGGTGTGCGGTCAAGGGCCACTTAGGCTTCAGCGTTATGTAGGTGAGGGAAGACTGATATCAACCCTGTGTAAGTCCTTGCTAGGCTCGACTTTAAGCTCGCACAGGCATTCTTCCTCCCATTTATGACGTAATGGGGTGAGCTAAGGGAATAACCAATATCTGGGAATGTATGACTCCCTTACCTTTCTCCCCAATGATAACACTGGTGTGCGGTCAAAGGCCTCTTAGTGTATGTGCAGGTAGACTGATGTCAACCCTGTGTAAGTCCTTGCTAGGCTTTCTTCCTCTCATTTATGGCATAATGGGGTGAGCAAAGGGAATACCCAATGTCTGGGAATGTATGACTCACTCCCCATTCCTCCTAATGATAACACTGGTGTACAGTCAAGGGCCAGTTAGGCTTCAGTGTTATGTGCAGAAAGACTGATGTCAACCCTGTGTAAGTCCTTGCTAGGCTCTAATTTAAGCTTGCAAAGGCATTCTTCCTCTCATTTATGGCTTAATGGGGTGAGCAAAGGGAATACCCAATGTCTGGGAATATATGACTCCCTCCCCATTCCTCCTAATGATAACACTGGTGTGCCGTCAAGGGCCACTTAGGTTTCAGCTTTGTTATGTATGTGCAGGAAGACTGATGTCAACCCTGTGTAAGTCCTTGCTAGGCTCTAATTTAAGCTCGCAAAGGCATTCTTCCTCCCATTTGTGGCTTAATGGGGCGAGCAAAGGGAATACCCAATTTCTGGTAATGTACGACTCCCTTACCTCTCTCCCTAATGATAACACTGGTGTGCGGTCAAAGGCCACTTAAAGTATTTGCAGGAAGACTTATGTCAACTCTGTGGAAGTCCTTACTAGGATCGACTTTAAGCTCGCACAGGCATTCTTCCTCTCATTTATGGCGTAATGGGTTGAGCAAAGGGAATACCCAATGTCTGGGAATATATGACTCACTCCCCATTCCTCCTAATGATAACCCTGGTGTACGGTCAAGGGCCACTTAAGTTTCAGCTTTGTTATGTATGTGCATGAAGACTGATGTCAACTCTGTGGAAGTCCTTACTAGGATCGACTTTAAGCTCGTACAGGCATTCTTCCTCCCATTTATGATGTAATGGGGTGAGCAAAGGGCATAACCAATGTCTGGGAATATATGACTCACTCCCCATTCCTCCTAATGATAACACTAGTGTACGGTCAAGGGCCACTTAGGTTTCAGCTTTGTTATGTATGTGCATGAAGACTGATGCCAACTCTGTGGAAGTCCTTGCTAGGCTCGACTTTAAGCTTGCACAGGCATTCTTCCTCCCATTTATGGCGTAATGGGGCGAGCAAAGGGAATACCCAATTTCTGGGAATATATGACTCACTCCCCATTCCTCCTAATGATAACACTGGTGTGCGGTCAAGGGCCACTTAGGTTTCAGCTTTGTTATGTATGTGCAGGAAGACTGATGTCAACTCTGTGGAAGTCCTTACAAGGATCAACTTTAAGCTCGCACAGGCATTCTTCCTCCCATTTATGGTGTAATAGGGTGAGCAAAGGGAATAACCAATGTCTGGGAATGTATGACTTCCTTACCTTTCTCCCTAATGATAACACTGGTGTGCGGTCAAAGGCCACTTAGTGTATGTGCAAGAAGACTGATGTCATCCCTGTGTAAGTCCTTGCTAGGATCCACTTTAAGCTTGCACAGGCATTCTTCCTCTCATTTATAGCGTAATGGGGTGAACAAAGAGAATACCCAATGTCTGGGAATGTATGACTCACTCCCCATTCCTCCTAATAACACTGGTGTGCAGTCAAGGGCCACTTGGGCTTCAGCATTATGTATGTGCAGGAAGACTGATGTCAACCCTGTGTAAGTCCTTACTAGGATAGACTTTAAGCTTGCACATACATTCTTCCTCCCATTTATGGTGTAATGGGGTGAGCAAAGGGAATACCCAATGTCTGGGAATATATGACTCACTCCCCATCCCTCCTAATGATAAAACTGGTGTGCAGTTATTGGCCACTTAGGCTTCAGGGTTATGTAGGTGTTTGACGTCCCTGACATTCAGGTGCTGGCCCTCCTTCTAGTGCCAGTGTAGACCCGGTCTACTGTAAGTGAAAAGTATGCATGAAAAACGCCTTGATGCTAAGATCTGATGTTGCAGGAATTAGTGTGATCTGAAGGGGGAAGGTGCAGGAATTGAGGGTGATCTGAAGTCTGAAGTTGCAAGAATTTGGGTAGTCTGAGGTGCAAAGATGGAGTAATTGGGGCTGATATGGGGGCCTGAATGTGCGGGAATTTGGGCTGATTTGTGGTTTGAATTTGCAGGCATCGAGGCTGATATCAGGTTTGAATGTACAGGAATTGGGCTGATCTAATCTGAGGTGTGAATGTGCAGGAATTGGGGTGATCTGAGCTGTGAAGGTGCAGGAATTGGTGCTGATTTGAGGTGTGAAAGTGCAGCAATTGGGCTGAACTGAGGTGTGAGACTGCAGGAATTGGGGCTGATCTGAGGTGTGAAGGTGCAGGAATTGGGGCTGATCTGAGGTGTGAAGGTGCAGCAATTGGGGCTGATCTGATGTGCGAAGGTGCAGCAATTGGGGCTGATCTGAGGTGGGAGGATGCAGGAATTGCGGCTGATCTGAGGTGTGAAGGTGCAGGAATTTGGGCTTATCTGTGGTGCGGATGTGCAGGAATTGGGGCTGATCTAAGGTGCAGCAATTGGGGCTGATCTGAGGTGTGAAGTTGCAGGAATTGGGGCTGATCTAAGGTGCAGCAATTGGGGCTGATCTGAGGTGCGAAGGTGCAGCAATTGGGGCTTATCTGTGGTGCGGATGTGCAGGAATTGGGGCTGATCTAAGGTGCAGCAATTGGGGCTGATCTGAGGTGTGAAGTTGCAGGAATTGGGGCTGATCTAAGGTGCAGCAATTGGGGCTGATCTGAGGTGCGAAGGTGCAGCAATTGGGGCTGATCTGAGGTGTGAAGGTGCAGGAATTAGGGCTGATCTGAGGTGTGAAGGTGCAGGAATTAGGGCTGATCTGAGGTGTGAAGGTGCAGGAATTAGGGTTGATCTGAGGTGCAAAGGTGCAGCAATTGGGGCTGATCTGAGGTGCGAAGTTGCAGGAATTGGGGCTGATCTGAGGTGTGAAGTTGCAGGAATTGGGGCTGATCTGAGGTGCGAAGGTGCAGGAATTGGGGCTGATCTGAGGTGTGAAGTTGCAGGAATTGGGGTTGATCTGAGGTGTGAAGGTGCAGGAATTGGTGCTGATCTGAGGTGTGAAGTTGCAGGAATTGGGGCTGATCTGAGGTGTGAAGGTGCAGCAATTGGGGCTGATCTGAGGTGTGAGGCTGCAGGAATTGGGGCTGATCTGAGGTCTGAAGGTGCAGGAATTGGGGCTGATCTGAGGTGTGAAGGTGCAGGAATTAGGGCTGCTCTGAGGTGTGAAGGTGCAGGAATTAGAGCTGATCTGAGGTGTAACGGTGCAGGGATTGGGGCTGATCTGAGGTGTGAAGGTGCAGGGATTGGTGCTGATCTGTGGTGTAAAGGTGCAGGGATTCGGGCCGATCTGAGGTCTGAAGGTGTAGGAATTGTAAACAAAGCAGGCGGGTCTTCTGTCAGAGAGGCAGGGAAAGATTGTGTAATTCAGCTAAGCTGAACACAGAGGCAGAGAGATCGGTGATTCAGCATTGTCCGTTAAGCTGAATCACCGATCTCTCTCTGCCTCTGTCCAACCCATCCCCCCACACAGTTAGAAAGCACAAGAGGGAACACATTTAACCCCCTGATCACCCCCAGTATTAACCCCTTTCCTGCCAGTGTCATTTATACAGTAACAGTGCATATTATTTAGCACTGATCACTGTATTAATGTCACTGGTCCCCAATAAATGTCAGTTAGGGGTCTGATCTGTCTGCCGCAATGACGCAGTTCCAATATAAATCGCAGATCGCTGCCATTACTAATAAAATAATAAATAAAAAGTCCATAAATCTACCCTGTAGTTTGTAAACGCTATAACCTTTGCGCAAACCAATTAATATACGCTTTTTGGGATTTTTTTTTTACCAAAAATATGTAGAATACAAATTGGCCTAAACTGATAAAAAAAAAATAGTTTTTTTTAAATGTTTTTATTGGGAATATTTTATAGCAGGAAGTTCAAAATATTGTGTTTTTGTTTTATTTTTTTTCAGAATCGTTGCTCTTTTTTTTTTTTTATAGAGCAAAATATAAAAAACACAGAGGTGATCAAATACCACCAAAACAAAGCTCTATTTGTGGGAAATAAAGGACATCAATTGTATTTGGGTGTGGCGTCGCACGACCGCGCAATTGTCCGTTAAAGTAACGCAGTGCCAAATCGCAAAAAATGGCCTTGTCATTAAGGGGGTAAAACCTTTTTATTTTGGAATAAATTGACTTTATCGAACAATAACCCCATACACTGTGAAAAAATGTGTTCATTCAAAAAAAAAAAAAAAATGTCCATCCTGCTTCAAACAAACTTTCTTAGAACATTCTTTATTTGTTAAAAATTCTACCCATCTATGTTAGTAAAGGTGATCCAGGTTAGAGGCAGAGTGGCAGGGAATGAACTAAGTCCCGGGCAGGCTGGAGACAAGGCAGGGCCGGTGGTCTCTCCCTGGATGGATCCTGGAGAGGGTGATCTGCGTCCGCGTGGGCACTAGCGCGGGCAAAATGGCGGCCGGCCAAGGGGTGGAGAAAAAGCCCAGGCAGCCAGAGGACTCCCAAAGACAGAGCTGCGGACAGATGGCCGATAGGTGCTCAGGATGGGACGTCTCTGTGGGGGTCTGGCCGACTCCTATCTGGCTCCGGGCGGCAGATAAAGTAGACCGGAAGGGTCCGATGGTGGCGGAGGCCCGAGTAGGCCACGGTCTCCCAGGCGCCGTTATCTGGGCTTGTGCACCAAAACTATGGCCCAATATAGCAGCAGCAGGGCCCGCTGTAGCTAGTGGAGGCCTGAAAAGGCCTTAGTCGGGCTCCAATGCGGTGGATGGTGGAGGATTGAGGTCGATGGCTCCAGAGCTCTCCCGCTACGCATCCGGCTTGGCTGAAGACCAGACACGCTCCCAGAAAGAGCGGGTGTCACAGCGGGTTAATTTGGTGAGAGAGAGCAGGATGATAGCGGATTCTGTGAGCGGCCGACGGAGCTCCTCTCAAACGCGTCCAGCTATGCCGACGCAAGCCACGCCCCCCGACTTCTACCCATCTATGGCAAGCTTTAAAGGGATGCTTGACCAAAGCAGCAATATTTGCAAGTCAACACTGCTCAATGTTATTCAATTAAAAATGCTTCATTATTGAGTCCTCGTTCACATTGGAGGCTGGTTTGAAATCTTGCGAATTCTGCTGAACTTGCACGATTCAAAACCCGCGTTTCATTGCGACTTTGGGGGCGATTCGAAAGACATCTGTGCGGGTTCATGCACAGATGTCTATTGAAATCACCCCCAAAGTCGCCAAAAGTAGTTCAGGAACTACTTTTGGAAATTGGTGCAGCGCCAAATTCAGTCTGACAAATTGGGATGGTGCCTTTGCTGGCAATAGGCTTGCGATTTGGCATGTGGTTTGACATTCAGCGTTGATGCTGACAAAGAAAAGCCGCTCAGGTGAGGTGAAACATTCCAGTGCAGGTCGGATCCGTCATCCAGGTACTTCACAGCCAAAAGGAAAATTGACCGCACTCGGGAATTAATGAAATAAAAGTGTTTTAATTCCACATAGAAGATAAATACATAGAAGATGAATACAGACAGTGCATCACAGGAACATGCAACAGGTTGACGCGTTTCACGATACAGAAGATTGCTTACTCATAACCACGATTGGTTATGAGTAAGCGATCTTCTGTATCGTGAAACGCGTCAACCTGTTGCATGTTCCTGTGATGCACTGTCTGTATTCATCTTCTATGAGGAATTAAAAGGAATTAAAACACTTTTAGTTCATTAATTCCTGAGTGCGTTCAATTTTCCTTTTGGCTGTGTTTGACATTCAGCGCCCCGACGTGAACTGTTTAAAGCAGTGTGACCAGGAGGTAGCCAGCTAAGCAGCCCAGGGATGGTTTATTAAAAGAAAAAACTAACATACTTTGCAAGCATAGATACGCTCTTAAAATGAGGGTTATAAATATAATTTAAAAAAAAAAACAATATAAAACAGTTTATAATCTTGTAAAAAAAAAAAAAAAAAACACAAAGTTAAATAAAGTTAACCAAAAATGGTATGGGGAAAGGGGATGCGTCTTATTTTAAATATAATTTATTTTAATCGTTTAGAAGTAGTGTTCCAAATTAAACCTACTTAAGCAGTTTTTAACCGCTTGCCGACCGCCCGTCGCATATATACTGCGGCAGGGAAGTTGAAGCGGCATTAAGCCCAAAAGCAAACATTTATTGTATAAATTGGCCTTAGTATGTGTATGAATGTGAGTTAGGGACCTTCGATTGTAAGCTCTTTGAGGGCAGGGACTGATGTAAATGTGCAATATATATGTAAAGCGCTGTGTAAATTGAAGGCGCTATACAAGTACCTGTAATAAATAAATAAAATTGCAGCTTACCAATTCTTAGATGTGATAGCTGCATTAGTTTACATTTTTTTTAGTCTTCCTTTTCTTTATTTTTACCTGGTGATCCTGCCAGTAAAGCTGGATACACACTATACAACTTTTGTTGGTAGATTTCCTTTAGATTTACCTCCAACTATGTAGTGCAAGGACCTGCCCGATTGCCTACAAATTGAAAGTGTTTAGGTTTGACCTCATATTATATGGTTTTGGTAAATCCAAAGACAATTGTATAGTGTGTATGGCCCATTAGTGTTTTTTTTTTAACAGAATGAGCTGTTCTGCAGATGTAGCAGTTAAAGGGTTGAGACAAACCATTTATCACTGAGGGTTGGTTTCAATGATCAGCTTTTATTTTTGTAAAACCTTTATCTCAAAAGGAACATAACATGTTGCTGTAACTGCTTTAAAAGCGTTGGCCGGAGTTCAGCTTCAATTTGTTAGTTTAGACCTCTTAACACTCCCTTCCCCCTGCATTGACAAATGTTGTAATCCAAAGGTGCCCACTGTGCTCCTTCATCCAGAGTGGGGGCACTCTAATACAGATCACCAGATGTATCAACAGATACATACTGGTCAGATCACCAGATGAAAACAGAGGGGAGAAAATAAAAACTAATGCAGCCACTACATTTAATGATTGGTAAGCTGCAATATATATCAAATTTTTGGTTTTGGGTTTAATAGCGCTTTAAATTCTAAAAATATAAACATTGCTAGATATGGAATTTTGGTACTGGAGTCATGCAAAGTCTCTTCTGCCCAAAAACGTCTTCCTCTTTCATCTAACATCTTTTTTTTTTTTTTTCTGTGTACACTGTACAGCTCATGTGCCATCACTCTTGGCTCATTACTGGCATATGAAAGATTCTGGGAATGGGTCATGTGTCGGGGACAATGTAACCCTGTGCACATGTGCAGAAGTTACATCATCAATGGCCGCCCAAAGGCCAAAAACCCAGCCCAATAATGGAATGCTAGTAGCCTGATATTGCAGAGAGCCTGGGTACAGCAACATTTCAGAGGTACCCAATGCAGGACTGGTTCTTACCCCGGGAAGGGTTTTAACATTTTAGGCTGAAACTGTTGGATGGTGGAACACTTTTGATATTTGTAATTTTATCTTTATTTTTAATGAATATTAGATGCAGTAATCCTTATTTGAATTCATTCTCTTTTTCCATTCCTTCTTTCTCTTTCCTTTCCCTTTCCTTTCCTTCTCTTTTCTTTCCTTCCCTTTCTTTCTCTTTCCTTTCCTTCTCTTTTCTTTCCTTCCCTTTCTTTCTCTTTCCTTTCCTTCTCTTTCCTTTCCTTCTCTTTCTTTTCCTTCCCTTTCCTTCCCTTCCCTTTCCTTTCTTTCCATTTCCTTCTCTTTCCTTTCCTTTCATTCCATTTCCTTTCCTTCTCTTTCCCTTTCCTTTCCTTTCCTTCCCTTCTCTTACCTTCCCTTTCCTTTCCTTTACCTTTCCTTCTCTTTTGTTTTTTTTTTCTTCCCCTGTTCTTTTCATTTCTTTCTTTCCTTCTTTCTCCCTCCGCCCCTCTTTCTTTCTTTTCTTCTCTTTCATTCCTTTCTTTTATTCTCTTTCTTTCCTTTCTTTTTTAAACATCTTTTTTCACTTTAAAATTTTAAGTACACTAGACGTAATCTTTAACCACTTTGCCACTGAGTACCGTAGTACTACTGCGGCAAAGTGGCTCGTTATCGTCTGACGACGTAGACCTACGTCGTCAGACACTCCCCCTTGTGGGCGGCGCTGCGCGCCGCCGGAGGCTCGCTCCCACTGTATTCATTCACGGCGGGAGTCGGGCCAGGGGAGGAGCAGCGGCGATCGCCGCTGCTCTGCCTTTATCGTCGGGGATCTAGTGTGGAGATCCACCTGCCTGTGTAAACACAAGCGGGCGGATCTCCAGAGAGACAGGGAGTGACAGATCGGAGTGTTCAGCATAGCTGAACACTCCGATCTGTCCCTGGCTGACACAGTCACCTCCCCCCCCACACGTCAGTAAGCACCAGGCATACATTAACCCCTCCCTCTCCAATAAAATTAACCCCTTCCCTGCCAGTGTCATTTTTACAGTAACGGTGCATATATATAGCACTGATTACTGCAGTAATGTCACTGGTACCCCCAAAAGTGTCAAAAATGTCAGTCAAGGGTCCGATCTGTCCGCCGCAATGTCGCAGTCCCGCAAAAAAAATCGCAGATCGCCGCCATTACGCGTTAAAAAAAACCCACCAAAAATGACAGAAATATTTCCCTTTGTTAGTAAACGCAATAACTTTTGCGCAAACCAATCAAAATACGCTTAATGTGAATTTTTTTACCAAACATAGGTAGCAGAAAACAAATTGGCCAAAAATTTAAAAAAAATTTGATTTTTACATTTTTTGGGGGGGAATTTCATATAAAAAATTTTGAAAAATATTGTTGTTTTTTCAAAATTTACGCTCTTTTTTTGTTTATAGCGCGAAAAGTAAAAATCTCACAGGTGATCAAATACCACCAAAAGAAAGCTCTGTTTGTGGGAAAAAAAGGACGTAAATTTCGTTTGGGTATGGCGTCGCACGACCGCGCAATTGTCAGTTAAAGTCGCACAGCGCCGAATCGCAAAAAGTGGCCCAGACGTAAGACAGCAAAATGCTCTAGTGGTAAAGTGGTTAAAGGACAGCTATCTAAAACAATATTGTCATATGTATAACAGCTGTGAATGTTGGCAGTAGCTCTTTCACAAACATTCCCACACCGTAAAGAAACTGAATTATTTGACATTCGTGTGATTTCACCCGATGCTTCATGTAAGCTGTCATGTTGTCATGATGGCTGATTATGTTTTTTAATTATTTTTTTGGACAGGAACTCAGCTGTGCATTGAGAATTATTATCCCCACTATACATCCTTCAGTGTTAATAACCAAAACCTTGCTTTTTTAACCATGAATGTTGTAGAAACCTCTTCTGCGTGTCCTTTGTGAAAATTTACTGTACATGTAAAGCAGTCTTTTAAATGTGGGAGATTACTTACAGGATAGCGGGCTCTAATGTCTAATCTTTGCTATCCTTGTGCATATCTTGATTGCACAATATCGCTGATATTTTAAGGTCTTGTAATTCAAGTAGTGTCATGTCTTCATGGGAATCATGCTGGTCTTTTGGCTGTTAGGGAGCTCCAGAGACCATGTTGGGACTTGAAGGTGCCCAACAGCCAGAGGGCTGTGCCTTGACTGATCCTGCTTTTAACACTTACCTGTGATGCATTGCAGAGCTTTAGGCTCCTTACATATGGGTGTGTTTTTTCCTAATGCTCTTTACATGTGCATAGTGATTTAAGATGCTTTGCCTAGCATTTTCAAAGCATTTATAGAGCTCCAGCAATGCAATCAGAAATTTTCCAACACTCCTAAGAGCTTGGTGAACACATCAACATCTACTACGTCTCCATTTTTTAGAGGATTGTAGGTAGTAGTATGCATTTCTTATTTTATGAAATGGGGAAAATACGCAAACTGGCAAAGACTGTGGACACCTGACCATAACATCTATTGTATGAGCAAAGGTATGTGATTCCCCCTCCTTCCCAATGAGTTCAGGTGTTTCTAGTGAAGTATTCTGTTAATCCTACACAATGCAAAGACATTGGTAAAAACATGTGCTTAATCATCTTAGAAGTCAGTAGGTAGGAAGAGTTCAACACATAAGCAGCGCTCAGCAAACCCAATAAAAGAGTCCACATAAAGAGTCCACCTTTGTGAATGAGACAAAGTCCACAGGAGAATGATATCCACGGATGCAGAAACAAGAAAAAACTTCCACCACACCACGTGTCCCCCTTAGGTATTGCTCACTCACCAGAACTCTTTGTAAAGAGAGCCTTTGAATATCCTCCAAATACACCAGATGCCGACCACTCCGTGATCCTTAGGCTCAGAATCTCCCCAATCTGAATGCCATACACCAAGCGATCCACATACTCCAGTATATTCAGTATATCAGCAGTGAATAAATAAGCAAGAAAAAAGGGCTCATAGGGCAGTATATCAACACAGATTTTATTATACTGCCCTATGAGCCCTTTTTTCTTGCTTATTTATTCACTGCTGATATACTGAATATACTGGAGTATGTGGATCGCTTGGTGTATGGCATTCAGATTGGGGAGATTCTGAGCCTAAGGATCACGGAGTGGTCGGCATCTGGTGTATTTGGAGGATATTCAAAGGCTCTCTTTACAAAGAGTTCTGGTGAGTGAGCAATACCTAAGGGGGACACGTGGTGTGGTGGAAGTTTTTTCTTGTTTCTGCATCCGTGGATATCATTCTCCTGTGGACTTTGTCTCATTCACAAAGGTGGACTCTTTATGTGGACTCTTTTATTGGGTTTGCTGAGCGCTGCTTATGTGTTGAACTCTTCCTACCTACTGACTTCTAAGATGATTAAGCACATGTTTTTACCATTTTGATCATTTTAAAGCAGCAGCTATATGCCAGGTTAACGCATTTATATTTGGCATATTGTTTTATTCTTTTCCTGAGCGCGGGGTGATTGCGATAATAATATTTAAGATATTGTTATTATTATCTCAGTCTGTGTTTATTATTAATGCAAAGACATTGTAGACAATTGTACTCTTCCAACTTTGGGGAAGATCATTTCCTGTTCTGGCATGACTGTGCACCCTTATGTACAAAGGCAGCTTCATAAAGACATGGTTTGACCAGTCTGGTGTGGAGAAACTCAAGTCTCCTACACAGAGCCCAGAATTGGAATGCTGATTGTGAGCCAGGACTTCTCATCCAACATCCGTAATCTTGTGCAAAGTCTTCCCAGGAGGGTGGAGGCTGTTATAGCCGCAAAAGGGGGGCCAGCGCCATATTGATGGCCTTGGTTTAGAATGGGTATTCCAACAAGTTCAAATGGGTATGATGGTCAAGTGTCCACAAGTGTTTGGCATTAAAATGTAAAATATTTACAAAACGCCTCTTAAAGACTTAGTTTGAGTGAGGGCATTTGTCAGCAAGGAATGCTGCATGCATTATCTAAGGCAGGGGTCTCCAAACCTTCCAAACAAAGGGCCAGCTTCCTGTGCTTCAGACTTGAGGGAGCCAGACTGAGGGATGTAGAAGTAGTAGATGTCCCGATGTTGGTGGGAGTAAACAATTCCCAAAACATAGTGGTCAGTGTGAAGAGAAATAAAGCCCCTTCTTTGGTGTCATTGGGAGGAACAGTGCCCCAATTCTGGTGTCACTAGGAGGAATGGTGTGTCATTGTTGGAGTCACTGGGAGTAAAATTGCCCCATCATTGCTGTCAGTGGAAGGAATAGTGCCCCATCATTGGTGTAAGTGGGGCGAGTAGTGCCCCATCTTTGCTGCCATTGGGAGGAATAGTGCCCCATCATTGGTGTCACTGAGAGGAAGTGTCCCATTATTGCAGTCACTGGGAGTAAAAGTGTCCCATCGTTGCTGTCAGTGGGAGGAGTAGTGCCCCATTGTTGATGTAAGTGGGACAAATAGTGCCCCATCTTTGCTGTCATTGGGAGGAATAGTGCCCCATCATTGGTGTCACTGGGAGGAATGGTGTCCCATTGTTGGAGTCACTGGGAGAAAAAGTGCCCCATTTCTGTCAGTGGAAGGAATAGTGCGCCATCTTTGGTGTAAGTGGGAGGAATAGTGCCCCATCTTTGCTGTCATTGGGAGGAATAGTGCCCCATCATTGGTGTCACTGGGAGGAACGGTGTCCCATTGTTGGAGTCACTGGGAGAAAAAGTACTCCATTTCTGTCAGTGGAAGGAATAGTGCGCCATCTTTGGTGTAAGTGGGAGGAATAGTGCCCCATCATTGGTGTCACTGGGAGGAATGGTGTCCCGTTGTTGCAGTCACTAGGAGTAAAAGTACCCTATCATTGCTGTCAGTGGAAGGAATAGTGCCTCATCTTTGGTGTCACTGGGAGGGATGAATAGTGTCCCATCTTTGGTGTCACTGGGAGGAATGGTATGCCATTGTTTTTGTCCCTGGGAATAGCACCCCATCAATGCTGTCAGTGGAAGGAATAGTGCCTCTTCTTTAGTGTCACTGGGAGAAGTGGTGTCCTGTCTTTGGTGTCACTGGGAGAAGTGGTGTCCTGTCTTTGGTGTCACTGGGAGGAATAATGCGCCATCATTGCTGTTAGTGAAAGGAATAGTTTCCCCAAGGGCCAGATAAATGGAGGCAAAGAGCCACATTCAGCCCGTGTGCCACATTTTGGAGACCCGTCGATTATTTCCACCAGGCACATGTCCTGGGCCATTGATTATTTGTGACTTTTGCATTTTCTGAGCAATTACGACATGCTTTTAAACCCCTGATGTGAACGCCCATGTGTACCTAGCCTAGTAAACTGCAGGCTTCTTGAGTAGCAATACAATAACTTCCTCAGTTGCCTGGACCTCTGTTCTTTGCATTTTTATTTAGCCTTTTTGTTTTTGCATCTAGCTGGCTAGACTAATACTTTAAAACTGTTTTTTTTTTTCTCCCAGGATTTGATTGGGATAGGAAAAATATCCAACCTGGGAACTCTTTATTAATTTTGACATATATACACAAGATGAGAGGATCACGGTGAAGGGACAAAGCGTCAACTTGCTAATTTTTGTGGCAGGAAGGGAATTTTTAGGGGCTATTTATTGAGAATGTAAAGATTTTAGTAACTGATTTAACAAGAGAAAAAAAACAACATATATATTATGAGATGTTTATTCTGTATTTTAAGAGATTTCACTTCCCTTTTTTTTGACAGAAGGGATTTTATTAATGAGTTGCATCAACTTCTTTACCCAGAGAGACAAAAAAATATATATAACGTAAAGGGTTTGGTTTTAGGTCGGTGAAACGGCTGGAATAATATTTCTATGATGCATGTAGAGGGGAGTTTTATGGCAGAAATTATTATACTGTGCAGAGCTTTGTGTGGACAGCTATAATACATATAATAAACCTTTGTCACATTGCAAACCATCGGCTCTTGTGTGTTATTTCACCTGCAGTCTTTTATATATGACCGAGGACCTGAGCTCTGGAAGGTCCTGGAGCTCTTCTCAGAAAGGCAAGTGTCACGATCTGGGGTCAGGCTCGAAGGCCAGTGGCTATAGCAGCTTACACAGGAACCAGCTGGATAGAAACACTGTGGCAGATGACGCAGGCTCACCTGAGGTGCGGAATCTAAGTACTAACCGGTGTTCACCCCCTCTCCTGATGGTGGAGATGGATTTTGCTGCGTGTTAGTACCAGGTCATGGTCCTCAGGATCGCCCCACCAGTAGGTGAGCAAGCCAGGGTCCAGTAGCAGATATAGCAGGATGGGATTAAGCAGAAGCATAGTCTAGGAGTAGCTAAAGGTCGGTAAGGAGTAGTTGCTGGTTTTAGGCAGAAGGGTAGTCGAGGAACAAGCCAAGTGTCGATAATGAATGGAAGCGATGATACAGACGGCAGCAGGAGAGACCAGCGAGATATTGGCTGGTGAAGGCACAATATTCTGACAACCAGGAAGTGCAGAGACATGGCTTAAATCAGGAAGTTCATGGGAGGAGCACAGGGTTCAAGGTTCAAGACAATTAAGATTTACGGCAGAATCATTCAAAGATTTGTCCAGGGAGCTGTCCAGCATTCCAGGAGGCTCAGCAAGCAGAGTCATTGCCAGGCACTGTGGAGGTCCCAGGTTCAAGTCTGGGTCCAGACAGCAAGCAAAGGGCAGAGGACTAGTCAACAGTATTGAACACAGGAAAAAAAAAAAAAAGGGTGACCCATCCTAGTGAAGAGGGCCCAACCCTTGAAACGCGTTGGCCAAGCCCTTGTGGATTGGCACCATTTGTTAAGTGGGGGTACACACTATAAGAAAATCAGACAAACGATTGTCCGATTTTCCTCATTGTTTCATAGAAAATCTGAACCGATAAATGAAAACTTGTACGAAAATTCTCAAGCGACAAAGGCTTTTTTTATGTTTCTGACCATGCGCAGTCTTTTGTTTTTCTCATGCGAAAATCATACGAAAAGGGTACACATTAATTGAAAATCATTTGTTCTGTTCCCGTACAAGAAAAATTATGGCGCTTTTCCCTTCGGAAATTTTCGTTCAGAAGGTCAGTGTCGGCTGTGGAAAAATGTGTACACACTATACGAAAATCGTAGGACAGTTCTTTGGATGAAAATTCTCGACCAATTTTCTTATAGTGTGTACGAGCCTTAAGTGCCGGTTCACACTTGTGCGATTTTACTGCGAATGCGATGCGTTATGAAAAGTCTAAATTCGCATGTATTCCCAAAATACATTGTATTCGCGACGGCCGTTCACATCTATGCGTTGCGATTCAGATGCGAATATAATGCGATGATAAAAAGGGTCTTGTGCGAGTTTACAGCGCTGCGTTGCGAATTTAGTCTCCATAGACATCAATGTAAGTCGGTCTTGACTCGCATTATCAGTTCAGATATGTGCAAATGCTTATTTTTTGTTTTAGTTTTCCCCTCAGCTCCACCCCTCCTGAGGTTAATTAACATAATCAACGCAATCAATTTTCATTACAATCGCGCTGGTACTATTGAAAAATGCAAGGTAAACTCGCACTGCAAATTCGCATTGCAATCGCATACGTTCGCAATCGCACAAGTGTGAACCGGCACTTAAAGTGATTGTAAAGTCTAGTTATTTTTTTTTTCTATTAAAATAACAAACATGTTATACTTACCTGCTCTCTGTAATGGTTTTGCACAGAGCAGACCGGATCCTCCTCTTCTCCGGTCCCTCTTCAGTGCTCCTGTCCCCTCCCTCCTGTTGAGTGCCCCCACTAAGACATGAAGCTGCTGTTCGGCCCCGCCCCCTCTCTCCTGATTGGCTAACTGAGTTTGATTGACAGCAGCGGAAGCCAATTGTGCCACTGCTGTGTCTCAGCCAATCAGGAGAGAGATTACCGGACGGCTGAGGCACTCCTGGACTTCGCGGGATAAGGATGAATTGAAATGCAATAAGATAAAAAAACTTCTGACTTTACAATCCCTTTAACCTGGATTTGATTATTTTTATGCATGTAATCGTCTACTTTTGTTAGTATTTTGGAGTTTTAGTCCTATACAATAAAATAGTATTAGAATAATGCAGTTTGCTGGTGCACCCTTTCTTCTTGTTTCAGCTGTTGGTTAACAATCTCCTTTATCTAAGGTGAGCAGCAAGGCCTAAAGATTGCAGAGTTCCTCAAGATCGGTTTTGTTCTGGATCTGATGGGACTAGAAGAGGAGCACCATCTAAGATTGTCTTCATTGACATACATACTTTGAGAGCCCTCATTCACAATTAGCACTGATGTTTGTTTCTTGCTTTATTTATAATCACCAGTATTGCCTGTGGTCTCCCTGCAGCTGATCTTTTCCCCATGACTGACTTACCATGTCTTGTTCTGCACTGTGTGTCTCTTAGTGGGGGCAGCCATTTTGGTAGAGGCAGGGATTTGTTTCCTCATGTCAGGAATGTCCCCTCTTTTGAGTGTTGTAGTATTTATGAAGAAGTAGCAGTAGGTGGTGAAAGCACAGATTTGCAGAATTAATGCAGGGAGATCCTTGCCCTACAGGTCTTTGGGTACAGCTTCCTCTCCAGCAAGAAGAACCGGGAACAGCACAGTAGTGATATAGAAAAAGATATATATGTGAATGGGACTTAAACCACTTTAGTACCGTGCTATACCTAAAAGATGGCTACAGCACAGTACTATAGTTCTGGGAGGGTGTCCATAGACACCCTCCCATAGCCCCGCCCCCTGGGCCACGCTTTAGGAATGCTCTGTAACTGCTGTGTCCTGTGGACACAGCTGATCCCAGATCGGGGTAAAGAGCCAATCTCAGCAACCTTTACCATGTGATCAGCTGTGTCCAATCACAGCTGATCACATGTAAACAGACTTGCTGGTTATCGGCAGTCCTTGCCTCACACACTGTGTCTGTGTGAGGAAAAGAGTGCCGATAACCAGCAAGGCTGTTAGCACACTGTTTACACTGATCTTCAGTGTAGCTTCATCATTTCACATCAGAAAAGAAGAAAAATGGCTTATTTGCAAAACTATATAACAAAAACTTAGAAAAAAATGTTTTCCCAAAATTGTCAGTCTTTTTTTTTGTTTTGCAAAATATTAAAAACCCCAGTGGTGATTAATACCACCAAAAGAAAGCTCTGTTTGTCTCACAAAATTATAAATGTTTCATATGAGTACAGCGTTGCATGACCGTGCAATTGCCATTTAAATTGCGACAGCTGAAAATTGGCCTGGGCAGAAAGGGGGTGAAAGTGTGCAGTATTGAAGCTTTTAAATATGCCATGAGGAGTCAGACCAACGCACAAATTTGTAAGCAGTAAAAAAACACTTTTTACAATTCTCATAAAATATTCATAAACAAATACCCCAAAAAATATTAAAATCAATAGTCATATGTGATAATCACAATGGTGTGAATTAATCCCAATTGTATCACATACGGTGGTCAAAAATTACATAAATCTGTGTCAGCGTCACCTGCGGGAGCAAGTGACGGGGAGCGCACCACGGAGGTTGTGAACTCAACGGCTGACTGCTGAGGGTCGATGGTTTAAAGAAGCAGCTACACAGGGTCGCAGCCACTGTCCTGAACAGGGAGCTAGAGCATAAAAGTCCCCAGGGTGCAGAGTCTAAGATCAAGCAGGTTTTCACCAGAGCCTCTGATGGTGAGGATGGACTTGGCTGAAGCTGACTCCAGGTCGCGGGCCCCAGGGTCTCGCAGCTCACACTCATGGCTGGCTCTGGTGGATGGAGAGGAAGCAGCAGTACAGGGCCACAAGGAATAGTCAGGAGAACAAACCAAAGGTCGGGGCAACAAGCAGACAGGGATGGTCAGAATGACAAGCCGAAAGGTCGGGGCAACAAGCGGACAAGGATGGTCAGAAGGAAAAGCCGAAGGTCGGGGCAGCAAGCGGACAAGGATGGTCAGAAGGACAAGCCGAAGGTCGGGGCAACAAGCAGACAGGAATGATCAGGTGAACAAGCCAAAGTCCGGTACACAGAGATCAGATGTAGGGCACACAGCAAGAAACACTAAGGGAAGCCTTTGCACAATTGTTGCTTGGGCAAAGATGGCTTGCAGTGCGTGGATTAATATTGCGTTTCCTGTTAGAGGCTGGGGTTGAGTCATGCTTAAGATTACTGGTGTGAGAGCACGGTCCCTAAAGTGGATACACAGACCAGAGAGGTAAGCAGACAGCCAGGACATGAAACATTACTGCAGATACATGACAATTGGTCTACGCATTTCGTGGGACACCCCCCTTCATCAGGACTATACATGTCAAGTTTTATAAAGATGTCTAGTCATAGAAACAGTAACGTACTAAGAAGAAAAAAAAGTTATAATTAATAAAACAACAGTCAATAATTACTGTCCTCGTCAGCAAGGTCATCTCCCCCCCCCCCCCCCCCCCCCACCTTTGGGAATCACATATTAGATATACAGTATGTTCATACTCCCCTTCTAACCTTAGGTGATTTCATACAGCACATTAGTGACCTCTCCAAATCACCCGAGATTAGCAGTCAGAGGCAGAAGTGCCTTAGGTGATCTCGCGCTGCAGATATGCAGCTGCAAGCATCAAAGCACAAGAGTGCCTACTTAGCCTCACATAGCAGAAAGAGCATTGCTAGAATTCTAGACAAAATATAATTTGGAGCACTGCGTTGGCAAAAATAATATTTCTAGATATTCCTTAAGATAGCGAATCTTCAATTTTTTAAGTCACTTTCAAAAATCACTAATGTCCAGTAGCTGTCACATTACCACTGCCCTTTTAAATGTTTTCAAACAGGCACAGCAGGATTTTCATGATGGGAACCCTCACATATTATTCTGGCCCCACAAGCATAAAGGGTAATGTAGGAATCATTTTAATCAATTTATTATTTACTTGTGATCATCTTTAAACATCTTTTGGATATGGTTCTATTGGTAAGTGTATTTATTAAGACATAACATTCACTTATCTCAATTGTAGTTTTCAATAGAAGATGGGAAATGAGTATATCTATGTACATAGCCTGTCGAATGGACCATAATGAAAAGTCTTTTCTGGTAACATTCATATATGTGGAGGCCTGTGCATGTTTGCTCTTATCTTTTTTATTATTATGTGTGTGTGTGTATATATATATATATATATATATATATATATATATATGCATTGAAATTTCTCCAATTATATGACTAAACCTCTTTTCTCTAGCGCTCATCGACAGACGTAGTCCTCGGTGATACACCACCTTCGGGTTATGTTACCTCCGCAGGAGCAGGACTAGACAGGAAATTAAAAAGCTCTGGCCACACCCTAGGGGCAGTCCCAGAGGGTATATCCTCTCTCTCTCTGCCTCAGCAAATCAGTTATTTTCTGTCTAGTTAGGAGTAAGGACCTAGACACCTTGCTGGGATCTTAGGTCCTGGCAAGAATTTTTTCTTAAAGGATTTTTTTAGACAGCTTTTTCTCCAGTGTTCCTGTGAGATCTTCAAGCAAGAAAGCTGAACTGGGCGACGGGCTGGATGTTGAGATCCGGTGGTCACCCCAGTTCAGCCTACGAGCGCGTGCAGGCCATAGCTCCGCGCTGGGTCGGCCGCGACAAAGTCCCGTTAAAAGGACTGAACCCGCGAGTTAAACGTCTCGCTGAAACGCCAAAGACCATGAGTCACGGCGTTCGTATCGGTCGACAGCCCTCCCGCCCCGGTGGAGAGGGGTACTGTCAGGAGTTGGTGCCCGCCTAGTTCCGGTATGGTGAGTAGTATGTTCCCCCTTTCCCCCTGACGGGTTTTGTGGTGAACGCGGGCCCCTCTCTGTATGGTAAGAAAGAGTCCTTTCTGTCCTATAACATGTCACAGATCCTCCTACTTGAGTGTGATTTTTTGTGTACAAAAAGCCAGGAGGCTTGGTTTGGGAGCTAACAATCTATTGTATACATGTTTAAAAGATGTAATCTGTGGCATTCTGGGAATCTTATGGGTTTAGTATAAGCTACCTACCAGTCAGAAGCCACGGACATGTAGACTGCCTTCCAAATCAGATCTCCAGCTATTAGCAGGCCTCCCGACCGGCCATGCGGTCCGCCAGGGGCCGATACCGCCAACCACGCCATATCCCCAGGCAGAGACAGTGTTGTGTGCCCTGCAGCACACCGCCATTCAGCAGGCCGCCGCCATTTTTTCTTGCAGGATCGCACGAGCCGCCATTTTGGCGTAGCCTCGTGTCTCCAGCATGGGGGCGGCCATGTTTGAGGTGATCCTACACCTCGTGGAGCTTGGGGGAGGCGCCGGAAGGCGTGCAGAGGGGCGGAGCCGCCTCCTTTCTTCCTGGGCAGCCAGCCAAAAGACTTCCTGTTTGTCAAGACAGCGCTGTAAGCTGTTGCAGTTTAACTCTGAGCATCAAGTGGTGAGCCTGGGGGTCTATCTCTCTCTCTCTCGATCGATAGGGATCCCTAAGCAGGTAACACTAAGGGGCTTTTTTGTGGCGCCGGGGGTCAGAAAAGAAAAAAAAAAAAAAAAAAAATTTTTTTCTTTACTTTTGAATTATATTATCCAGGTAGTAACTGGAGTTATTATGGACCCTGCCACACATATTCCCCCACCTGTTTCCCTCGAGGGGGCCTCGGGACCCGCCGGTGCACAGAGTATAGAGTCATTTACAGCAATTTTGGAGTCTATGGTGGCTCGGGTGGAGGCGGCCTGTCAGGGACGGGGGTCAAGGAAGCGACCCCCGCCTACCCCTATACCATCTGACACCTCTGACTCAGATTCAGAGATGGTCACGGCAGTTGCAGGTTCCTCTGCAAGGGCTGTTATCCCAGGTAAAGCCCCCTCAGACAGTGAGGAGGACGCTTCTTCTCTTGCTATAATTCAGGAAGAAGCATTGGTGGACGCACTAGTTGTGGCAGTGCAAGAAACCTTAAAACTTGAGGCTTTACCGGCAGAGGCAACTGAAACAGAGAGGCCTTTTGGGACTAATAAGCCCATCAAGACAGGGAAGGCTTTTCCTGTTCCTAAATGTTTTGGTAATCAGATTAAAGGAGAATGGGAGCATTCTAAACGTACCTTTACTATTTCCAAGCGTATTGCTAGACGCTATCCGTTTGAGGAATCCATCATTAAGAAATGGACGGTACCACCAGTCGTGGATCCGCCTATTTCCAGGCTGAATAAAGCCACGGTTATTCCAGTGGAGGACACTTCGTCCTTTAAGGATCCGGTGGATCGAAAGATAGAAGCAGAGTCCCGCACTATCTTTTCTCTGATAGGGTCAGCATTTAGACCAGTAATCGTTATTGGTCTAGTTTCCCAGACACTTACGGAATGGGCGAAAATGGTACGCCAAGATCTTAGGGGAAAAGATATTCCCCAGGAGACATCTGATTTGATGGAACAGATCATACAAGGGCTACGGTTTATCTGTGACGCAGCCTTGGACACTACTCCCTTATTAGGGCATGCATCTAAGTTAGCAGTGATCCTCAGACGTGTGCTGTGGTTAAAATGCTGGTCAGCTGACCTAGGTTCCAAAAAGACCTTGACCAATCTCCCCTTTCAGGGGAATCGTCTATTTGGAGCCAACCTAGATGAAATCATTAAGGATGCCACTGGGGGCAAGAGCACTTTTTTGCCACAGGCTGCAAAAGCTAAGGGACCTCGCAACAAGCGAGGACCTTTCTTTACCGCCCATAAAGGGCGCCCGGCTGGTACTAGCGGGAAAGGCAAGACTCCTCCAGGAGGGTTCAAGAAGGGGACCAACCCAGCCAAACCTGAAGCAAAGGAGTACACAGCCTGAAGGTGCGCCCCCACCCGGTTTCAGGGTGGGGGGACGTTTTCACCGGTATTCAGGACATTAGATCGAGCATCAACCACTACTACCGGTGCGATTCTTCCCTTCCAACATTTAAGTACCACAGGAAGCGGTAGTTACCGTTCCCTGAAAAGATCTTTTCCTTTACCTTTTCCTAAGATTAGTCCCGATACCTCACAGGAATCGGATCTGGTTGACCAGATAGGCCAAGTAGCCTCTAGTCGGGTGACTTCGGTCCCTGAGGTTCAACCAGAAAAGATCACCTTTCCTGATAACTATCAGGTATTTGATAAATGTGTGGGAACAGAAAACGACCAGACTTTCTCGGATGGTCGGGGCCAGATAGCTCTAGGGACGCCTGGTTCAGATCCAATCAGCGCCAGTGGTCCTAGAAATTCTAGGCTGGCCTCCTCAAGCCGGCCTGGCCGACTTGGACATGTTAGTCGCAGACGTTCCGTGGGAACTTCGTCTCAGGGAGTGTCTGTGGTCTCAAGGACCAATTTACCTTCGTGCTTTACAGTCGCTGGTTTTAATGGCCTGGCCATTGAGACCCAAGTACTGAAGGACAGAGGTTTGTCTACTTCAGTCATTCCTACCCTTATTAAAGCAAGGAAAGCGACTTCCAGCAAAGTCTATTATCACACATGGAAGACTTATATTGCGTGGTGCGAATCTTTAGGATTTCCTCCACGTACCTATTCGGTGACTCGAATATTGGCTTTTTTGCAACAAGGGGTTGAGCAGAAGCTAGCCTTGAGCACCATTAAGGGTCAAGTTTCAGCATTAGCAATCTTCTTTCAGAAGCCTTTAGCTACCAAATCCTTGGTGCGGAATTTCATCCAGGGGGTGCGGCACCTGGCTCCTCCAGTCCGCGCGCCCTTACCGCCCTGGGATCTTAATTTGGTTTTGTCGGTTCTACAGAAACCTCCTTTTGAAAACTTCAGGGAGATTCCCTTGTTTACTCTATCCCAGAAGGTGGCCTTCTTGGTGGCTATTACTTCTGCTCGCAGGGTGTCAGAACTGGCTGCATTATCATGCCAGTCACCATACCTAGTGATTCATAGGGATAAGGTAGTACTTCATCCTAAGCCATCTTTTCTTCCCAAGGTGGTTTCAGATTTTCATCTGAATGAAGATATTGTACTACCTTCCTTGTGTCCTCAGCCCAAGCATCATCGGGAACATGCGTTGCATTCCTTAGATGTGGTTCGGGCAATCAGGGTATACCTGAAATCTACGGAATCATTCCGTAAGACGGATTCACTTTTTGTGATCACGGATGGCCCCAGAAAGGGTTTGCCTGCATCTGCCGCGACCATTGCCAAATGGATTAGACAAACTGTGGTACAGGCTTATTCTATTAAGGGTCAGAGTCCTCCGTTCCCTGTTAGGGCGCACTCCACTCGAGCGCTCAGTACTTCTTGGACCTTTCGCCATCAGGCGTCAGTGGTCCAGGTATGTAAGGCGGCCACCTGGTCGTCGGTACATACCTTTACAAAATTCTATAAAATTGATGTGACGGCATCGGCGGATGCCTCATTTGGCCGCAAGGTTTTGCAGGCCGCAATTTGAGGAGACCGGTGGTCTACCTCGAGGGTTTTTTTCTGTTTGAAAGAAAAAAAAAAAAAAAATTTTGTTTTCTCCTTTTTTGTTGAGTCTCATCATAAAGGATGAGCATTGTAAACTTCTAGTTGGCACCGGTTGGGCCTTCTAGATTGGGATTTGATTTCCATTTTCCCACCCCTCAGTTGTGATACTGCTCTGGGACGTCCCGAAGGTGGTGTATCACCGAGGACTACGTCTGTCGATGAGCGCTAGAGAAAAATGGATTTTTGTAAAATCTTACCGTAAAATCCTTTTCTCTTAGCTCATTGACAGACGTAGTCCCCGCCCCTCTGTTTTGGAGTTGGGTTGGGTTAAATTCTCTAAGCACTGCTTTTTCACATAACTGATTTGCTGAGGCAGAGAGAGAGAGGATATACCCTCTGGGACTGCCCCTAGGGTGTGGCCAGAGCTTTTTAATTTCCTGTCTAGTCCTGCTCCTGCGGAGGTAACATAACCCGAAGGTGGTGTATCACCGAGGACTACGTCTGTCGATGAGCTAAGAGAAAAGGATTTTACGGTAAGATTTTACAAAAATCCATTTATTAGCCTGCCCTCTGATGGAGGGGTTTGTACTGGAGGTTATGTGACATTTTGATTATTTAAAGAGCAGCTACCTGCATTCCGAATCCAGCTCTGAAGAAGAGTGGTCACCCTCGAAACACGTCAACTTAATTTGGAGATTTTCATCCCACAGCTGTTACCAGTAGATCATGCGGACGTTTGGTGGATATATATATAATTTTTTATTTAATTTTTTTTTTTATCACACTTGACAAGTCATCTCGTTTGTGAGTATGATGTATGGAATTTCTCTTTATAATAAATTGTTGCAAAGGTAATGCGCTAGGCTGGTGCGCCCTCTATTATTTTCATTTTTAGTGCCCTTTTAAAGCGGTAGAATCAATGTTTTTACTTTTTACCTACAGGTAAGCCTATAATGAGGCTTACCTGTAGGTACAATTAATATCTCCTAAACCTGCACTGTTTAGGAGATATTTGCCCTGCATGCAGCCGCTGACACTAGCGGCCTATGCGCTTTGAAGGTCTGGCGGATCTTCAGATGGGCCCAGGCGTGTTCCCGGATCCTTGACCCAACTAGGGTTGCCACCTCATCCCTTCAACCACGTCTGGACCAAACCCATTTCTGACACATGTTGTTTTACAAGTTAAAATCAGTATTTTTAGCTAGAAAATTACTTAGAACCCCCAAAACTTAAATATATATTTTTTTAGCAAAGACTATGGAGAATAAAATGGCGGTCGTTGAAATATTTTTTTGTCAAGCGATATTTGCGCAGCGGTCTTTAAAACGCCATTTTTTTTGGAAAAAAATACATTTCACTGCATTTAGAAAAAAACTAAACAATAAAGTTAGCCCATTTTTTTGTATATTGTGAAAGATGATGTCACGCTGAGTAAATAGATACCTATTATGTTTTAAAATTGCACACACCCGCCGAATGGTGGCAAATTACGGTCAATAAAAATCTCCATAGGTGACACTTTAAACTTTTTTAACGGTTACCAGTTTAGAGTTACAGAGTAGCTCCTTTTTTTTTTTTTTTTTTTTTTTTTTTTTAGAATTATTGCTCTCGCTCTGGCCTTTGCGGCGATGCCTCACATGTGTGGTTTGAACAGCGCTTTCATTTGTGGGCGTGACTTCCATATGCGTTTTCTTTCATGCACGAGCTCACGGCAACAGTGGCACTTTAAACTTTTTTTATCCTATTTATTTTATTGAATTTTTTTAATTTTAGCACAGTTTTTAAAAAAAATAAAAAATCTGATTACTTTTAATGCTGTCACAAGCAATGTAAACATCCCTTGTGACAGCAATAGGCAGTGACAGGTACTGGAGGGATCAGGGGTCTAAAAGACCCCAGACCTCTCCACTGCACTTCAATGTATTCAAAATGTCAATTTTTGTCGCATTTTTGAATACTGGCAGTTTTTTAAATTCGGCGCCTTTAGCAGCCGAGTAACCCGGACGTGACGTCATCACGCCGCTTCCGGGTTACTACATCAGAGACCCGATCAAAGCCGAATTCGGCTTTGATCGGGACTCTAACCAGCTGGCAGACGTGCCGGCTGGTTGCTCAGGTCTCCCGGAGGGACGGGAGACCCGAGCTGAGCCGCGGAAAGCAGCGGGAGGGGGGCGTCCCCTCCCGCTCGCTTTGGTAACGTCCGAGCGCCTCTAGAGCCGCATTGGCCATTATCACCTGAAAGCCGACCGCCGGCTCTAAAAAAAAATGGTACCAGGATGATGCCTCTAGCTGCAGGCATCACCCCGGTACAACCACTTCTCCAAGCCAACATAGAGCTACGTCGATTCGCGGGAAGTGGTTAAACCAGGACACATATTAATTAAACAGGTCCTGTGGCTGATTAAGGTGGTAATTAAACTCAGTGGCTTATGTGCATTATATCAGCCTCAGAACCTGGGTAATTAACCACTTAACGACCAGCGACGTAGACCTACGTCCGCTGGCTTTGCGTGGTTGTACCGGCGTGATGCCTCTAGCTAGAGGCATCACTCCGGTACTGTTGTTTACAGCCGGTGGTCGACTTTCCGGCGGTAAAGACCGATGCGGCTCGGGAGCCGCTCGATCGTTACCCCGGCGAGCGGGAGGGGACGTCCCCCCTCCCGCCGCCTTCAGCGGCTTTGCCCGGGTCTTTTGTCCCACCGAGCACCCAGCCGGCATGTCCGCCGGCTGGATGGAGTCCCGTTCAAAGCCAGAAGCGGCTTTGATCGGGTCTCCGATGACGTAACCCGGAGGCGGCGTCCATGACGTCACTTCTGGGTTACTCTGCTGCAAAAGGCGGCAGATTCAAAAAACAAGTGTATTCAAAAATGCCGTTTGCGGCGTTTTGAATACATGGAAGTGTAGTGGAGGGGTCTTTTAGACCCTCAATCCCTCCATAAAGAGTACCTGTCACTGCATATTGCTGTCGCAAATTAAATCGCTGTTCAAACCACACATGTGAGGTATCGCCGCGATCACCAGAGTGTGAGCAATAATTAAAAAAAAAAAAGCTACACTCTAACTCTAAACTGGTAACCGGAGATTTCTATTGACCGTAGTTTGTCACCATTCCGCGGGTGTGTGCAATTTTAAACCACAACATGTTGGGTATCTATTTACCCGGCGTGACATCATCTTTCACAATATAAAAAAAAAATGGGCTAAATTTACTGTTTAGTTTTTTTTTAAATGCAGTGAAATGTGATTTTTCGTAATTTTTCTAAAAAAATGGCGTTTGAAAGACCGCTGCGCAAATACCGCGTGACAAAAAATATTGCAATGACCACCATTTTATTCTCCAGAGTCTTTGCTAAAAAAATATATATAATGTTTGGGGGTTTTAAGTAGTTTTCTAGCAAAAAATACTGATTTAAACTTGTAAACAAAAAGTGTCAAAAATAGGCTTGGGGGTAAAGTGGTTAATATGTCCTGGTTTAAAGGGATGAGGTGGCAACCCTAGTTCCAACTCACCTGCCCGATCGCGTCGAGAAGCCGACACTGTACACCACTATCCCCTGACATTGAGACATTTCCCAGTCCACAGCTGCACAGACTGGGAAATGTCTCACTGCTTGTGATTAGCGGTGTGCAATGTCGGCTTGCTGGCGCGCTATTTTTTTTTTTACCAAAAATATGTAGTAGAAAGCAAAATTGCCCTAAAATGTTAAAAAAAATTTGATTTTTAATTTTTTTGAGGAATGTCATATAGCAGAATGTGAAAAATAATGTTTTTTTTTTTCTCAAAATTGTCGCTAATTTTTTTGTTTATAGCGCAAAAAATAAAAATTGCACAGGTGATCAAATACCACCAAAAGAAAGCTCTATTTATGGGAAAAAAAGGACGTACATTTTGTTTGGATACATTGTCGCACGACCGCGCAATTGTCCGTTAAAGTAACTCAGTGCCGAATCGCAAAATAGGGCCTGGTCCGGAAGGGGGTAAAATCTTCTGGGGCTGAAGTGGTTAATCAGGAAGATCAATGCCGGTTCAACACAGGGACACAGAGAAAACTTTAATTTTCTATGTGCACAACATGTTACAATGCAATGTTCCACATGACATCATAGATACCAACAGATCTTGTATAGTATAGGAGATCTATCTTGTGGATAAACCCAACGCGTTTCAATAAACTCTTCCTCAGGGTATAGAGTAGTGAATGTAAAGGATCATCATGTCTAGTAGATGTGGGTTTGAAAAAAACATTTTTAGGATAGCAACAATCAGGGGTCAGCCTGTCAGTGCTCAAACCATACGTCGCACACTGCATCAAATTGGTCTTCATGGCTGTCATCCCAGAAGGAAGCCTCTTCTAAAGATGATGCACAAGAAAGCCTGCAAACAGTTTGCTGAAGACAAGCAGACTAAGGACATGGATTACTGGAACCCTGCCCTGTGTTCTGATGAGACCAAGATAAACTTATTTGGTTCAGATGGTGGCAAGCGTGTGTGGCGGCAACCAGGTGAGGAGTACAAAGACAAGTGTGTCTTGCCTACAGTCAAGCATGGTGGTGGGAGTGTCATGGTCTGGGGCTGCATGAGTGCCGGCAATGGGGAGCTACAGTTCATTGAGGGAATCATGAATGCCAACATGTAATGTGGCACACTGAAACAGAGCATGATCCCCTCCTTTCGGAAGCCAAGCATGTCTCCAGACCTAAACCCTATTGAGCATCTGTGGGGCATCCTCAAACAGAAGGTGGAGGTGCGCAAGGTCTCTAACATCCACCAGCACCGTGATGTCATCATGGAGGAGTGGAAGAGGACACCAGTGGCAACCTGTGAAGCTCCGGTGAACTCCATGCCCAACAGGGTTAAGGCAATGCTGAAAAATAATGGTGGCCACACAAAATATTTACGCTTTGGGCCCAATTTGGACATTTTCAATTAGGGGTGTACTCACTTTTGTTTCCAGCGGTTTAGACATTAATGGCTGTGTGTTGAGTTATTTTGAGGGGACAGCAAATTTACACTGTTATACAAGCTGTACACTCACTACTTTACATTGTAGCAAAGTGTCATTTCTTCAGTGTTGTCACATGAAAAGATAGAATAAAATATATAAAAAAATGTGAGTGGGGTACACACTTTTGTGAGATACTGTAGGTATAGATGTATACCTTCCACATGTCCTTCCCAGACAGACAAAAAACTTGTCTCTCATTGGAACCCCTTGGTAGGTTCCACTTACATCACCTCCATCAGGGCACATGTAACAATCTCAGCAATAGCCTATACCCAATCCAGGAACCTGGCTCGCCCCCACACCTGTAAATCTGAAGCCACACCCACTTGACAAACTCAAATGCCTGGCACCAATTGCCTCTCTCAATGCTGCATCTGTAGTCACAGCTGACACTCGGCTCAGAATCCTCTCTCTCTCCAGCCCTCCTCTACCTTTTCCAACCATTCACCAGGTCCCTTCTGTGCTCCCCCAGCCAGCATCACCCCCCCCCCTTTCCCATTTTCCATGCTACCCACTCCTCTCCCTTATCCAGCAATGAGTGCAGCTGCCACCAGATCACATCAGTCGGTTTATTACCGGTCCCCAAGTACACCCTCGGGAGACTCCGCTGGCCGGCTTGCACACTCATCTCCTACTGTCACTACTGCCCGAGGCATTTCCCAAAACCAACATTCCCCTCTGCCAGACATCCTGTTCCCCCCCCCCCCCCCTCCTCCACTTCCACCAGATCACACCACCCCTGCCAATGGACCCGATAATGCTTCCAGTTCACATCAGCCGCATCCCCCTGAAGTTTTCTTGTCTCTCCATACCACTGCCAGGATCAGGAGTGCCCCCCCCCCCCCCCCCTTCTCCTCTGCTCCTCTCTGCTGGCTGCAATGTGCCATTCCTCCCAACGATCCCCTTCTCCGCCCCCCGCTACCTTATGTCACGTACCTGGTTTGAGTACAATTTGATTAGAGGTCTTCCCTTGCGGCTAAGTGCCAAGCAGCCCTGAAGATGGGAACAGGGAGTGCTAGACTCAAAGAAGCATAGGTTCCATTTACATAGATCCACTGGAAGAAGTGGAACTGGATAGCTGTCAGCTGGTCTGTCAGGGCAGATGGCGGGACCTCCACAGTCCCAGGTGTTTAGCTGAACCAGGGCAACGAGGCAAGGCCCTCAAGGAAGAATCAGAAGCAGGCTGACAGGACTGAAGATGCATAGTCAGGATGAGAACCAAAGTCATACACAGGAAGGCGAGCCAGGGAATATGCAGAAGGGTAGTCAGGAGCAAGCCATGGTCATACATGGTAGAGCAAGAGAAGCAAAACCCTTAGAGCAAGCTGGGGTCAAGAAGGGATCAGGCAGCAGAGAAGTCCAGAGGTAAGCCACGTCTGTAACGGGTAATCCAAGAATACAAGAAACACAGGAGTAAGGAGTACTGGTAGCTGAAGATCATCCAGCAAAGTCTTAGTGCAGCCGCTGACCCGATATAGGGCATTTGACGCCAGTTCAGGCAGCCGGTGCGAACGTTCGTGCACATAGGCGCATTTCTTCGCAAACAAGCACGACCAGGTAAAGTATTGGCAACAATGCCGGTCTTTTCCTCAGCACTTGCACATCTTTATTCTTCTGGTTCCTTTTCACCACCTGCTCATTCTTATTCTGAATAGCACCCTGACAACTTTGTTTATTTCCAGCGGTTTCCTTCATTTTCTCTGCCTTCTGCCGCTGTCCCAAAAATGCATATTTTCTAAAACTGCAAAAGGGTCACCAGCTCTTCCACACACGGTCCTAGGCACCCAGCCCTAGCCCTTCAATCCACACACCCCAAATCACCTCCAGGCATCAGTTCCTAAGCCTCATTTAATGCCTTATCAGTCTCTTCTGTGGGAGCCGCCATCACCTAAAGGGAAAGGGGACATGCAAAGGGATGTCTAGAGAGTCATCATAGGTCACTGTAGGGAATAACTACACGTCACTTCTATAAATTATCAAATATAACTTTATTATAGACAACTGTACATTAAGAACACTTTTACAAGATGTTTCCGGCCAGCTGCCTATAATAGAAGATTAAATAAATAAAACAATTGAATTGAAGAATAGAAGGCTGCCAGCTCACCTCTGGAAGGGGGAGCAGAACGCAATAGCGAGTGAAGTTCAGGATCGGATAAGGAGCATCAGGGGTCTGGTGCTGAGGATAATGGTGTCTCTTTTTTGGGAAATAAAAAAAAAAAAGGAAAATGCAAACAATGTTTTGTAAAATAAATTAAATGGGTGGGAGTGGGAGAGAAGGGGGGGGGGAGAGAGAGAGGAGGGTGAGAGAGTAGGTGTGGGGAAGAGAGGGGAAATGGGGGGGGGGGGAGAGAAGGGACATGGGGGGTGAAAGAGATAGGATGTGAGGGGGGGAAATGGGAGTATAAGGGGTTGAGAGGGGGGGTGAGAGAGGGGGGAGGGAGGAGAGAGAGGTGGAGGGGGTGAGAGAGGGGGGAGAGGGGAAATGGGGGTGTGAGGGGGGTAATAGGGAGTATAAGGGGTTGAGGGAGAGAGGAGGAGGAGGGGGTGAGAGAGGTTAAAGAGGGGGGGGGGGAGAGAGGGGTGAGAGAGAGGAAGCGGGCTGAGAGATGGGGGGGGGAGAGAGAGAGGGGAAATAGCGGTAAGAGAGGGGAAATAGGGAGTGAGGGGGGGGTGAGAGAGAAAAGGGGGGTGATGCATGTCTTCTATAGCTGGAGGAGAGAGAGCGAGAGAGGTGGGAGTGTTGATAAATGGTCAGTCAGCTCTGCAGCGATGCCTTCAACCATCGCCTCGCTACTCAGCACACCTAGTGGTAGAGGGGGTGGAGCCCGACATCCAGTCTCTTCAGGTGGGCGGGGTTTGCCAGCTGCAATGAAAGTGGGGGAGGCAGAGCAGGGTGTTGGGGGGACAAATAGGGTGCATGTCTGGCACTCCTATAACGCATACCTCCCAACTTTTTCAGATGGGAACGAGGGACATCTTTTAGTAAAAGTATGTAGGCATAGGACACACCCCCTGCCACGCCCCCTTAAAAGGAACATTTAAAAACAGATTAGTTAAACCCACAAGTGCTTTTTTTTTTTTTAACCACTATTTTTTTTTTTTACAAATGCAGCAATTTAGAAATTGGATGAAAGGTTTAGCACTGGGAAATACTTTTTTAAAGATAAATAGTGCATTTTATATACAACTTTATGGATCAGAGCAGAATGAGGGACAAATGGGGGGGGGGGGGTGGGGAAGAGGGACAGAGAGACTTTGTTCCAAATCAGGGACAGTTAGGAGGTATGATAGCGCCTTACTTTCACCCACGCTGCACTCCATTAATGCCTAGATTATTCCCTCCCTTACCCTGGTACAGTCACGCCTTTGCCTTTAGTAATCCCATTTTTCGTTTTTTTCTCCCCTGCAAGGTAAATGCATAATATGCTAGTATGCATCGTATACTAGCACATTATGTGACACTTATCTGCAAACGCCACCTGCGTTGTCCCTGCTGGCGGCCGCATCCATCTTCCTTCCAGGTCTGTTGACTCTGGCTGTATTACTGGCCGGAGCCGCTGGTCACCACACAGGGCTCTGAATGAATGGCATGGGCGGCCGTTTCTTCAGAGCGCATGCCTCAATGACATCAGCTGCATGAAATGTAAATATCTCCTAAACGGTGCAAGTTTACGAGATAATTACAGTACCTATAGGTAAGACTTATTAAAGGGTTGCCTATAGGTAAAAGCTCTCAAGGTGGGTTTACAACCATTTTAAAAAACTTTACAGAGAGTGCAACTAAGTTTCCTGGCAGTAGTCACCAGGCGGTGTTGTGTATTAGGAGCTAGAAGTGGGAGTGTGGTTGTAGTGCCCAGCAGTGGCGGCAGGTGGCGCTGGATAACAGAAGCGTTTGCAAATGGAAACAGTAGCAGCCAAGTATCGCTGTGTACGAGAAGTGCTGTTTCCGTTCCCCAGCAGTGGAGGCGCAAGTGCATGAAGAGCTCTCTGATGCAGTTCTGGCAGTGGTCTCCAGGTGGCGCGGTGTAGGCGGAGTGAAGTCTCACTTCCCAAACAGCGGTGGTACACTCAGGTGCAGTTCCTCGGCAGTGGTCTCCAGGTGGCGCTGTGTAAAAGAAGTTTAGTCTTCCTTTTCCCAGCAGTGGTGGCGCTGTGCAGGAGGCGCTCAGGTGCAGTTCTTCGGCAGTGGTCTCCAGGTGGCGCTGTGTAAAAGAAGTTTAGTCTTCCTTTTCCCAGCAGTGGTGGTGTTCCGTGAGAATTACCTACGGCGCTGTGCAGGAGGCGCTCAGGTGCAGTTCCTCGGCAGTGGTCTCCAGGTGGCGCTGTGTAAAAGAAGTTTAGTGTTCCTTTTCCCAGCAGTGGTGGCGCTGTGCAGGAGGCGCTCAGGTGCAGTTCCTCGGTAGTGGTCTCCAGGTGGCGCTGTGTAAAAGAAGTTTAGTCTTCCTTTTCCCAGCAGTGGTGGCGCTGTGCAGGAGGCGCTCAGGTGCAGTTCTTCGGCAGTGGTCTCCAGGTGGCGCTGTGTAAAAGAAGTTTAGTGTTCCTTTTCCCAGCAGTGGTGGGCGCTGTGCAGGAGGCGCTCAGGTGCAGTTCCTCGGCAGTGGTCTCCAGGTGGCGCTGTGTAAAAGAAGTTTAGTCTTCCATTTCCCAGCAGTGGTGGCGCTGTGCAGGAGGCGCTCAGGTGCAGTTCCTCGGCAGTGGTCTCCAGGTGGCGCTGTGTAAAAGAAGTTTAGTCTTCCTTTTCCCAGCAGTGGTGGCGCTGTGCAGGAGGCGCTCAGGTGCAGTTCCTCGGCAGTGGTCTCCAGGTGGCGCTGTGTCCCCGACACGGTACTGCAGTGTTCCGGGCCGGCGGCGGGTTCCGGTTCGGCGGAGGCGGACATGGCGGCCAGGAAGGCCGGATCCCGGCTGGAGCTGGAGATAGAGCGGTGCCGCTCGGAGTGTCAGTGGGATCGGATCCCGGAGCTCGTCAGGCAGCTCTCCGCCAAACTCATCTCTAACGGTGCGGGGAGAACCGGGGAACACCGGGGGGAGAGAGGGGAACACCTGGGGGGAGGACATGAGGTGACAGGAGCCCCCCCCCCTTATATATCCTCATACATATCTGTGTGTATGTGTATATATATATATATATATATATATATATATACACACATCATAGAAACCCCACACATCTCTCTGTATACTCAGCATATAATGCTGAGCTCCCTGTATACCTTCCTGTGTATTCCTATATACACATACTGTATTCCTCTATGGATATATCTCTATAGAACACTGCATCTCTCTGTGTTACACTGTATACATGACTGAGCTCTCTATACACACACACATATATATATATATATATATATCCCTCTATAGAGCGTTAACTCTCTGTATATCTCTGTACTCCGCTTTACATCTCTCTTCCTATCTAGGTGTATATATTGGGTTCTATAGCACACTTGTCTGATGGTTCCTTGTATGCACTGTGCCACAGGGGGCCCTGTCTGTCTGCGGTGCACCCCACGGGGGGGCCCTGTCTGTCTGCGGTGCACCCCGCGGGGGGCCCTGTCTGTCTGCAGTGCACCCCACGGGGGGGCCCTGTCTGTCTGCGGTGCCCCCCACAGGGGGGCCCTGTCTGTCTGCGGTGCCCCCCACAGGGGGGCCCTGTCTGTCTGCGGTGCCCCCCACAGGGGGGCCCTGTCTGTCTGCGGTGCCCCCCACAGGGGGGCCCTGTCTGTCTGCGGTGCACCCCACGGGGTGCCCTGTCTGTCTGCGGTGCCCCCCACAGGGGGGCCCTGTCTGTCTGCGGTGCCCCCCACAGGGGTGCCCTGTCTGTCTGCGGTGCACCCCACAGGGGTGCCCTGTCTGTCTGCGGTGCACCCCACGGGGGGGCCCTGTCTGTCTGCGGTGCACCCCGCGGGGGGCCCTGTCTGTCTGCAGTGCACCCCACGGGGGGGCCCTGTCTGTCTGCGGTGCCCCCCACAGGGGGGCCCTGTCTGTCTGCGGTGCCCCCCACAGGGGGGCCCTGTCTGTCTGCGGTGCCCCCCACAGGGGGGCCCTGTCTGTCTGCGGTGCACCCCACGGGGTGCCCTGTCTGTCTGCGGTGCCCCCCACAGGGGGGCCCTGTCTGTCTGCGGTGCCCCCCACAGGGGTGCCCTGTCTGTCTGCGGTGCACCCCACAGGGGTGCCCTGTCTGTCTGCGGTGCACCCCACAGGGGGGCCCTGTCTGTCTGCGGTGCACCCCACAGGGGGGCCCTGTCTGTCTGCGGTGCACCCCACGGGGGGCCCTGTCTGCGGTGCACCCCACAGGGGGCTCTGTCTGTCTGCGGTGCACCCCACAGGGGGGCCCTGTCTGTCTGCGGTGCACCCCACGGGGTGCCCTGTCTGTCTGCGGTGCCCCCCACAGGGGGGCCCTGTCTGTCTGCGGTGCCCCCCACAGGGGTGCCCTGTCTGTCTGCGGTGCACCCCACAGGGGTGCCCTGTCTGTCTGCGGTGCACCCCACAGGGGGGCCCTGTCTGTCTGCGGTGCACCCCACAGGGGGGCCCTGTCTGTCTGCGGTGCACCCCACAGGGGGGCCCTGTCTGCGGTGCACCCCACAGGGGGCTCTGTCTGTCTGCGGTGCACCCCACAGGGGGCCCCACTGAGTGTCTGCACCATGCCACACTTTCATAGCAGCAGGAACACCGCTCATTGATTTTTGTACCTCTCCTATACTCAGTTTTGAGTTTCTTTGTGTCTTCCAGATGACATGGCTGAGCTGCTGTTGGGGGAGGCTGGGCTGGAGCTATACTTAAAGGAGAACCCCGTCAAGCAAGGAGCCAGCCCCCAGGGGCCCCGGCAGAAGCTAACAGATGTCCGCAAGCACTTGACAGCCGTTCTGGACAGAGGGAACCTCAAGGTACGGCCATAGCTGACCCCTCCGGCTTCTCACTCTGATGTCACTTCATCTCTGTATCAGTGGGGGAGAAAAGGTCCATGTGGTTTGTAGCAACCAATCAGAGTTTGTGTTTATTTTCCTTACCTAGGATTGAGAATAAAAGCATGCCTCTGATTTGTCGTTTGAGCCAGTGGCCATTCATTTTTTTTGCCCCAGTTCTTATGACCAGCCTGACATTTTTATTTTATTTGAGTATCAGCGATATGGTCATGGTTAGGCTACATAATTTTGCTCCTTCATGTTTGACCAGCAAGCCTGACCTCAGACACAATATAAAAATTTTGGTGTCGGCTTTTTGCATTTAAAGGGATTGTAAAGAAAACATTTTTATTTAAAAAAAAAAAAAAAATAATAAAAAACGTCATACCTGCTCTGTGTAATGGTTTTGCACAGAGCAGCCCAGATCCTCCTCTTCTCGGGTCCCCTGCTGGCATTCGGGGCCCCTCCCCCTTGCCAAGTGCCCCAATTGCAAGCTACTTGCTGTGGTTCCACTCGTCTGTGCTCGCTCCCGAGCCGACTCTCTGCATCCATAAGACACAGAGAGTGCGGCCCCCCCCCCCACCTTATTGGCTGTGATTGACAGCAGTGGGAGCCAATGGCTCCTGCATCTTAGCCAATCAGGAGGGAGAGCCTCAGGTAGCGTGCACATCGCTGGATTGTGGTCCGTCTTAGGTAAGATTTAGGGGGGCTGAGGGGGGAGGTGCACACTGAAGGTTTTTTACCTTCATACGTAGATTGCACCTTCAGCCTTTACAACCATTTTAACTACTTCCTGAAAGACAACTACAGCGTGGGCTTAGTTTGCCATCCATGGACATCCATGCGGCGAGCTCTGTGATCATCGAGTCCTTCGTCTGATCGCAGATCGGGGTAAAGAACCAATCACAGCGGCCCTTTACCATGTGATCCGCTGTCAGCCAATGACAGCTGATCACAGGATGTAAACACAAGCTAAGCTGATTATCCAGGAGGAAAGAAGAAAGCCGGTAACTGACTTCTGTTACAGAGACATCAGTCCCAACAGTGCCCACCAGTGCTGCTAATTAATGCCCATAAGAGTCACCTATCAGTGCTGCCTCATCAGTGCCCACCAGTGCTGCTAATCATGGCCCATCAGTGTCACCTATCAGTGCCAACTCATCAGTGCCCACCAGTGCTGCTAATTAATGCCCATCAGAGTCACCTATCAGTGCCACCTTATCAGTGCCCACTAGTGCTGCTTATCAATGCCTATCAGAGTCACCTGTCAGTGCTGCCTCATCAGTGCCCACCAGTGCTGCTAATCCATGCCCATCAGTGTCACCTATCAGTGCCAACCAGTGCCACCTATCACTGGCGCCTCATCAGTTCCACCCATCAGTGCCCATCAGTGCAGCCTCATCAATGCCACCTATTAGTGCCCATCAGTGCAGCCTCAATAGTGCACATCCTGCCGTCTGGGGTTTTGTCCCCTCCTGCCGTCTGGGGGGTGTCCCCTCCTGCCGTCTGGGGGGGGGGGGTGTGTCCCCTCCTGCCGTCTGGGGTGTGTCCCCTCCTGCCGTCTGGGGGGTGTCCCCTCCTGCCGTCTGGGGGGGGGGGTGTGTCCCCTCCTGCCGTCTGGGGGGGTGTGTGTCCCCTCCTGCCGTCTGGGGGGGTGTGTGTCCCCTCCTGCCGTCTGGGGGGGTGTGTGTTCCCTCCTGCCGTCTGGGGAGTGTGTGTCCCCTCCTGCCGTCTGGGGGTGTGTGTGTCCCCTCCTGCCGTCTGGGGGAGGGGGGATGTGTCCCCTCCTGCCGTCTGGGGGAGGGGGGATGTGTCCCCTCCTGCCGTCTGGGGGAGGGGGGATGTGTCCCCTCCTGCCGTCTGGGGGAGGGGGGGTGTGTCCCCTCCTGCCGTCTGGGGGAGGGGGGGTGTGTCCCCTCCTGCCGTCTGGGGGAGGGGATGTGTCCCCTCCTGCCGTCTGGGGGAGGGGATGTGTCCCCTCCTGCCATCTGTAAAAACATTCAAAGTGGCTGAATAGGGAGTCACAGGCAGAAAAAAAGATATCTGCATGATGCCTGCAGCTGCACCCAGATTTAACCACTCAAAGTCCAGGATGTCATATGATGTCCACCTAGGGGGAAGTGATTAAAAAAAAAACAGGAAGGAGATATCTCCATTTCCTGTCTGTGATAGGCATCAGAATAGGAAGTGCTGTAGAAGGGGAAGGGATGAGAACCCCTGCCAGGGTTTTCTTCCTGTCCCTGTCCTTGTGTAAGAGATTCTCCCTCACTTCCTGTCCGGGTGACACGTGTCCGATACAACAGAACAGAAGGAAATCCGCTGTATGGGGGGCATAGACAGGATTTAAAGGGAAACTAAGCAATCACAATGGATGTGAAGTATTTTAAATCCTTAGGTAGCTTTCCCATGTCCTTTTCAAAAATGCATCAAAAACACAAATGTGCTTTTGATGCATTTCTGGTTGTCTGGACATGTGACTTAAAAAAATGCAACCGCTGCGCATTTTTCCCACATTTTCTACTTTTAATGGGGAGCTGCGTTTTTTGTTGCAGTTTTGAGAAGCGCACCAAAAATGCAGCGATCAGGACTTTTAAAATCGCAATGCGTGAAGGGTTCTTTAGTGTTTAACCACTTGAAGACCGGACCTTTTTCTGACATTTGTTGCTTACAAGTTAAAATATGTATTTTTTGCTAGAAAGGTACTTGGAATCCCCAAACCTTTTATATTTATTTTTAGCGGAGACCCTAGAGAATAAAATGGCGGTGGTTGCAATATTTTATGTCACACTGTATTTGCGAAGCGGTCTTTCAAATGCAATAGTTTGGGGGAAAAAAATACACTTTAACCACTAAAGGACCAGAAGGTTTTACCCTCCTCTTAATGACCAGGCCATTTTTTTTTGATTCGGCACTGCGTTACTTTAACTGACAATTGCGCGGTCGTTCAATGTCCTTTTATTCCCCACAATTAGAGCCTTCTTTTGTTGGTATTTGATAAACTCTGTGATTTTTTTATTTGTTGCGCTATAAACAAAAAAAGCGTCAATTCTGAAAGAAAAAACACAATATTTTTTACTTTCTGCTATTTAACATTCCCAATAAAAAAAAATAAATAAAAAAACCTAAATTTTTTTAACACTTTAAGCCAATTTGTATTCTGCTACATATTTTTGGTAAAAAAATCCCAGTAAGCGTATATTGATTGGTTTGCGCAAACGTTATCGCGTCTACAAACTAGGGGAAAGATTTATGTCATTTTTATTTATTTTTTACTTTATTGTTTACTAGTAATGGCGGCGATCTGTGATTTTTAGCAGGTGCTGCGACATTGCGGCGGACAGATCGGACCCCTGACTGACATTTTTGACACTTTTGGGGGGGACCAGTGACATTACTACAGTAATCAGTGCTAAAAATATGCACTGTCACTGTAATAATGACACTGGAAGGGAAGGGGTTTACACCAGGGCGATTGAAGGGTGAAATGTGTCCCTAGGGGGTGTTTTCTAACTTTGGGGGGGATAGGCTTATGGAATCAACACATCTACAAACTAGGGGAAAGGTTTATGTCATTTTTTATTTTTTTTTTTGCTGGTAATGGCGGCAATCTGCAATTTTTAGCAGGACTGCAACATTGCGGCGGACAGATCTTACCCCTAACTGACATTTTTGACACTTTTGGGGGTACCAGTGACATTACTACAGTAAACAGTGCAAAAAATATGCACTGGTACTGTAGTAATGACACTGGCAGGGAAGGGGTTAACACCAGGGGCAGTCAAAGGGTTAAATGTGTCCCTAGGGGGTGCTTTCTAACTGTGAGGGGGGTGGGCCCACTGGATGAACACAGAGATCTGTGTTCCTAAATAGGAGGAACACAGGATCACTGTGTTCATCACTCACAGAACAGCGGTCTGCCGTGTTTACATCCACAGACCACCGTTCTTTCTCCACGGGGAGCGATCGTGGGTGCCCGGCGGACATCGCGGCCACTGGACTCGCTGATTGGCTCCTCCTGTAGCCATTTGGCGCGTGAGCGCGCCCACACTTACTGCTACATGAAGTGACGTACACATCGCTTAATTTTTTCCACATTGTGTTATGTTACAGCCTTATTCCAAAATGGATTATATTCATTATTTTCCTCAAAACTCTACAAACAATACCGCATATTGGCAACGTGAAAGAAATTTGTTTGAAATCTTTGCACATTTATTTAAAATAAAAAATCCCATGTACATACGGTAAGTATCACAGCCATGACACTCAAAATTGAGCTCAGGTGCATCCTGTTTCCACTGATCATCCTTGAGATGTTTCTACAACTTGATTGGAGTCCACCTGTGGCAAATTCAGTTGATTGGACATGATTTGGAAAGGCACACACCTGTCTATATAAGGGCCCACAGTTACCAGTGCATGTCAGAGCACAAACCAAGCCATGAAGTCCAAGGAATTGTCTGTAGACCTCAGAGACAGGATTGTATGGAGGCACAGATCTGGGGACGGGTAAATAACATTTTCCCAATGAGCCCAGTGGCCTCCATCATCCTTAAATGGAAGAAATTTGGAACCACCAGGACTCTCCCTAGAGCGGGCTGCCAGGCCAAACTGAGCGATTGGGGGAGAAGGGACTTAGTCAGGGAGGTGACCAAAAACCTGATGGTCACTCTGACAGAGCTCCAGCGTTTCTCTGGAGAGAGGAGAACCTCCCAGAAGAACAACCGTCTCTGCAGCACTCCACCAATCAGGCCTGTATGGTAGAGTGACCAGACGGAAGGCACATGACAGCCCGCCTGGAGTTTGCCAAAAGGCACCTGAAGGTTTCTCAGACCATGAGAAACAAAATTCTCTGTTCTGATGAAACAAAGATTGAATTCTTTGGCCTGAATGGCAAGCATCATGTCTGAAGGAAACCAGGCACCGCTCATCACCTGGCCAATACCATCCCTACAGTGAAGCATGGTGGTGGCAGCATTATGCTGTCAGGGTGTTCTTTAGCCGCAGGAACTTGGAGACTAGTCAGGATCGAGGGAAAGATGAATGCAGCAATGTACAGAGACCTCCTTGATGAAAATCTGCTCCAGAGCGCTCTGCACCTCAGACTGGGGCGAAGGTTCATCTTCCAACAGGACAATGACCCTAAGCACACAGCCAAGATAACAAAGGAGTATCTACAGGACAACTCTGTGAATGTCCTTGAATGGCCCAGCCAGAGCCCAGACTTGAACCCGAATGAACATCTCTGGAGAGATCTGAAAATGGCTGTGCACCGACGCTCCCCCATCCAACCTGATGGAGCTTGAGAGGTCCTGCAAAGAAGAATGGGAGAAACTGCCCAAAAATAGGTGTGACAAGCTTGTAGCATCATACTCAAAGACTTGAGGCTGTAATTGGTGCCAAAGGAGCTTCACCAAAGTATTCGGCAAAGGGTGTGAATACTTATGTACATGGGATTTGTTTTCACGTTTTATTTTTAAAAAAATTGCAAAGATTTCAAACAAACTTCTTTCACGTTGTCATTATGGGGGATTGTTTGTAGAATTTTGAGGAAAATAATGAATTTAATCAATTTTGGAATAAGGCTGTAACATAACAAAATGTGGAAAAGGTGAAGCACTGTGAATACTTTCTGGATGCACTGTAATTTTGCTGACCGGTGTGAACAGGGAGATCCCTGCCCCTCGGGTCCCCCCCCGCCCCTCGGGTCCCCCCCCCGCCCGGGGTCCCCCCCCGCCCCTCGGGTCCCCCCCCCGCCCCTCGGGTCCCCCCCCCGCCCCTCGGGTCCCCCCCCGCCCCTCGGGTCCCCCCCCGCCCCTCGGGTCCCCCCCCGCCCCTCGGGTCCCGTCCTGCCCCTCGGGTCCCGTCCTGCCCCTCGGGTCCCGTCCTGCCCCTCGGGTCCCGTCCTGCCCCTCGGGTCCCGTCCTGCCCCTCAGGTCCCGCCCTCCCAGAGCCTTTCTCTCTGTGAAGTGATTAATTTCCATATGACAGAAACGCCTTCATTATATAATCCCCCCACAGCCCTTCCTCTGTATAATTGCAGGAAGCCATTAATTCTTTGGCATGCTGCAAGAAAGGAATGACACAGGAGGAGGTGTGACACATTTACACCTTTCACAACCCACATGAAGGCCCAAAAACACCCACAGTAACCCTAAGACCCACCCACATCAACTCCCACATCTGGTACAAGTGACTCCCATAGCCCACGCTGAATCTACAGAGGCTCAAAGGATCATGGGAGATGTAGTATCAGGACTAGATAAGGAAGGAAATGGGAAGTCAGAGAACTTTGAAATTGTGCCAGAAACCTGCTGTATACAGCTAAAGGAGGCAAGTTGCACATAAACTGACAGCAGGGTTTTGATTCATGAAACTAATGCATCTTTGGTTTTGGGATCAGAAAGCTGAAGTTCTTAAACATCCATCAGGGAGAGCAAATACCCCTCATAATAGAGTGCAAAAAGGCAGGAACTCAATGCAGAGATCTCACCAACCGAGTATCCACATGAGAGAGAAAAATGATTGCTGGTTTAAATCTGACCTCCGGCCTTCCCTTCAGTCTTGCACAGGTGTAACGGCTCCTCTCCTGGACTGAAATGTCTAACTCTGATTTCACTGCACACTGTGAGCTTCTCACAATATGCATTAGAAACTGCAGCAAACCTAACTTATTTCCTTGCTGGAACACATCCAGCATCATCTAGCACAAGGATCCTCAAACTACGGCCCTCCAGCTGTTGTGGAACTACACATCCCATCAGGCATTGTAAAACTCTTGAGATTCACAGACATGACTAGGGCTACTAACAATGTGCTATTGGGAAATATAAAACGCTCGTGCAAAAAGTAAGAAATTACCCCATGTAACCATAGTGCTCATAAAGGACAAATATAATATAATGATGTCCAGTGAAAATAGTCCAACAATAAATCTTTCCTAAAAAAAAAAAAAAAAAAAAAAAAAAAAAAAAAAAAAAAAAAAAATAACCGAATACGTAGTGAAGATATGTCTTGAATGTAGTAGTGATGATCCCCTCTGTGCAGAATATAGAAGAAATTCCCACTCACCAGACGATGTTGATCCCTCCTACCTTACGGCAAGTGGGATGAAAGCAGACTTTAATGGTCTCCGTGACCTGGGAGCGGATTTCCGGATTCTCCTCCCAACAGAATTCCTTCACAGGATGGGTAGTAATTAGGACGATCCCAAGGAGAGGAAACAGAAAATAATCAGGCTTCTTGCGGCGTGATAGCGTTCAGACTTTATTGTCTAAAAATATTCCCTGAAGGGACGATGTACAGACAGTAAAAATAACAATTAAAAGGGATAAAAGATACTCCCATGTGGCTTCCCGCACTGCACAAGGGAGCGGTGCAAAGCCGTTCGGGCTGGTGGCAGCGTGCGTTCCAACCAGCACCCAGAACTAAGCGATGTGCGTCCCAACTTGAAAAGTTTCGTCATCGTGACGTCTTGTGTAGTGCGGGAAGCCACACGGGAGTATCTTTTATCCATTTTTTATTTTTACTGTCTGTACATCGACCCTTTGGTGAATAGACAGTAAAAATTAAAAAAAAAAAAATTGATAAAAGATACTCCCGTGTGGCTTCCCGCACTACACAAGACGTCACGCTGATGACGAAACGCGTTAAGTTGGGAGTCTGGGTGCTGGTTGTAACGCACGTTGCCACCAGCCTGCAGGGCTTTGCACCGTTCCCTTGTGTAGTGCGGGAAGCCACACGGGAGTATCTTTTATCCCTTTCTTTAAAAAATTTTTACTGTCTGTACATCTGTCCTTCAGGGAATATTTTTAGACAATAAAGCCTGAACGCTATCACGCCACGAGGAGCCTGTTTGTTTTCTGTTCTTTCTCCTTGGGATCATCCTAATTACTACCCATCCTGTGAAGGAATTTTGTTGGAAGGAGAATCCAGAAATCTGCTCCCAGGTCATGGAGACCATTAAAGTCTGCTTTCATCCCACTTGCCGTAAGTAGACATATGCCGGTTTTCGGTAATTCGATATATCGCGGTATTGCATAGCCACGGTATTGTTATTGTGGCATTTTTAAAATACCGAGTTTATCTACTCCTGGGTCTGACTTGTGAATTGATACATTTCAGTGAGCTGGATGACTCATTCACTCACACAGCTAACACCTATCAGCATTAAGTCTCCCAGTAACTATAAACAAAAATGATTACATTGTATCTTTTTCTTCCCTCTGCCAGGGAGAAAGGAAGTTTAACCTCTTAAAGACTGGACCTTTTTCTGACACTTGTTGCTTGCAAGTTAAAATCAGTTTTTTTTTTTGCTAGAAAAGTACTTAGAACCCCCAAACATTTTATATATTTTTTTAGCAGAGACCCTACAGAAAAAAATGGCGATTGTTGTAATATTTTATGTCACACTGTATTTGCGCAGCAGTCTTTCAAACGCAATTAATAGACTTTAATGAATAAAAAAAAAAAAAAACGTAACAGTAAAGTTATCCCAATTTTTTTTTTTTGTTACACAGAGAATCGTGATCTTTATTCCAAGCTAAAAAATCGTGATTCTCATTTTGGCCAGAATCGTGCAGCTCTAATATATATATACACACACACGCATAGCAGCCCACATTACATTATTATATAGCCATCAAGCAGTGTCTGGCCTACCTGGTGATGACTGGTCCTGGCGCTCTGATCCGATGGCCTGGTCTTTAAAGGGGCAAATCCTTGCGATCCAGAAGTGGTTAAACCTGCAGGAGGACCGGTGTTTTTATCTATTAATGACTTTACTATTGCTTTAGGCCTGGTTCACATGTATGCGGGTTGGTGGTTCACATGTATGCGGGTTGGTGGTTCACATGTATGCGGGTTGGCGGTTCACATGTATGCGGGTTGGCGGCCCACATTTGCACAGGCATAGCAGCCCATTGATTTGAACGGGCTGCTATGCCCTCATTTTCCGCAGAAAAAAGGTGCATGCAGCATTTTTTTAAAATTCAGTGGCCTTGAAATCCATCCTGCTTTTGCACCATGCGACTAACCTGCAGTTCCTGCTCTGGCAAGCTTTCTGCATTTTTGTATACCTGGGCACGGCATTTAAAAACAGTTTGCGTGTGCAGCAACGGCAGGTAAGTCGCATGGTGCAAAAGAAGGATGGATTTCATGGCCACTGCATTTTTTTAAATTCTGCATGCACCTTTTTTTCAGCTGAAAACGCAGGCATAGCAGCTCAAGCCCATTCACATCAATAGGCTGCTATGCCTGTGCAAATGTGGGCCCCCAACCCGCATACATGTGAACCAGGCCTAAAGCAATAGTAAAGTCATTAATTGGTTAAACCTGCAGGAGGACCGGTGTTTTTATCTATTAATGACTTTACTATTGCTTTAGGCCTGGTTCACATGTATGCGGGTTGGGGGCCCACATTTGCACAGGCATAGCAGCCCATTGATGTGAATGGGCTTGAGCTGCTATGCCTGCGTTTTCAGCTGAAAAAAGGTGCATGCAGAATTTAAAAAAATGCAGTGGCCATGAAATCCATCCTTCTTTTGCACCATGCGACTTACCTGCCGTTGCTGCACACTCAAACTGTTTTTAAATGCCGTGCCCACGTATACAAAAAATGCAGAAAGCTTGCCAGAGCAGGAACTGCAGGTTAGTCGCATGGTGCAAAAGCAGGATGGATTTCAAGGCCACTGAATATTAAAAAAATGCTGCATGCACCTTTTTTTCTGCGGAAAATGAGGGCATAGCAGCCCGTTCAAATCAATGGGCTGCTATGCCTGTGCAAATGTGGGCCGCCAACCCGCATACATGTGAACCGCCAACCCGCATACATGTGAACCGCCAACCCGCATACATGTGAACCGCCAACCCGCATACATGTGAACCGCCAACCCGCATACATGTGAACCGCCAACCCGCATACATGTGAACCGCCAACCCGCATACATGTGAACCGCCAACCCGCATACATGTGAACCACCAACCCGCATACATGTGAACCACCAACCCGCATACATGTGAACCACCAACCCGCATACATGTGAACCAGGCCTAAAGCGATAGTAAAGTAATTTATAAACAACACCTCCTTCAGGTTTAACCACTTCTTGACCACAAGGATTTGCCCTCTTAATGACCAGGCCATCGGATCGGAGCCGAGCGCCAGGACCAGTTATCACCAGTTAGGCCAGACACTGCTTGATGACCTATTTTAGGCCTGGTTCACAGAGTCTGTACTGACTGACTATATAATAATGTGCATAAGTGAACCAAAGCCCCTAAATTCAGCAATGAAATTGAAGTGAGGTGGAAATTTAATAATTTAAATTTAATAATAGAATACCGTGATAATACCGTATACCGTGGCAAAACTTTAATCAATTAATCGCAGCATGAAAATCTGATACCGTCACAAGCCTAGTCGTAAGGTAGGAGGGATCAACATAGTCTTGTGAGTGGGAATTTCTTCTATATTCTGCACGGAGGGGGTCATCACTACTACATTCAAGACATATCTTCACTATGTATTCTGTTATTTATTTAGGAAAGATGGATTTATTGTTGGACTATTTTCACTGGACATCATTATATTAGATTTGTCCTTTATGAGCACTATGGTTACATGGAGGTAATGTCGTCTTTATTGCACGAGCGTTTTAGATTTCCCAATAGCCCATTATTTTTAGTACGTGTTAGAATATATTTTTGATGTAATGTGTGTGTGAGCCATATATGTGGGCAATTGGTGTATTATAATATATTTGTTGTGTAAGAACTAGTGCTGCTGACCAGAGATGTATAGTAACGAAGTAGAACTACTTAAAGCGGAGTTCCACCCTAGTTATACATTTTTTTATAAAAATACCCCTGGGACAGTCAGGGCTAGTACATTCCACAATGGATAGCCTCTGATCTGTCCCGGGTTGCACTTACCTTTCAGGAGAAATACTTACCTTGAAATTGTCTTCTCCAGCGCTGCCATCTCGGGTGTGGGCAGCTTGAAGCCAGCGCGATCCTCTTCCGCGTCCTCTTCGGTCCTCTTCCTCCTTCTTCGGTCCCACGATGCACTGCACCGGCCCCGACGTCACTTCCGGGTCGCGCGCGTCATCCCTCCACAGCTTCTGGGCATGCCCAGAAGCTGTTTAGAAGGGAATGACGCGCGCGCCCCGGAACTGACGTCGGGGCCGGTGCAGGCGCAATGATTCCTGGGAGCGATGACGTTCAGCTCCCAGGAATCATTGCAAAAGCCAGGAAGTGACGAATCGCCGTGGCCGCCGAGGGGAGGAAGAAGGAAGTAAGGTGAGTATATTTTCTCTAAAAGGTAAGTGAAAAAAAAAAAAAAATTGCGATTATCCATTTGTTTTTCAGGTGACCGGGAGCGAGAAGATGGAGGTAAGTATAAATTTCGGGTGGAACTCCGCTTTAAGTACTGTACTTAAGTACCGAAATGCGGTATCTGTACTTTCCTAGAGTAGAATTTTTTTCTCCTACTTCTACTTTTACTTCACTACATTTTTTCGATGATTTCAATACTTCTACTCAAGTATTTTTTTTTTGTGCTGCATAGTTACTAGTTACTTTTAAAAAAATTACCACTGCCAGAACAGTAGATGGCAGGTTGCATAAAGCTCAAAAAAATGTGTATAATGTCATTTGTAAATCAGCGCATACGAAAATAAAGGCTGTGTATAATAAAAGCTGCTATACCAAATCTTTCCAATAAAGAGAAAATATGAAACAAACAAATGGTGCTACAGCGCTTAAAGTGCATCAAGAAACTGATAAAAAAACACAGGTTAATCATTTGAATAAATCATTTGAAATAATAAAAAACAATATGATGTTCAAACTTTTGACTTCTTTCTTTAATAACTACATAACACAGTACTTCTACTTCTACTTTCAGTACTTGAGTAGAATTTTTTTTTCAAAACTACTGGTACTTTTTACTTTTAGTACTTAAGTAGCAAATTTTTTGAAAAAACTACTTGCAATACTTAAGTAAAAAAAATGTTGAATACTTTAGTACTTCTACTTAAGTAACTTTTTCTGCGGGCACTTCCACTTCTACTCAAGTCACTTTTTGATCGAGCACTTGTACTTTTACTCAAGTAGAAATTTCGAGTACTTTATACAAGTCTGCTGCTGACCGAATAGAGCAGGGGTGTCCAAACTATGGCCCTTCAGCTGTTCAGGAACTACAAATCCCATCATGCCTAGTTATGTCTGTGAATGTCAGAAATATACAATGCCTTATGGGAATTGTAGTTCCTGAAAAGCTGGAGGGCCATAGTTTGGAACCCCCCCCCCCCCCCCCCGCGTGTGTGCCCCGCGGACCCGATGTCCGCCGCGCACTCACGATCGTCCGTTGACACCGGAAGAAAGGCAGGCGGCTAATGTAAACAAAGCCGCCTGTCATTCTCCCCTGTGTAAGAATGGAGATCATACGGTTCTACTATGTAGGACCGTTGATCTCTGTTCTTACACTAGTAGCCACAGCCAATCACAGTTAGAAACACACCCCTAGGACACACTTAACCCCTAGGACACACTTAACCCCTCCCTCTCCAATACAGTTAACTCCTTCACTGCCAGTGTCATTTTTACAGTAACAGTGCATATATATAGCACTGATTACTGTAGTAATGTCACTGGTAACCCCTGATCTGTCCGCCGCAATGTCGCAGTCCCGCAAAAAAAAAAACGCAGATTGCCGCCATTACTCATTAAAAAAACAACAAAAATGACAAAAAACTTTCCCTTTGTTAGTAAACGCAATAACTTTTGCGCAAACCAATCAAAATACGCTTTTTGCGATTTTTATTTTTTACCAAACATATGTAGCATAAAAAAAATTGGCCAAAAATGTTAAAAAATTTTGATTTTTTACATTTTTTTTTTATTGGGGAATTTCATATAAAAAAAATGTGAAAAATATTGTTATTTTTGCAAAATTTACGCACTTTTTTTGTTTATAGCGCATGATCAAAAAATCGCACAGGTGATCAAATACCACCAAAAGAAAGCTCTGTTTGTGGGAAAAAAAGGACGTCAAATTCGTTTTGGTACAGCGCCGCACGACCGCCCAATTGTCCGTTAAAGTCACACAGTGCCGAATCGCAAAATAGGCCCTGGTCAGGAAGGGGGTAAAATCTTCCGGGGCTTAAGTGGTTAAGGTTTGGCACCGCATGGGTGTGTGTCACTCAGAGTAGTCTGCATGCAGATACATCCTGCATAGGATCACCCACTCCTCCGGACTTGCATCCACCAATCAGGGCATTTTGATATTTGCATAACTCCTCCCAAGATCCAGCCCGCTGCTTGCATCAGGGTGGAGCACTCTTGAGAGGAGGAGTACTGAGGCCGGGTGCTGTGATGTTTTCAGGAAGCCTTGTACAGCTCTCTGCTGGCCCCTCCCACCAGCCATGATCTTTCTGCATTGCACAGAGATCCAGTAATAAAGTCACTAGGCCTATAATAAGGTATGCAGTGATAACAGAGATTTTTTTTTTTTAACTTCATTTGCATGCTGATGAGGGGTAGAGGGAGGAGTCAAGGAGGGTGGTGATGTCATCGGGTCTAAAATAAGTTATGTAATGAAAAACAAATCTTTTCTATAAATCATGCTGGTAATGGGGGAGGGAAGAACCGGGAGGGGGACATAATCAGATTACACTTCAGCCCTGGTGCACATGGGTGCAGCTTTAAAATCACGCCACTTCAGCAGGATTTCAAAGCCGCACATCGGTGCGATTTGCACTGCTGGTTTTATTGCTGCTTACAACTTCATTTAAACAGTTCTGGACCGAAAGGATTTACCCCTTAATGACCAGGCCATATTTTGCGATTCGGCACTGCATTACTTTAACCACTTTACCATCGGAGGATTTTGCTGTCTTGCGTCTGGGCCACTTTTTGCGATTCGGCACTGTGCGACTTAAACTGACAATTGCGCGGTCGTGCAACGCCGTACCCAAACGAAATTTACGTCCTTTTTTTCCCACAAACAGAGCTTTCTTTTGGTGGTATTTGATCACCTGTGCGATTTTTACTTTTTGCGCTATAAAGAAAAAAAGAGCGACAATTTTGAAAAAATAACAATATTTTTCACATTTTTTATATGAAATTCCCCCCAAAAAAATGTAAAAATCAAAATTTTATATCATTTTAGGCCAATTTGTTTTCTGCTACATATTTTTGGTAAAAAAAAATCACAATAAGCGCATTTTTGATTTGGTTTGCGCAAAAGTTATTGTGTTTACTAACTAAGGCAAAGATTTGTCGTTTTTGGTGTTTTTTTTTTTTTTTTTTTTTTTTAAACGAGTAATGGCGGCGATCTGCGTTTTTTTTTTTTTTTTTTTTTTTTTTTTTTGTGGGACTGCGACATTGCGGCGGACAGATCGGACCATTGACTGACATTTTTGACACTTTTGGGGGTACCAGTGACATTACTGCAGTAATCAGTGCTATACATATGCACTGTTACTGTAAAAATGACACTGGCAGGGAAGGGGTTAATTTTATTGGAGAGGGAGCGGTTTATGTATGCCTGGTGCTTACTGACGTGTGTGGGGGGAGGTGACTGAGTGACACAGGGACAGATCGCATGTTGAGCTATGCTGAACACTGCAATCTGACCCTGCCTGTCACTTAGGAGATCCGCCCGCTTTGTTTACACAAGCAGGTGGATCTCCACACTCGATTCCCCGACGATCGGGGAAGAGCGGCGGTGATCACTGCCGCTCCTCCCCTGGCCCGACTCCCGCTGTGACTGAATACAGCGGGAGCGAGCCTCCGGCGGCGCGCGTGCGCCGGCAAGAGAGGGGAATGCCTGGCGGCGTAGGTCTACGTCTATCGAGCCACTTTGCCGCAGTAGAGCTCCAGTGAGCAGCGGTAAAGTGGTTAACGGACAATTGCGCAGTCGTGTGACGCTGTAAAATTGATGTTTTTTTTCCCCACAAATAGTTTTCTTTTGGTGGTATTTGATCACCTCTGCGATTTTTTTTTTTTTTTTTTTTTTTTTTTTTTTTTTTTTTTTGCACTATAAACAAAAAAAACAATATTTTTCACATTCTGCTATATAACATTCTCCCAAAAAATGTAAAAATCCTATTTTTTTAACATTTTAGGCCAATTTGTTTTCTGCTACATATTTTTGGTAAAAAAAATCACAATAAGCGTATTTTGATTGGTGGAGCGGGCCAAAGCTGCACTCTATTAGTAATATTCCAAGTGATCTGCAGCAGGAGGCATCTTTTTTTATTTATTTATTGTGCAGATGAGAGAAGATTTCTCCGATGGGCTCCGGTAAAGTGACTAATGATCCTTGTAATGACAGCCGTCATGTAGGAAGAGCAATTTCCCAGAGTGCAGAATAATGCCTCGCCAGCACAAACATAGAGCGGCAGACCGTCACCTGCCGTCACATGACTGTATTAGAAGAAAGGGAGGATTATAGTCACCAGTGAGCAGACAGAATGGGGGAGATTTACTAAAACTGGAGTACCCAGAATCTGGTGCAGCTGTGCATAGTAACCAATCAGCTTCAAACTTAAGCTTGTTGCAGGCTCCTGGGGAGACCAGATATAGAGAATGCAGGCTCCTGGGGAGAGCAGATGTAGTGACTGCAGGCTCCTGGGGAGAGCAGATATAGTGACTGCAAGCTCCTGGGGAGACCAGATATAGTGACTGCAGGCTCCTGGGGAGACCAGATATAGTGACTGCAGGCTCCTGGGGAGACCAGATATAGTGACTGCAGGCTCCTGGGGAGATCAAATATAGTGAATTCAGGCTCCTGGGGAGATCAGATATAGTGAATGCAAGCTCCTGGGGAGAGCAGATCTAGTGACTGCAGGCTCCTAGGGGAGAGCAGATCTAGTGACTGCAGGCTCCTGGGGAGATCAGATCTTGTGACTGCATGCTCCTGGGGAGACCAGATCTTGTGACTGCAGGCTCCTGGGGAGATCAGATCTTGTGACTGCATGCTCCTGGGGAGACCAGATCTAGTGACTGCAGGCTCCTGGGGAGACCAGATATAGTGACTGCAGGCTCCTGGGGAGAGCAGATATAGTGAATGCAGGCTCCTAGGGGAGAGCAGATATAGTGACTGCAGTCTCCTGGGGAGATCAAATATAGTGAATTCAGGCTCCTGGGGAGATCAGATATAGTGAATGCAGGCTCCTGGGGAGATCAGATATAGTGAATGCAGGCTCCTGGGGAGAGCAGATCTAGTGACTGCAGGCTCCTGGGGAGACCAGATATAGTGACTGCAGGCTCCTGGGGAGATCAGATCTTGTGACTGCAGGCTCCTGGGGAGACCAGATATAGTGACTGCAGGCTCCTGGGTTTTAACAGCAAAGCTCTGGATTTTCAGGGTCCAAAAGAGTCCTAGGGAACATCTGTGGAGTCATTAATCGGCCATTCAGCTCACAGTTGACTTCTAGGCTCACTATTCCCCCTGTACAGTAATTGCTGGCACTGAATGCACTTATCAGAAACTATTATACACTGTGGATTTTAATCTTTCCACATCGGACATTGCAGATAAACCCTTCCATATACTCAGTGAAGTGACTGGCCTCAGGTGATACACAGAGATTAAACCAATCTTCCCACATAAGTTGTACCTGTTTATCTGCAGTCTTCTACTCTCCACCTAAGTTCAAAGTCTAGAATTTTTACAACGTGTCTAAGATTTCAGAAGGCAGGGTGCAGGGAGCTGAAGTTACTCGCTGCAATGCCCAGTAAGAGCTGATTGGAAGGGAAGGACACACTCCCTTTTACACAGCATATAGAGGCAGAGCTGAGGCTGTCATTCACAGACTGGGTGCTGGAGCTCCCTCCCCTGTCACCTTCTTTCTCTTAGTGTCAGGAAAACTGTTCAGAAATAACTCCTGCAGATAGCAGAGGAAGGAAGCTGCAGATAGAAATGACACTTAGTGCTCTGGATGGAGACAAGTACACACTATAGAGCAGTGATGGTGAACCTTGGCACCCCAGATGTTTTGGAACTACATTTCCCATGATGCTCATGCACTCTGCAGTATAGTTGAGCATCATGGGAAATGTAGTTCCAAAACATCTGGGGTGCCAAGGTTCCCAATCACTGCTATAGAGGGATATGCTTTGTCATGACTGAGGTTCACAACCACTTTAACCTCTTAATGACTGGCCGCTGCAGATTTACTGTGGCAGGCAGCCCCTCCTGCGCGAAGCGGCGTAACTCTACGTCGGTCGCGCGCCTGCAGCTAGGGGACGAGTGCTCCCGCCCCCACTTGGCAGCGGGGTCTCCAATGCACGGGGCTGGCGGTTCAGATTGCCGCCTGACACCTGTGATCGTTCCCCGCTGAGAGAGCAGAATGGTCGGCTTTTGTAAACGCACCTGACCGTTCTTCTCTCTGGAATGATCACAGAGCGCCTGTGATCCTTCTATATAGGAGCACAGGCCTCTATGGTCATTTCAAAAGTCCATCCCCCATACAGTTAGAAACACTCCCCTAGGTACACATTTAACCCCTTGATCACCACTGTGTTAACCCCTTCCCTACCAGTGTCATTATTACAGTAACAGAGCATATTTTTAGCACTGATTACTGTAGTAATGTCACTGGTCACCCCAAAAGTGTCAAAAATGTCAGTTAGGGGTCCGATCTGTCCGCCGCAATGTCGCAGTACTGCTAAAAATCGCAGATCGCCGCCATTACTAGTAAAAAAAAAAATGAAGCAGTCCACCCACAACTGATATTTCAGTGTCTGGTATATGTGAAAGTTAAATAAGAATTCCAGCCTAAACCTAACTAGTCTCAGGGTATATTCATGACACGGACATGCTGTGCCTGAATCCCACCACTGTGTGGCAGTGGTGTACGGGTGATGTGTGCTGAATAAGTGCAGTACTTTTTTTTTTTTTTTTTTTATAGCTCGGTGCAAGGCTATTCTTTGCCTTGCACGGCTGCTTACAGTAGAACTTTATGAAATGTCTGTGTGACATATCGGTAAAGTTTGTTTAAAAAAAAAAAAAAAAAGTACAATGTGCTGGGATCGGCGCATCTACAATGCACTGATTACGCCAAACCGTACAACAGACCAGCTGTGGCATTCTAAGTGGCTGGTGTGAGTGGTCCATTACAAATGCCCCCTCTTCCCTCCGAACACCTCTGCTGACTATCCTGTGTAAAAAGATGTCTGTACTTACCTAATTCCAGCTCATTGCAGTCTATGTAATCCCCGGTGTCAGCCAGTAACAGGGGAGAGAAAAGACCACCTTCGACATCTTTGTTCCCATCATGTGATCCCCGGTGTCGGCTGCATGGGAGAGAAGAGACCATTGACAACACCTCCAGTCCCGTCATGTGATCTTCTGTGTCAGCTGGTGACAGCTGCATGGGAGAGGAGGGAGCCCCGACAACAGCTCTGGGCCCGTTGTGTGATCCATTGTGTCAGCTGGTGACAAATGCAAGGGAGCGAGGGACTGCCAACATCTCTAGTCCCATCATGTGCTCTCCTGTGTTAGCCAGTGGCAGCTGCACGGGAGAGGAGGGAGCACCGAAAACGGCTCCAGTCACGTCATAGGGTCCCCTGTGTCAGCCAGTGATGTCTACAGGGGAGAGGAGGGTTTGCCGTCAACCGCTCCAGTCCTGTCATTGGGTCCCCTGTGTCAGCCAGTGATGTCTACAGGGGAGAGGAGGGTTTGCCGTCAACCGCTCCATTCCTGTCATTGGGTCCCCTGTGTCAGCCAGTGGCAGCTAAATGGGGAGGAGGGAGCACCGAAAACAGCTCTGGTCACGTTATCCCCTGTGTCAGCTAGTGGCAACTGCAGGGGAGCGGAGGGACTGTCAACAACTGCTCTGGTCCCGTCGTTGTCTCCTATGTTAGCCAGGGCAGTAGGAGAGGAGGGACTGCCAACAGCTCCAGTCCCATCACGTGGTCCCCTGTGTGAGCCAGTGGCAACTGCAGGGGAGAGGAGGGACCGCTGACCACTGCTCCAGTCCCATCATGTGGTCCCCTGTGTCAGCCAGTGGCAACTGCACAGGAGAAGAGGGACCACTGACAACATCTCCAGTCCTGTCACGTGATCCCCTTTTCAGCCAGTGGCGTCTGCAGAGGAGAGGAGGGAGCGCAAACAACAGATGGGGTCATGGGAGCCTATAGGTGGCGTCCCCACTCCAGGATCTACCAATGGTAATCCAGTGTGAGACTTTCCCTCTGTTTAGGAGCTCCCTGTAATAAAGACCGCTCACTGCTGCTCTCAATTCTTGTGCAGAGTGACTGGTCAACTCTCTGCCCCCTCCTTTAGGTTTCTGTAGTGGGTGGAGTCTGCGGGGCCCATCCCCCATTGCTGCTCTCAGTTCTTGTGCAGAGTGACTGGTCTAGTCTCAGCCCCCTCCTGTAGTGGGGGGAGGGGGCTGCTGGGCCCCTTCTCCATTCTGGTGCAGAATGACTTGTCTAGTCTCCGCCCCCTGCTGTAGTTTTCTGTAGTGGGTGGAGCCTGCGGAGCCCCTCCCACATTGCTGCTTTCAATTCTTGTGCAGAATGACTGGTCTAGTCTCCGTCCCCTTCTGTAAGTTTCTGTAGTGGATGGAGCCTGTGGGGCCCCTCCCCATTGCTGCTCTCAGTTCTTGTGCAGAGTGACTGGTCTAGTCTCAGCCCCCTCCTGTAGTGGGGGGAGGGGGCTGCTGGGCCCCTTCTCCATTCTGGTACAGAATGACTTGTCTAGTCTCCGCCCCCTGCTGTAGTTTTCTGTAGTGGATGGAGCCTGTGGGGCCCCTCCCCATTGCTGCTCAATTCTTGTGCAGAATGGCTGGTCTAGTCTCCGTCCCCTTCTGTAAGTTTCTGTAGTGGGTGGAGCCTGCGGAGCCCCTCCCACATTGCTGCTCTCAATTCTCGTGCCACCCCCTCCTGTAGGTTTCTGTAGTGGGTGGGGCCTGCGTGGCCCGTCCCCCATTGCTGCTCTAAATTCTTGTGCAGAATGACTGGTCTAGTCTCCGTCGCCTTCTGTAAGTTTCTGTAGTGGGTGGAGCCTGTGGGGTCCCTCCCCTATCTGTCTGCACAGTGGTGGTGTCAGTGCTACTTTTACAAGGTAATATCTAGGGGTTGCAAAGGCATTTCCACAAAGTGGATTTATATCCTTTGTGGCTGTTGAGGAGTTTAATGAAAGTTTTTGTGCCCGGAGTTCAGCTTGAAGTGCTGCAGCATGTCTTTTTATTTTTTATTTTTATGGGAGGTGAAAGTTTCCCTTTAGTTTGCGGTATGTCTGCCTGGACGCCATGTTTGCCCCTCTGTACAGACGACCTTTATACCGAGGTCCCCGGCTCCCCTCTACTATTATCGGGGTTGGTATATAAAGGGTTAGCCGGCCAGCAGAGATACAATTAGTCTAATGAGTGTGTGATTTGGTTGGAGGCCAGCGGTTTAATATGGTGATGGCTGCAGACAGATGGGAGGGCGATCAGCTTGCCGGTCCAGCTCAGCACCCCCGGCTCCATTAATAATAATGACGGATGTCAGGCGAGCGCTGCGGATTAAAATTTGTCGTGTATGGAGTTCATTCCATCCCCCGCTTCTGCAAACCCAGACCGTCTTCTTATATTAACCACTTCACCCCCGTAGGGTTTTACCCCCCCCCCCCCTTCATGACCAGGCCATCATCAGCACTTCATGACCCACGCCACTTCAGCAGGATTTCAAAGCCGCACATCGGTGCGATTCGCACTGATGATTTTATTGCTGCTTACAACTTCATTTAACCACTTAAGCCCCGGAAGATTTTACCCCCTTCCTGACCATTGCCTATTTTGCGATTTGGCACTGCGTGACTTTAATGGACAATTGCGCGGTCGTGCGACGCTGTACCTAAACGAATTTGGTGTCCTTTTTTTCCCACAAACAGAGCTTTCTTTTGGTGGTATTTGATCACCTGTGCGATTTTTTGATCATGCGCTATAAACAAAAAAAAAGCGTAATTTTTGCAAAAATAACAATATTTTTCACATTTTTTTTATATGAAATTCCCCCCAGAAAAAATGTAAAAATCTAAATTTTTTAACATTTTCGGCCAATTTGTTTTATGCTACATATGTTTGGTAAAAAAAATCGCAAAAAGCGTATTTTGATTGGTTTGCGCAAAAGTTATCGCGTTTACTAACAAAGGGAAAGATTTTTTTTTTTTTTTTTTTTTTTTTTTTTTTGCGGTACTGCGACATTGCAGCGGACAGATCGGACCCTTGACTGACATTTTTGACACTTTTGGGGTCACCAGTGATATACATATGCACTGTTACTGTCAAATGACACTGGCAGTGAAGGGGTTAACTTTTTTTTGAGAGGGAGGGGTTATGTGTGTCCCTAGGGGCGTGATTCTAACTGTGATTGGCTGTGGCTTAAGGTGTAGGAACAGTGATCAACGGTCCTACATAGTAGAACCGAATGATCACTATTCTTACACAAGGGAGAATGACAGGCGGCTTGTTTACATTAGCCGCCTGCCTTTCTCCCTCTCCACCGACGCTTGCGAGTGACCGGCGGACGATCGGGTCCGCCGGTCACACGTGCGGGGGGGGGGGGGTCCGTGACCGCGCGGGAGTGCGCCTCTGGTGGCGCGAGCTCGCTCCTGAGACCCTCCCAGGCTAGCGACGTAGTACTACTTCGCTCTGCCTGTGAGGGGCTGACTGCCACAGTAAATACACTGTGAGCAGTCGGCAAGTGGTTAATGACCAGGCCATATTTTGCGATTCGTCACTGCGTCACTTTGACAATTGCGCGGTCGTGCGACGCTGTACCCAAATAAAGACCTATGTCCTTTTTTTCTCCCAAACAGAGCTTTTTTTTTTGTGGTATTTGATCACTTCTGCGATTTTTACTTTTTGCACTACAAACAAAAAAATGTGCGACAATTTTGAAAAAAAAAAAAAGTTTTGCTTTCTGCTATAATACACATCGAATAAAAAATGTAAAAAATCAAATTGATTGGTTTGCACAAAAGTTATCATGTCTATAAATGATGGGATATATTTATGGAATTTTTTTTTTTTACTAGTAATGGTAGAAATCCAGCGATTTTTTTTTTTTTTTTTTTTTTTTTTTTTTTTTTTTTTTTTTTTTTTTTTTTTTTTTTTTTGCGGGATTGCGACGGACAAATCTGACACTGACAATTTTTGGGGACCAGTGACATTAATACAGTGATCAGTGCTAAACATATGCACTGACACTGGCTGGGAAGGGGTTAACCACTTTGCCGCTGCTCACTGGAGCTCTACTGCGGCAAAGTGGCTCGATAACGTCTGGCGACGTAGATCTACGTCACCAGACATTCCCCCTCTTTCGGCGCCGCGCGCTCGCCGCCGGAGGCTCGCTCCCTCTGTGTTCAGTCACAGCGGGAGTTGGGCCAGGGGAGGAGCGGCGGCGATCGCCGCTGCTCCTCCCTTATCGTCGGGGAATCGAGTCTGGAGATCCGCCCGCTTGTGTAAACAAAGGGGGCGGATCTCCTAAGTGACAGACAGGGTCAGATTGCAGGGTTCAGTATAGCTGAACCTGCGATCTGTCCCTGTGTCACTCAGTCACCTCCCCCCACACACGTCAGTAAGCACCAGGCATACATTAACCCCTCCCTCTCCAATAAAATTAACCCCTTCCCTGCCAGTGTAATTTTTACAGTAACAATGCATATTTTTAGCACTGATTACTGTAGTAATGTCACTGGTACCTCCAAAAGTGTCAAAAATGTCAGTCAAGGGTCCGATCTGTCCGCCGCAATGTCGCAGCCCCGCAAAAAAAATCGCAGATCGCCGCCATTACTCGTTAAAAAAAAAAAAAACACCAAAAACGACAGAAATCTTTCCCTTAGTTAGTAAACGCAATAACTTTTGCGCAAACCAATCAAAATACGCTTATTGCGATTTTTTTTTTTTTACCAAAAATATGTAGCAGAAAACAAATTGGCCTAAAATGATAAAAAATTTTGATTTTTACATTTTTTTTTTTGGGGGGGAATTTCATATAAAAAAAAAAATTTGAAAAATATTATTTTTTCAAAATTGTCGCTCTTTTTTTGTTTATAGCGCAAAAAGTAAACATTGCACAGGTGATCAAATACCACCAAAAGAAAGCTCTGTTTGTGGGGAAAAAAGGACGTAAATTTTGTTTGGGTACAGCGTCGCACGACTGCGCAATTGTCAGTTAAATTGGCACAGTGCCGAATCGCAAAAAGTGGCCCAGACGTAAGACAGCAAAATCCTCCGGTGGTAAAGTGGTTAACATCGGGGAGGGGGGGGGGGGGACAATTTTTTTAAAAAAAAATACATATTTTTTACTTTCTGCTATAAAACACATCCAATAAAAAAAAATGTAAAAATAAACCCTATGTTCTTTTTTTCTCACAAACAGAGCTTTCTTTTGGGGGTATCACCTGTGCGATTTTTTTACATTTTGCGCTAAAATAAAGGTGCGACAATTCTGAAAAAAAAGAAAGTTTTAATTTCTGCTATAAAACACATCCAATAAAAAAATGTAAAAAATCGAATTGGTTCCTGAAGCAGGTTGAGTCGATCTTCACCGATTTTGTGTGGGCAGGCAGGCGACCGCGTTTGGCTCGCCGCTACCTGGTGCTGCCTAAGCGACACGGTGGTGTGGCGCTTCCGGACCCTAGACGATACTACCAGGCGGCCATGCTCACCCGATGGCTAGACTGGGCGCGTCACGCAGATCTGAAACTGTGGGTTGCCCTGGAGGCCTCCCTATTTCCTATATACTTACCGCGGGCCCCGCTTGTCCTCAGGGGAGTTCCTGCGGAGGCAATGCGTCACCCTACTATAGGGCCCACACTTAAGGCGTGCTCTCTGGCGGCCTCGGATAGAGGCCTCTCGAGGGGTAGAGGCCCGCTCTACCCTTTGCTAGGGAATCTGACGTTTGGGCCTGGTTGTGAGGGCGGCAGGTTCAGCGCCCTGATTAGGGAGGGTATCTTCCAGGTATCACACTTCGTCTCGGGTACGGGCTGGCCGACTCTCTGCCAGCTGACTTCCCTGAGTGGGAGATTTCGGTTGCTCAGGTGGCAGGCCCTGCAGCTTCTTCACTTCCTTGGAGGCCTGGGCGAGCCCTCGACATTTGGGCGAGACCTGACGCCCTTTGAGCAGTTCCTGTCCACACAGGGCCACTTGCCGCATGCCCTCGCAGATTTATGCCCTGATCTCGGACCCTCCCGCGGACTTTGCCCTACCGGGTATCCTTAAATGGGAAAGGGAACTGAACCAGACATTCTCTGAATCCCAGAGGCGAAATATGATCCGTTTCTCCCTCAAATCTTCCATCTGCACGAAGATACAGGAATCCAACTACAAGGTCCTTACACACTGGTACTTTACTCCGGCCAGACTGCACCGGTTCTTCCCGGAGGCGTCCGACATGTGCTGGCGTTGCCATCAGGAAGTGGGCACCATGTCCCACGTTTTCTGGTACTGCTCTAAGCTTCGGAACTTCTGGGCCGAAGTGCGTCGTATCTCCCAACTGATGACAGACCGGGCTGTCCCCGACGACCCGGCATTCTTCCTGTTGCACTGCACGGGCATGGCTCCTAAACGCTATAAAAGCTCGGTGTTGAGGCATCTTGCCGATGCAGCGAAAGCATGTATCAGCCTCTGCTGGAAGAGCCCCTCTCCCCCGACGATTGCCCTTTGGTTGCAGAGGGTCAAGTGGATAAACGATTTGGAGGACATGGTGCTCACTGCACAGGGCAGAAAGGAACAGTACTCCAAGACTTGGTCCGTCTGGAATGTATTCATATTCTCTGCTGAGGGGATGGCACTTCAGGGACTGACCTCGGGGCAGGAGCTGTGATTGTCAGCGGGGTCGCCCGCGCAGGAGGACACTGATGACACCTGACTGGCCTTCCCCACTTACCCACACCACGATGTGTCTCCCGGCATAATGCCGGAGCTTCCCCCACTGCTTTCTTTCCCCCCCACCCTTGTCCCCTACTCACTCCCTCTCCCTTCTTCCTTTTACCCTGGATGTTTGCATTTATCCCTCTATTCTATCGCTCCAGATGTTTAATGGAAACACCTTTGGATGTCTGAGGTCCCGTGTGCGTGAGACTTGTTGCATCCTCCTAGCACATCTTGAGACGATTGCAGTGATTGTCTTGAGCTTAGTTGATTACACTCTACCGGTCTGGAAAAAACGGGAATGTTTACCTCATATGGATATTTTACGGGTATGCTGTCTTCCCCTATAGATTTTATCTCTGCTGTCATGCACTTTCTGGGATTGCTGTTTACCGATACCGTTTATTGTATCCTGTAGTATTATTCTTTTGTTTGATACTTGTTTTGATCTCTTGTATGACTTATATAAATAAAGAATTTGAAAAAAAAAAAAAAAAAAAAAAAAATCGAATTGGTTGGCACAAAAGTTATCACGTCTATAAACGATGAGATATATTTATGGGTTTTTTTTTTTGTTTTTTTGCTAGTAATGGCAACAATCAGCAATTTTTAGCGGGACTGCGACGAACAAATCTGACACTGACAATTTTTTGGGACCAGTGACACTAATACAGTGATCAGTGCTACAGATATGCCCTGTCACTGTACTGATGACACTGGCTGGGAAGGGGTTAACATCAGGGGGAAAAAAGCAAACATTTTTGAAAAAAACAATATATATTTTTTTTCTTTCTGCTATAAAACATCCAATAAAAAAAAATGAAAAAAAAAAATATCAAATTTCTTCAATTTTAGGCCAATTTGTATTCTGCTACATATTTTTGGTACAGAAAATACCAAATAAGCGTAAATTGATTGGTTTGCGCAAAAGTTATCACATCTACAAATGATGGGATATTTTTTATGGATTTTATTTCTTTTTTTTACAAGTAATGGCAGTGATCATCGATTTTTAGCGGGACTGCGACAAATCAGACACCTTACTTACACTTTTGACACTTTTTTTGGGGACCTTATTACATTAATCAGTGCTAAAAATATGCACTGTCACTGTACTGACACTGGCTGGGACAGAGTTAACATCAGGGGCGATCAAAGGGTTAAATGTGTCCCTAGGGGGTGCTTGCTAAATGTGTGGGGGAGGTGCTCTGACTGGGGGAGGTCAGATCCGGGTTCCTGCTTAGCAGAAACACAAGATCTCCATCTTCTCCCCTTTCAGATCGCCGTTCTGCCTTTCCTGGGAATGATCGCGGGTGGTCGGTGGACATCAAATCTGCAGGACCCGCTGATTGGCATCCCCGGTGTCCAGTCAGCGCTCGCACGCCACCCAGTGGCTATTGCAGGAAATGATGTACAGGTATGTCGTTTCGCACAATATTGCTGACCTGCCACAGTACATATGCGGTGGGTGGTCGGCCAGTGGTTATAAAACCCAAACATTTTTACCTTGATGCATTTCTTGCATTAACGTAAAAATAATGTTTAAGTATGTGTATCCCCCCCCTCACCCCCTCCTACCTTTTATACTTACCTGCGCCCTCATTTGATCCAGCGCTGAGCCCATCTGCAGTTCTTCTCTCCCCTGGTCTCACAGGCTTTACTGAGGTAGTGGGACCCACTGGCTCCTGCTGCTGTCAGCCAAAGCTGGGAGGCGGGGCCGAGCCCCACTGTCTGTCTCTATAGATACAGGCAGCGTGGGCTCAGGAACAAGCCTGCACTAGTGCCCCCATAGGTAGCAGTTTCCTTTTGGTGGCACACCAAGAAGAGGAGACGCCAGGAGCACCGGCGAGGGACCCAAGAAAAGGAGGTTTCGGGGCCAGCCTTTTTTTTTTTGTGGCGTGCAACAGATACAAGAAAACATAAACTTCACATAAATTTCAAAAACTTACAAAATGCTTAAAGTAGTTGTAAACTCAGACACTAAACCTGAACAAAGCACACATTTCTATAGTGTTTACTTGCTTTTCTCCAAAGCACTAGGTGTAATTTCTGTCCGATGCTTCCTTCCTCTGCTATCAGCATGAATCACTTCTGACAAGTTTTCCTGACACCAAGAGAAAAATGGTGACAGAGGAGGGCTCTCCAGCTGATTGACAGACTCAGCTCTGTTCCTGTGTGGAGGGGGGTGTGTCCCTTTCTTCCAATCAGCTCTCAGAGCTCTCCTCACTGAGCTTTACAGTGTGCAATTTCAGCTCTCCGCCTCCTTTTTTTTTTTTTCTGGCCGTTCAGACAAGCTTAATAAATTCTGAACTTTAAATGGCTGTAGAGCAGTGTTAATTTCGTCGACTAAAACCGACTAAATCGTTTTCGTCGACTAAATTAACACAATTTTAGTTGACTAAAAATAAAACAATTCAGATGACTAAAATACGACTAAAACTAAATGCATTTTAGTCTTAAGACTATAACTAAAACTAAATCGAAATTTGCTGCCAAAATTAACACTGGTGAATGCTCAAAGCTTAATACCATAAATAATAACATATTCGATTTTTCACTCCAGGACCAGCAGTAGTATATAATGAGTTTGGAAATTGTAGAGAAATGCTTAAATAATGCATTACAAATTACAATTGAACTACACCCATTCCATTATAGATGACTAAAATGAGTTTTAGTCGACTAAAATGTACTGGAGTTTTAGTCGACTAAATACGACTAAAACTAAAACGCTGGCAGAAGACTAAAATGGGACTAAAAAGTTTTAGTCCTAAGACTAAAACTAAATTTAAATTTGCTGCCAAAATTAACACTGCTGTAGAGAGGAGAATACTGCAGATAAACAGGTGCAACTTATGTAGGAGGATTTGAAATATGAAAAAAGCATATCCCTCTATAGTGTGCACTTGTCTCTATTCAGAGCACTAAGTGTCATTTCTGTCTGCTGCCTCCTTCCTCTGCTATCAGCATGAGTAATTTCTGACAAGTTTTCCTGACACCCAAGAGAAAAATGGTGACAGCGGAGGGACCTCCAGCTGATTGACAGCCACAGCTCTGTTTATGTGATCTGTGTGAAGCGGGGTGTATCCCTTCCCACCAATCATCTCTCAGAGCTCTCCTCGATGAGCTCTGCAGGGTGTGGCCTCAGCTCTCTGAGTATAAAATAGTTTATTTAACCACTTGCTTACTACAGGGCACTTTCACCCCCTTCCTGCTAAGCAAATTTTAAGATTTTATTGCCGCACATTGACTATTGCGCAGTCATGCAACACTGTACCCATATCAAATTTTTTATTTTTTTTCTAGAGCTTTCTTTTGGTGGTATTTAATAATGTTGGGCTTTTTTTCTGCTCAACAAATGAAAAAAAGACTGGAAAGTTTGCAAAGAAAAAGTTTTTATTAGTTTCTGTTATAAGACTTTGCAAATAAGTAATTTTTCTTCTGCACTGATGTGAGTCTGCACTGATGTGAGTCTGCACTGATGTGAGTCTGCACTGATGTGAGTCTGCACTGATGTGAGTCTGCACTGATGTGAGTCTGCACTGATGTGAGTCTGCACTGATGTGAGTCTGCACTCATGTGAGTCTGCACTCATGTGAGTCTGCACTGATGTGAGTCTGCACTGATGTGAGTCTGCACTCATGTGAGTCTGCACTCATGTGAGTCTGCACTGATGTGCACTCATGTGAGTCTGCACTGATGTGCACTCATGTGAGTCTGCACTGATGTGCACTCATGTGAGTCTGCACTGATGTGCACTCATGTG
>NC_138780.1:190913994-191026494 GCF_965119305.1 Pelophylax lessonae | reverse complement strand
ATGCATGCATGTAAGATGGAAATAAATAGGTCTAGTTCAGGGCTTGACAAATTTGCTTTGAATTGAGGAGCCAGCTAAAAAAGCTAGGAGCCAGTTTTTTTTTTTTTTTTTAACAAATCTTACGGGTTGGACATGTAACATTCCCGAAGGTGAACTTATCCGTTTACCACTTCCCGCAAAACGACGTACCTGTACGCCATTTTGTTGAAGTGGTTATACTGGGATGATGCCTGCAGCAAGAGGAATCACCCTGGTACCATATTTTAGAGCCGGTGGTCGGCTTTCTAGTGATAACAAGCTAAGCCACTCAGCCGTTATCGCAAGCAGCGGGAGGGGATGTGACCCCCCGCCTCCTTCTGCCGTTCCGTCCAGGTCTCCCGTCCCACTGGAGATTTTTTTTTTTCTCCTGTTTTTTGCCTGTGAGATCTACAATCAACTGCCGGACTGGGCTACGGGCGGGATGATCTAGATCCAGTGGTCACCCCAGTCTGTCCAGCTAGAGTGCGCAAACCTCCAGCTCCACGCTAGGTTGGCCATGACATATCTCCACCAGACGGGGGCTGGCCTCCAAGTTAAATGCTTCGCAAGTCGCATACGACCGGGTCGCGGGCCGAGTCACAGAGTTCTTCCTGGCCGACAGCCCCCCTTTTGGATGGCGAGGGGATCTGTCTGGAGTGGTGCCAGTTCTTGGTATGGTGAGTAGCTGTCCTCCCTCTACCCCTAGAGGGTTTTGGGGTGGACGTTGGCCCCCTGGGTTCCCCTCCTTCCCATTAGGCACCCCCCTTCACCCGTCCCCCCTCCACTTATGCAGGGGCTGTGTGGGTTTGTCTGGTCCACCAAGGGGTGGGGATAGGGCGTTATGCTGGCGATGGGGGGGGGGGGGGTGGTCTGCGCGACCGGACGATCGGCTGTGCAGCGGGGGGGTTCTACCTGGTGGGGGCTCCTTTTAGGGCCCGTCGTCCTGCCTGGGCTTGTCCTTGAGGCCTGGGGGGGGCTGCTACACCCAGAAGGTTTTTTATCTTAATGCATAGAATGCATTAATATGAAAATCCTTCCTGACCCTACAACTCCTTTAATAATCTCCATAGGCGACGTTTTAAACATTTTTTACAGGTTACCTGTTTAGAGTTGCATAGGAGGACTTGCACTAGAATTATTGCTCTCGCTTTAAGGCTTGCAGCAATACCTCACGTGTGGTTTGAATGCCGTTTTACATATGCAGGTGCAAAGTACGTATGCATTTGCTTCTGCGTGCGAGCACGAGGGGTGCTTTAACATTTTTTTTAATTGTTTGTTTTATTTTATTTTGACTTTTTCCCTTTTTAAATGTTTTTTTTTATCACTTTTATTCCTGATACAAGGAATGTAAACATCCCTTGTAATAGGAATAGGTCCTCTATACAGCAAGTTCTGGGGTCTATTAATGGCGCTTTTCCACTGCATGGAAACGAACGGTTCGGCACGCTTTTGTGCTTTTCCACTGCTGGTACCGCATGGTATAGTGTAGGAACGGTTCGGTACGGTACGGCGGCGCTTTTCCACTGCATGGAACTGAACGGTACGGTATGGTACGGCTCTGAAAAAACAGTACCTACTCGATTGTGGTTCCAACAGGTACCAAACTGGTACCATATCCCACAATCCTTTGCATGCAGTCACTACTAGCCACTGATTGGTCAGAGAATCCCACCCACCCCGTTGTTATCCCACCCACTTAACTTTAGTACTACTTTAGTGGAAAAGACAACCATACTGTACCGAACCGTTCCAACACCGTACCATGCGGTACCAGCAGTGGAAAAGCAAACCGGGCCGAGTAGAGCCGAGCCGGTACTTGCAGTGGAAAAGTGGCTGGAAAGCCTGAGATCAAAAAGAAAAAAAATGATCTCAGGCTTCCTAGCCGAGGAAACGGCAGTGTTTACATCTTCCGAGGCCGGATGTGACGTCATAACGTCACGCCCAGCCTCTGATGGTCATAGAGACTGCTGGGGACCATCTGGTTCGTGGTATTCACTATGATAAACAGCCGCCACCGACAAATTCATTCTCCGGGTCACCGTTCAAACTGGGAGCCAGTGGAAGCACTGGAGGGGGGGGGGGGGGCGTCCCGTCCCGTCCCGTTGCCTGTAAAAACAATCAAGCGGCTGAACAGGTGCAGGGAATCACCGGCTAAAAGAGAAGATATCTGAATGATTCCTGCAGCTGCACCCACCGTTCAGATTTCACGATTTGAACTCCAGGACGTCATATGATGTCCACCGAAGGAGAAGTGGTTAAAGCGGTTGTATCTTCAAAAAAAGGAAAAAAAAAAAAAGTGTGCATCGCATGCTAGCTCATTATGAAATACGAGCGTACGGGAGTTCACTTTCCGGCAAGGAGCTCTGAAGGTCCACTGGACCTTCAGAGAGTATGCGCCGCTTGTGTCAGCGGCTGCATGCTGGGCAAATATCTCCTAATACCGTACAAGCTTAGGAGATATTAATTTTACCTATAGGAAAGCCTTATTATAGGCCTTATTATAGGCTTGCCTGTAGGTAAAAGTTAAAAAGCGGAGTATACTGCCACTTTAACCACTTTACCACCGGAGGATTTTGCTGTCTTACGCCTGGGCCGATTTTTGCGATTCGGCACTGTGCGACTTTAACGGACAATTGCGCGGTCATGCAACACCATACCCAAAGCAAATTGACGTCCTTTTTTTTCCCACAAACAGAGCTTTCTTTTGGTGGTATTTGATCACCTGTGCGATTTTTTTTTTTTTTTTTTTTTTTTTTTTTTTTGCGCTATAAACAAAAAAGAGCGACAATTAATTAAAATAACAATATTTTTTATATGAAATTCCCCCCTAAAAAATGTAAAAATCTAAATTTTTTTATCATTTTAGGCCAATTTGTTTCCTGCTACATATTTTCGGTAATAAAAATCGCAATAAGCGTATTTTGATTGGTTTGCGCAAAAGTTATTGCGTTCCCTAACGAAGGGAAAGATTTCTGTCATTTTTGGTGTTTTTTTTTTTTTTTTTTAACGTGTAATGGCGGCAATCTGCGATATATTTTTTTTTTTTTGTTTTTTTTTTTGCAGCACTGCGACATTGCGGCGGACAGATCGGACCCTTGACTGACATTTTTGACACTTTTGGGGGTACCAGTGACATTACTGCAGTAATCAGTGCTATACATATGCACTGTTACTGTAAAAATGACACTGGCAGGGAAGGGGTTAATTTTATTGGAGAGGGAGGGGTTAATGTATGCCCGGTGCTTACTGACGTGTGGGGGGGGAGGTGACTGAGTGACACAGGGACAGATCGCATGTTCAGCTACGCTGAACCCTGCAATCTGACCCTGCCTGTCACTTAGGAGATCCGCCCGCTTGTGTTTACACAAGCTGGCGGATCTCCAAACTCGATTCCCCGACGATCGGGGAAGAGCGGCGGTGATTACCGCTGCTCCTCCCCTGGCCCGACTCCCACTGTGACTGAATACAGCGGGAGCGTGCCCCAGGCGGTGCGTGCGCGCCGCCAAGAAAGGGGAGTGTCTGGCGATGTAGGTCTACGTCACCAGACGATAACCAACCACTGTGCCGCAGTAGAGCTCTAGTGAGCAGCGGTAAAGTGGTTAAGAGGTGCATGCATTGCATTTTGGGACCTGGGTAGAAAAATGCAGATCATCTTTCATTTTGTTCCCCAGTAAGTTTTTAGTGCTTCACCAATTTATGTCGTCAGTGGCGGGACAAGGTCCAACTATGGCCCCCAAGGCTGAAAGTCCCCCCCCCCCCTTCCTTCCTTCCTATGACCTGCTACCTACTTCAGCAGCATAGGTTGCAGCTCCTGCCCCCTCCTGCTGAAGTAGAGAAGGTGGCCGTCTCTTCTGCCTACCGCTTGGCCTGGCCCCGCATGTCATAAATCATTTCAGCCTCAGGTTTGTGATTGTTGCAGCTTCTTCTCTAGTGCCGCCTTTTTCAACCAGGGTGCCTTGAGGTTTCTTCAGGGGTCCCCTGACAAAATGCCTAAAAATTGCCCCAAATTGTATACAAGCTGGTGGGTGGATGAAACATGACTTTTAGTTACACAAAGCCACAGGTTTTCATTGTACACCACCAGGGCCGCTGATAGGGGGGGCCCGGGCACACAGGGGGGCCCACACAGAGAGGGGGATTAGTGATGGACAACAAATACAGAAATCTTCCTCCAGCACCTGAATCTGATCTCTCCCTCTCCCGTCTAATGACATCAGTTGATAAGAAGGATGTCAGTTACCTGCATATCATCCTTGTTTGACCCTCCCCTGCCCCTCTTCATCAGTTTTGGGGTCTCATTTGCTAAGTGAGGGAGAAGAGAAACATTGGAATACTAGTCGGTACCAGTTTGCAAAAGTGTATTTGCTTTGGAAGACTAAATCACCTTTACTGTTGGGTGTCCTACGTGTATTGATGTTGCTGCATTATGTAAAAATATCAGAATAGTTTTTACATTTTAGAGTGGGGCACCTCCAGACTGTCCATAATTTTGGAGGGTGCCTCGAGATTGTCTATAGCAGGGATCCACAAACTACGGCCCTCCAGCTGTTGCAGAACTACTCATCCACTGAGGCATTGTAAAACTCTAACATTCACAGACATGACTAGGCATGATGGGAATTGTAGTTCCTGAACAACTGGAGGGCCATAGTTTGAAGACCCCCCCCCCCCCCCCTGCTCTATAATTTTAAAGGGTGCCTTGAATGAAAAAAGGTTGAGAAACACTGCTCTAGTGAGACAGAGCACAGTGCATGTCCGGACAGCAGGGGGCGCTGTGTCCTCATACTACCTCCAGCTCCATTCTCAGCAGTGACTCGGTCATATTGTAGAGTAGAAGGCCCCAGTAACAGAGTGACAGGTCCTCCTGCAGCGTGCCATTAATACCGTTATGTCATTTAGTACTGTCAAGTCATTGCTGCAAAGATTAAGCTTCCGGGAACAAACACGGCAGCTGAAAAACAAGGCGATTACGCTGCCGCCTCTCTGCACATTAACCGTCCCCTTCCCCTCAATTGGAAAACTGGATCTCAGGGGGGGATAGGAAATGCTGCCGGGAGATACAGAACTGCGTAGAGTAATCGGGTTTATTTAAAGGATGAGTCTGGGAACCGTACGTCTGGGTGCGCGTTCCTGAGGACTCACTCATAGCTGAAGCCTCAAGATGAACCCGACAGCCCAACAATTGGAAGCATCAGAATAATCGAAAAACATTAAATTACAATTAAAAAAAAAAAAGTGGTCATGGCCACTCCTGTGTTCTCATTGCAACCAGTTTAACCCTTTTGCTGTCAGAGCAGTTTTTGCATTTTTTTTTTTTTTGCACGTTTAACCACTTTAAGACCGGAAGATTTTACCCCCTTCCTGACCAGGCCCTATTTTGCGATTCGGCACTGCGTTACTTTAACGGACAATTCCGACTGTACCCAAATGAAATTTACGTCCTTTTTATCCCACAAATAAAGCTTTCTTTTGGTGGTATTTGATCACCTGTACGATTTTTTTATTTTTTTTTATTTTTTACGCTATAAACAAAAAAAGAGCGACAATTCTGAAAAAAAGACAATTTCACATTCTGCTATATGACATTCCCAAAAAAAAAAATTTTAAAATCTAAATTTTTTAACATTTTAGGCCAATTTGTTTTCTGCTACGTATTTTTGGCAAAAAAAAAAAAAATCGTAATAAGCGTATTTTGATTGGTTTGCGCAAAAGTTTACATCTACTAGCTACGGGAAAGATTTATGTCATTTTTAATGTTTGTTTTTTTTTTTTTTTTTAGTAATGGCGGCGATCTGCGACATTACGGCGGACAGATCGGACCCCTGACTGACATTCTTGACACTTTTGGGGGGACCAGTGACGTTACTGCAGTAATCAGTGCTATAAATATGCACTGTCACTGTAATAATGACACTGGCAGGGAAGGGGTTAACACTGTTGGCGATCAAGGGGTTAAATGTGAGCCTCATGCTTACTGACGTGTGTGGGAGGAGGGGGTTCTGTGACACAGACAGAGATCGCAGGTTCAGCTATGCTGAATCCTGTGATCTCCTCCTGTCTGTCACTGAGAAGATCCGCCTGCTTTGTTTACATAAGCAGGCGGGTCTTCTCACCGTTCCCTTAGAAAACCCTGTTTTCCATCCGTCTAGTGGGACGGATTGGATGGGATCGGATGAGAACAGACAGGCGATCCGTTCCCATCTGATTCCCCTATAGAGAACAGCGGGGACCTGAAGCTCCATCTCCGCACACAGAGCGGAGACACAGCTGCCATCCGCCTGCTCAGCGGGGAATCGGTGGATCGATCCCCCGCTGAGAAAAACTGAGTCCGCCGACGGACTCCCCTGTGTGAAAGGGGCTTAAGGCACTGATGTTTGTTTTGACAGCTGTGTATGTGAACACCGTTTCACGGTTTACCTTCTCTTTAACCACTTCAGCTCCAGAAGGTTCACCCCCCTTCATGACCAGGTCATTTTTTGAGATACGGTACTTCATTAATTTAACCGCTTGCCGACCGCCGCAAGTAGATTTACTGCGGCGGTCAGCCCCGGCCAGGCAGAGTGACGTTAATTAACGTCACTAGCCTGGGAGGGTCTGGGGAGTGAGCACGCGCCCGCGGAGGCGCGCTCCCGCGTGGTCACGGACCCCCCCGCACGTGTGACCGGCGGACCCGATGTCCGCCGGTCACTCGGCGATCGTCGGGGGAGAGGGAGAAAGTCAGGCGGCTTGTGTAAACAAGCTGCCTGTCATTCTTCTCGGTGTAAAAACACTGATCAGACGGATCTACTATGTAGAACTGTTGATCAGTGTCCTTACACCTCAAGCCACAGCCAATAACAGTAAAAAGCACGCCCCTAGGGACACACATAGCCCCGCCCTTTAAAAAAAGTTAACCCCTTCACTGCCAGTGTATTTTTACAGTAACAGTGCATATGTATAGCACTGATTACTGTAGTAATGTCACTGGTAACCCCAAAAGTGTCAAAAATTTCAGTCAAGGGTCCGATCTGTCCGCCGCAATGTCGCAGTACCGCAAAAAAAATCGCAGATCGCCGCCATTATGCGTTAAAAAAAAAAAAACAACAAAAATGACAAAAATCTTTCCCTTTGTTAGTAAACGCGATAACTTTTGCGCAAACCAATCAAAATACGCTTTTTGCGATTTTTTTTTTTTTTTTTTTTTTTTTTTTTTTTTTTTTTTTTTTTACCAAACATAGGTAGGATAAAACAAATTGGCCGAAAATGTTAAAAAATTTTGATTTTTACATTTTTTTTGGGGAATTTCATATAAAAAAATGTGAAAAATATTGTTATTTTTGCAAAATTTACGCTATTTTTTTGTTTATAGCGCAAAAAGTAAAAAGCGCACAGGTGATCAAATACCACCAAAAGAAAGCTTTGTTTGTGGGAAAAAAAGGATGTCAAATTCGTTTAGGTACAGCGTCGCACGACCGCGCAATTGTCCGTTAAAGTCACGCAGTGCCGAATCGCAAAATACCCCCTGGTCGTTTAGCAGCCAAATCCTCCGGGGCTTAAGTGGTTAACTGACTATTGCGCAGTCATGCGACGCTGTACCCAAATAATATGTATCCCTTTTTTTCCCACTAATAGAGCTTTCTTTTTGGTGGTATTTGATCAGATGTGTGATTTTTATTTTTTGTACTATAAACCGAAAAAGTCCGACAATTTTGAAAAAAACAAAACCATATTTTACTTTCTGCTATAAAACACATCCAATAAACTAAAAAAAAAAAATTTGAATTTCTTCACCAATTTAGGCCAATTTGTATTCGGCTGCATATTTTTGGTAAAACAAAATCCCAATAAGCGTATATTGATTGGTTTGCCCAAAATTTATAGCGGCTACACACTTTGGCAGGGATCCTCAAACTACGGCCCTCCAGCTGTTGTGAAACTACACATCCCATGAGGCATTGTAAAACTCTGACATTCACAGACATGACTAGGCATGATGGGAATTGTAGTTCCTGAACAACTGGAGGGCCATAGTTTGAAGACCCCTGCAGTATGGGATATTTTTATTATTATTATTTATTATCATTTTTATTTTTTTTTACTAGTAAAGGTGGCGACGATCAGCGACCTATAGCAGGACTGTGATACTGCGACGGACAAATCGGACACCTAACGGACACTCTTTGGGGACCAGTGACCCCAATACAGTGATCAGTGCTAAAAAAAATATGCACTGTCCCTGTACTAATGATGCTGGCTGGGAAGGGGTTAACATCAGGGGCGATCAAAAAGGTTAACTGTGTTCCCTGGGAGTGATCACTAACTGTGGGGGAGGTGCTTTGACTGGGGGAATGTAAAGATCCGTGTTCCTGCTTAACAGGAACACAGGATCAGCGCATTCCCCCCTCACAGAACGGCGGTCTGCCTTGTTTACATAGGCAGACCACCGTTCTACCTTTCTCCTGAACGATCAGCGAGTCCCATCCAATCACAGCGGGAGCAGGTCACCGGCAGGACGCATGCACGCTCCAGACCCGGAAGTGTCAGAATAAGTAAACCCAAAATTTCCTATTATTATGTGGCTGCTGTGCCTTTTACTTGTATGAGTCTCCTGTTCTCTTTGAATTGCTCCCTTTGTGTGAAATCCCTGGTGTTCCTTCCAGTCCCTCTGCTTTCCTAATAAAAACTGACCACACTAAGCATGAGAGCACAACGTGGTTGTTTTCTAACTGTGCTGAGAACTCAGCCTGCTCTTTTTCAATATTCAGATTTGTGCTGACACCTCCCACCCCGCACAGCCATTCACTGGGAAGTCAAGTGTGCTGTAGTTTCTCTGCCCTCACCTCTCTATGCACCTGAGATCAGAGGGAATGTAATCACTTATCAAAAAAAAAAAAGGGGGGAAAGGTATTAATAATTATTTTTTTATTTCTAATGTATACACACGTCTTACCTTTCATTTCTGTTTTAAACTAAATGGGTTGTTTTACAAGGTGAGGGTTCATATATATTTTAACTTCTGCTCATAGCGTGCAGGCCAGACGTGTATACATCCTGAGCTCAGGTTTACTTTAACCACTTGCCGACTGCTCACAGTATATTTACTGCGGCAGTCAGCCCCTCACAGGCAGAGCGACGTAGGTCTACGTCGCTAGCCTGTGAGGGTCTCATGAGCGAGCGCGCGACCGCTCGGTCACGGAAACCCCCCCCCCCCCCCAGCACGTGTGACCGGCGGACCCGATCATCCGCCGGTCACTCGGCGATCGTCGGTGGAGAGGGAGAAAGGCAGGCGGCTAATGTAAACAAGCCGCCTGTCATTCTCCCCGGTGTATGAATGATGATCATACGGTTCTACTATGTAGGACCGTTGATCACTGTTCATACATCTCAAGCCACAGCCAATCACAGTTAGAATCACGCCCCTAGGGACACACACAGCCCCTCCCTCTCAAAAAAAGTTGACCCCTTCACTGCCAGTGAAATTTTACAGTAACAGTGCATATGTATAGCACTGATTACTGTAGAAATGTCACTGGTAACCCAAAAAGTTTTAAAAATGTCAGTGAAGGGTCCGATCTGTCCGCCGCAATGTCGCAGTACCGCAAAACAAATTGCAGATCGCCGCCATTACTCGTTAAAATAAAAACAACAAAAATGACAAAAATCTTACCCTTTGTTAGTAAACGCGATAACTTTTGCGCAAACCAATCAAAATACGCTTGTTGCGATTTTTTTTTTCTTTTTTACCAAACATATGTAGCATAAAACAAATTGGCCGAAAATGTCAAAAAATTTTGATTTTTACATTTTTTTTTTTGGGGAATTTCATATAAAAAAAATGTGAAAAATATTATTTTTGCAAAATTGACGCTCTTTTTTTGTTTATAGTGCATGATCAAAAAATCGCACAGGTGATCAAATACCACCAAAAGAAAGCTCTGTTTGTGGGAAAAAAAGGACGTCAAATTAGTTTAGGTACAGCGTCGCACGACCGCGCAATTGTCTGTTAAAGTCACGCAGAGCCGAATCGCAAAATAGGCCCTGGTCAGGAAGGGGGTAAAATCTTCCGGGGCTTAAGTGGTTAAGTGAACCTGATTTCTAGGGCGTGTATCGGGACTGGACATGTGAGCCATTGTTTGAGAATCTGGTCTTGCAGCCGTTAGACTGAACGCCTAGCAGCCACTCCCCGGAGCCTGGCATTCAATGCTCGCTAACTGCCTAAACCTCATCTAATCCCACGTATTATGCTGGCAGAAATGGTTTTTTGCTCTGCATTAAGGTCCCAGTTTCGGCTCTCTGATGTTCCAGCCAGGAGGTGTTCCGTCTATGAAACTTAATCCCGGCACTTGATCTCCTCCGTTCACTGACATGTTGTGTTTTGGCTATGCTCCTTGCAGAGGAGGAAGCGGAGGTCGTCTGCTTTAGTTATTTTCTCATTGAATAGGTGCGTGGAAATATCGCACTGGGCGTTTTTGTCACCCGACAGAACTGTATCACTTCAAAATGAACCTTTTAGTAGATTGGCCAGAGCATGCCACGTTGGGGGAATTATGCTGAAGCAATAAAGCCATTTTTTATCCCTCCAGGAACCGCCAAATGAGAGCTGTGTACAAATAATGCTGATTTGGCTCAGGTGCTGGGTACAAATGTCAAAACTAGAGATTCTGGATTAACCCTCTGCACACTGCTATAAACCCTTTTTCAACTTCACATACGTTGCTATACATGTTTAAGCTGACCATCTGCATCAAAGTAATCCCTCTCTGGCCAGTCCCTACACTGCTCTGCCAATGCAAATGTTCCAGTGGATATGGTGCCAATATGGGGCAAATAGACACAAGTTGTAGGAGAGCTCCAAGGTTCAGGTCTGGCCACTGACCTGCTATGCAATAGAAATAAGATATACCTGTGCTCCAATCCCAATGGCTTCTACATGTATATGTTTTTTGGTTTTTCGTTTTTTTTTTTGTTTTCAAAAGTTTTCTAGAAAGGCTTTATAGCAGTGTGTAGAGGGTATTAACCACTTGAAGACTGGGCCTTTTCTGACACTTTTTGTTTACATGTACCAATCAGTACTTTTTGCTAGAAAATTTCCCCCTAAACATATTATATTTTTATTATATACAGTGCCTTGCAAAAGTATTCGGCCCCCTTGAACTTTGCGACCTTTTGCCACATTTCAGGCTTCAAACCTAAAGATATAAAACTGTAATTTTTTGTGAAGAATCAACAACAAGTGAGACACAATCATGAAGTGGAACGAAATTTATCGGATATTTCAAACTTTTTTAACAAATAACTGAAAAATTGGGCATGCAAAATTATTCAGCCCCCTTAATTTAATACTTTGTAGCGCCACCTTTTGCTGCGATTACAGCTGTAAGTCGCTTGGGGTATGTCTCTATCAGTTTTGCACATTGAGAGACTGAAATTTTTGCCCATTCCTCCTTGCAAAACAGCTCGAGCTCAGTGAGGTTGGATGGAGAGCGTTTGTGAACAGCAGTTTTCAGTTCTTTCCACAGATTCTCGATTGGATTCAGGTCTGGACTTTGACTTGGCCATTCTAACACCTGGATATGTTTTATTTGTGAACCATTCCATTGTAGATTTTGCTTTATGTTTTGGATCATTGTCTTGTTGGAAGACAAATCTCCATCCCAGTCTCAGGTCTTTTGCAGACTCCATCAGGTTTTCTTCCAGAATGGTCCTGTATTTGTCTCCATCCATCTTCCCATCAATTTTAACCATCTTCCCTGTCCCTGCTGAAGAAAAGCAGGCCCATACCATGATGCTGCTACCACCATGTATGACAGCGGGGATGGTGTGTTCAGGGTGATGAGCTGTGTTGCTTTTACGCCAAACATAACGTTTTGCATTGTTGCCAAAAAGTTCGATTTTGGTTTCATCTGACCAGAGCACCTTCTTCCACATGTTTGGTGTCTCCCAGGTGGCTTGTGGCAAACTTTAAGTGCCGGTTCACACTTATGCGCTTGCGCTTGCAATGCGAATTTGCAGTGCGAGTTTCCCTTGTGTTTTTCAATAGTACCAGCGCGATTGTAATGAAAATTTTATTGCGTTGATTATGTTAATTAAGCTCAGGAGGGGTGGAGCTGAGGGGAAAATCAAACAAAAAATAAAAATTCGCACATAAGAATTCGCACATATCTGAACTGATAATGCGAGTCCAGACCGATTTACATTGATGTCTATGGAGACTAAATTCGCAACGCAACTCTGTAAACTCGCACAAGACCCTTTTTATCATCGCATCACATTCGCATCTGGATCGCAACGCATAGATGTGAACGAGTGTCACGAATTCAATGAATTTTGTAAATGCATGCGATTGGAGACTATTTAGAACGCATAGCATTCGCAGTACAAGCGCATAAGTGTGAACCGGCACTAAACAACACTTTTTATGGATATCTTAAAGAAATGGCTTTCTTCTTGCCACTCCTCCATAAAGGCCAGATTTGTGCAGTATACGACTGATTGTTGTCCTATGGACAGAGTCTCCCACCTCAGCTGTAGATCTCTGCAGTTCATCCAGAGTGATCATGGGCCTCTTGGCTGCATCTCTGATCAGTCTTCTCCTTGTATGAGCTGAAAGTTTAGAGGGACGGCCAGGTCTTCGTAGATTTGCAGTGGTCTGATACTCCTTCCATTTCAATATTATCGCTTGCACAGTGCTCCTTGGGATGTTTAAAGCTTGGGAAATCTTTTTTTTATCCAAATCCTGCTTTAAACTTCTCCACAACAGTATCTCAGACCTGCCTGGTGTGTTCCTTGTTCTTCATGATGCTCTCTGCGCTTTAAACGAACCTCTGAGACTATCACAGTGCAGGTGCATTTATACGGAGACTTGATTACACACAGGTGGATTCTATTTATCATCATTAGTCATTTAGGTCAACATTGGATCATTCAGAGATCCTCACTGAACTTCTGGAGAGAGTTTGCTGCACTGAAAGTAAAGGGGCTGAATCATTTTGCACGCCCAATTTTTCAGTTTTTTATTTAACAAAGTTTGAAATATCCAATAAATTTTGTTCCACTTCATGATTTGTCCCACTTGTTGTTGATTCTTCACAAAAAATTACAGTTTTATATCTTTGTTTGAAGCCTGAAATGTGGCAAAAGGTCGCAAAGTTCAAGGGGGCCGAATACTTTCATAAGGCACTGTATATTTCTCTATATATACAGTCTTAACCACTTGCCGACCGCCGCAAGTAAATATACTGCGGCGGTCAGCCCCTCACAGGCAAAGTGACGTATATAAACGTCACTAGCCTGGGGAGCGAGCGCGCTCCCGGACCCCCACCCCGCGCGTGTGACCGGCGGACCCGATGTCCGCGGGTCACTCGGCGATCGTCGGGGGAGAGGGAGAAAGTCAGGCGGCTTGTGTAAACAAGCTGCCTGTCATTCTCCTCGGTGTAAAAACACTGATCACACGGTTCTACTATGTAGAACCGTTGATCAGTGTCCTTACACCTCAAGTCACAGCCAATCACAGTAGAAAGCACGCCCCTAGGGACACACACAGCCCCTCCCTCTCAAATAAAGTTAACCCCTTCACTACCAGTGTATTTTTACAGTAACAGTGCATATTTATAGCACTGATTACTGTAGAAATGTCACTGGTAACCCCAAAAGTGTCAAAAATGTCAGTCAAGGGTCCGATCTGTCCGCCGCAATGTCGCAGTACCGCAAAAAAAATCGCAGATCGCCGCCATTACGCGTTAAAAAAAAAACAACAAAAATGACAAAAATCTTTCCCTTTGTTAGTAAGCGCAATAACTTTTGCGCAAACCAATCAAAATACACTTTTTGCGATTTTTTTTTTTTTTTTTTTTTTTTTTTTTTTTTTTTTTACCAAACATATGTAGCATAAAACAAATTGGCGGAAAATGTTAAAAAATTTTGATTTTTACTTTTTTTTTTTTTGGGGAATTTCATATAAAAAAAAATGTGAAAAATATTGTTGTTTTTGCAAAATTGACGCTCTTTTTTTGTTTATAGCGCATGATCAAAAAATCGCACAGGTGATCAAATACCACCAAAAGAAAGCTCTGTTTGTGGGAAAAAAAGGACCTCAAATTTGTTTAGGTACAGCGTCGCACGACCGCGCAATTGTCCGTTAAAGTCACTCAGTGCCGAATCGCAAAATACCCCCTGGTCTTTTAGCAGCCAAATCCTCCGGGGCTTAAGTGGTTAAGCTGTAGGGTTCAATGTTGAGTTGGCCCACCCTTTGCAGCTATAACAGCTTCAACTCTTCTGGGAAGGCTGTCCACAATGTTTAGGAGTTTTTCTATGGGAATGTTTGATCATTCTTCCATTTTTCATCCATGTCTTTATGGACCTTGCTTTGTGCACTGGTCCAAATCATTTGATGGAGAGGTGATTATGGTGTGGGTTTTTGGGGTTGGCCTTGGCCCCTTAGTTCCAGTAAAGTTACAAAAAAAATTATATATGATCTGGATCTAACATCAAAGTGGGGTGTCTCCATCCCAATATCCATACAAAAAAAAAGCGAGAAAACCACAAAAGTGGCTATATTTGCCCAAGGGACTTTGTATGAGGCACCACAATTAGTAAAACAGAGTACAATAACATGTCATAATCTAAAGACTTTAGTAACAGAGATTGTAACGTCCAGTGTGTCATGATAGACTAATCAATAAAAGCAATACAAACGATGATAAAATCCCAATATAGGCATACACATGAAGACCATGATGAGAACTGCATCTATTGCACTCTACGCGTTTCGTGAAGTGTACTTCGCTTCCTCAGGAGTGGATGCACATCATGCGTCTATAAAGTAAAATTGTAGTATAAGTAAGATGTATATATTTTTAGAGTATCTAGACTGTGTCAATATCATGAGTATGCAACCAAACATTGGACAGATAAACCATCGAAACTTGTACTCACTAGATCAGTCTAAACCGGACAAGAACTGGAAAATGTGGGCGGCCGGAGAGTCTAACCCGGGAGCCATGGGGGGACCAGTGAGCAGAGGGGTAATGAAGAGAGCAGAACAGAAAATGATGCGGTGTATAAACCATGAATCTACAATAAATTGAAAAAAGGGGAGAGGTTTGGAGAAATAAAAATGCCAATCAGAAGTTGTAACAATAAGTATATAGGTATTAACCGCTTGCCTACCTCCGCAAGTAGATTTACTGCGGCGGTCAGCCCCCGGCGCGTGTGACTGGCGGACCCGATGTCCGCTGGTCACTCGGCGGGGGAGAGGGAGAAAGTCAGGCGGCTTGTGTAAACAAGCCACCTGTCATTCTCCTCGGTGTAAAGACACTGATCACATGGATCTACTATGTAGATCCGTTGATCAGTGTCCTTACAGCTCAAGCCACAGCCAATCACAGTAGAAAGCACGCCCCTAGGGACACACACAGCCCCTCCCTCCCAAATAAAGTTAACCTCTTCACTACCAGTGTATTTTTACAGTAACAGTGCATATATATAGCACTGATTACTGTAGAAATGTCACTGGTAACCCCAAAAGTGTCAAAAATGTCAGTCAAGGGTCCGATCTGTCCGCCGCAATGTCGCAGTACCGCAAAAAAATCGCAGATCGCCGCCATTACGCGTTAAAAAAAAAAAAACAAAAATGACAAAAATCTTTCCCTTTGTTAGTAAATGCGATAACTTTTGCGCAAACCAATAAAAATACACTTTTTGCAATTTTTTTTACCAAACATAGGTAGGATAAAACAAATTGGCCGAAAATGTAAAAAAATTTTGATTTTTACATTTTTTTTTTTTGGGGAATTTCATATAAAAAAATGTGAAAAATATTGCTATTTTTGCAAAATTTACGCTCTTTTTTTGTTTATAGCGCAAAAAGTAAAAATCGCACAGGTGATCAAATACCACCAAAAGAAAGCTCTGTTTGTGGGGAAAAAAAGGATGTCAAATAAGTTTAGGTACAGCATCGCACGACCGCGCAATTTTCGGTTAAATTCACACAGTGCCGAATCGCAAAATACCCCCTGGTCTTTTAGCAGGAAAATCCTCCGGGGCTTAAGTGGTTAATGTCCGAAAGAGTAATACTGACTGGCAAGGTAGAGGTAGAAAAAAGAAAGCTCTATTTGTGTGGAAGAATGCTATAAATGTAATTTGGGTACAGCGTTGCATGACTGTGCAATTACCAGTTAAAGTAGTGCAGTGACGAAAAGCAAAAAAATGCCCTGGTCACGTCACGTGGTTACATAGATATTATATGTTGGGTTTACAAATATGTTAATTGTCCTTTATTTAGGACCTATTGTATGTGAAGCCCTGCAGTGTCCGTCCCTTACTTTGTATATAGAGGGACCGTCACATTCTAGGCTCAGCAGATGATTGGAATACCAAAGCAGCTTTTTGTGTTTTCCAGGTTTGTGTCTGGAGAAGCTGCCGGTCTCTGCTTCTATGAACAGCCTCCATGTGGACCGGGACCAAGAGATCATCACCTGCTATGAGAAGGCTGGAGACATTGCCCTGCTCTATCTGCAGGAGGTGGAGAGGGTGAGTGCCTGCTGGACTCTGTCCTTGGTTGATGAAGCTTTTATATTCTATGTCGTTCTGCAGACAGTCCTCGGTTTGGTCTGATGGGAATGGAACAAGCCAGGTGTTTGATGTAGCAGAAGCGCACTGGGAATGATAAATGACATAATAAAGCAGACCACGGAGGAACAAAAATTGAGACCAATGTTGTTGTAATGAAGAAATATTTATTTCTCTTTTGTTCATTGACGGACACAGCTCCTTATCTTAACAATTGGGTTATACTGCCCCCTACAGGAGTAAGACACCAGGCAGAAAAGTCTGACTACGCCTATGGACAGTCCCAGGGGGTATACTCCCTCTCTCTGCTATAGGTACTCATTTTTTTTTCTGCCTAGACAGGACTTGGTTCCTTGCGGAGATCTCTGGTCCTGGCAATTTTTTCTGTTTAGCTAGAAATTTTTCTTCTGTTTTTTTTTTTCCTGTGAGATCTACAATCAACTGCTGGACTGGGCGACGGGCTGGATAATCCTATATCCAGTGGTCACCCCAGTCTGGCCAGCGAGCGTGCGTTGATCTCAGCTCTGCGCTAGGTCGGCTGCAACATAGTCCTACGGGATGGGGGCTGGCCGGTGTGTTAAACGCCTCACAAGATCACATACGACCGGATCTCGGCCGGAGTCACAGCGTTCCTCCTGGACGACAGCACCCCATACGCCTGGTTCCTTGTATGGTGAATAGCTGTCCCCCTCTCCCCCTGGAGGGTTTTGGGGTGGATGTGGGCCCCTCCTTGAGATGGTCAGACCCCCAGGTTCCCCTCCTTCCCGCACCCCTTCATCTGTCCCCTCATTTTACCCCCCTTCCACTTATGCTGGGGCTGTGTGGGTGGTCTGGTCCACCTTCTTTGGTGGGGGCAGGGTGCTATGCTGGCGATAGGGGGGAGGGGGTGCGCCGCCAGAAGATCAGCTGTGTGGAAGGGGGGGTTGTACCTGGTGGGGGCTCCTGCCCTGGCCTGTCCTTGAGGCCTAGGGATCCCTCCTGGGAGCCTTGTGGTGCCATGAAGGGCCGCCGTTTTCTTGTAGTCTGTGTGCTCAATGCACAGCGGCGATGTTTGTGTAATCCGGTGGCCGTTTTGCAGTGGTTTGCCATTGAAAATAGCAGCAGCCATGACAGTGGAGCCCAATTTTGTTGACGGCTATTTTGGTGGTGGGAGTCCCTCCTCATCCCCTGGTGCTGACTCCTGGATCTTTTCACTTCCTGATCGCTGCGTGTGGAGTGCAGATTGCCCTGGTGGCTGCAGGTGCCTGTTTCTGCTGGGTGGTGAGTCTGTTGGGGTCCTCTCCCTCTCTGCTGGTGCTGCCAGCGCAGTGGGGGTTGTCCATTTGCAGTGTTTTACACTTTTTGTGGGGCCTTTGGAGCACATCTCCCCACCTGATCCTCTCTCTGAGGCTGCAGGGCCTCACTAGCAAAAAGCGCCCCCCCGCCTTCTCTGCCTCATCTGTCTCATCAGATCCTGAATCTGATTTCGCCACTGCGGACGTGAGTCAGTGTTGGGTCTCCGACCACGCACCCGGAATCCTTAGATAGTGAGCACAATTCCTCCACATCTGCAACCGTGCACGAAAAGGCGCTGGTGGAAGCACTGATTGTATCTGTGCATGAGACCTTAAAGATGGGGGATGCAGCTGCGATGGAGGCGCAGGTTCTCTTTGGCACTCACATGCCATCCAGAGCGGCAAAGGTGCTTCCTTTCCCCGTCTATTTTGACAGAATTGTCGCTAAAGTGTGGGGACGACCCTTGGGGTCCCTAAGCGATTTGCTAGGCCTAGGAGTCCCTTATTAACCACTTTACCACTAGAGCATTTTGCTGTCTTACGTCTGGGCCACTTTTTGCGATTCGGCGCTGTGCGACTTTAACTGACAATTGCGCGGTCATGCGACGCCGTACCCAAACGAAAATTACGTCCTTTTTTTCCCCACAAACAGAGCTTTCTTTTGGTGGTATTTGATCACCTATGCGATTTTTACTTTTTGCGCTATAAACAAAAAAAGAGCGTTTATTTTGAAAAAATAACAATATTTTTAACATTTTTTTTTATGTGAAATTCCCCCCCAAAAAAATGTAAAAATCAACAAATTTTTTTAAAATTTTTGGCCAATTTGTTTTCTGCTACCTATGTTTGGTAAAAAAAAATCACAATAAGCGTATTTTGATTGGTTTGCGCAAAAAGTTATTGCGTTTACTAACAAAGGGAAAGATTTGTCTTTTTTTTTGTGGGACTGCGACATTGCGGCGGACAGATCGGACCCTTGACTGACATTTTTGACACTTTTGGGGGTTCCAGTGACATTACTGCAGTAATCAGTGCTATATATATGCACTGTTACTGTAAAAATGACACTGGCAGGGAAGGGGTTAATTTTATTGGAGAGGGAGGAGTTAATGTATGCCTGGTGCTTACTGATGTGTGGGGGGGAGGTGACTGAGTGACACAAGGACAGATCCAGGAATCAGCTACGCTGAACCCTGCAATCTGACCCTGCCTGTCACTTGGGAGATCCGCCCGCTTGTGTTTACACAGGCGGGCGGATCTCCACACTAGATCCCCGACAATCGGGGAAGAGCGGCGGCGATCGCCGCTGCTCCTCCCCTGGCCCGACTCCCGCTGTGACTGAAAACAGCGGGAGCGAGCCTCCGGCGGCGCGCGCGCGCCGCCGAGAAGGGGGAGTGTCTGACGACGTAGGTCTACGTCGTCAGACCTACAAGAGCCACTTTGCCGCAGTAGTACTACGGTACTCAGCGGTAAAGTGGTTAAAGCAGTGTTCCAGCCTCCCCCTCCAAAAATTAAAAGTCAGCAGCTACATATACTGTAGCTGCTGACTTTTAATATTAGGACACTTACCTGTCCTGGAGTGCTGCGATGTTGGCACCACAGCCGATGTTTCCATCAGCTGTCTGGCGCTGCCGCCGCCATTGTTGGTAAGGGAACCTGGCAGTGAAGCCTTGCGGCTTCACGGGCGGGTCCCTACTGCACATGCACAAAGCGAGCTTCGCATTTGGATTGGCTCGGCGGCGGGGGAAGGAGGAGGGATACAAACTTTCGAGGGACGGCGCCGTAGCACCGTCTCCCGGAAGTGGGGAAGGGTACCTGTCAAAAACATGTACCCGCTCCACCCCCCCCCCCCCGAAAGGTGCCAAATGTCGCACCGGCGGGGGGAGGAAGCAAATGAGCGGAAGTTCCACTTTTGGGTGGAACTCCGCTTTAAGAAGTGGACTGTTCCACCAGTGGTGGACCCTCCAGTTTCCAGATTGAACAAGGCAACCATGATTCCAGTTGAAGAGTCCCTGGCCTTTAAGGATCTGGCTGACAGGAAGGCAGAGGCTGTGGCCCGCAATGTGTACACCCTGGCTGGTTCAGCACTGAGGTCGGTACTTACCTTTGCACTGGTGTTGCAAACTCTGACCGAGTGGGCTAAGCTTTTACACCGTGACTTGGAGGGGGAGCAGTTCCCCCCTGCCTTTGCTGAGCTGGCAGACCAGTTGGTCCAGGGGCTGCAGTTTATCTGTGATGCCTCTTGGATGCGGCTCCCCTAGTTGCTAGGCTCTCTGTTTCAGCAGTGGTCCTTCGGCTTATTTTTTGCCTCAAATGTTGGTCCGCGGACCAGATTTCTAAGAAGGCCTTCCTTTTCAAGGAGATCGCCTGTTTGGAGCTACCCTGGATGACCTCATTAAGGGTCTCACAGGGGGGGGGGGGGGAAGAGTACCTTTTTTCTTCCGCAGGCTGCTACGGGCACGGTGCCTCGTCGTAGACGTGGGCCCTCCTTCTCGGCTCATAAGAAGTCATAAGGGTCTTTTTGGGGCGGTACAAGAATTGTTACTTCAAGGGTTGATTGACTCGATTCTGACATCGGAAGGTTTTCAGGGTTTTTACTCAACCTTGTTTACAGTTCCCAGGAAGGAAGGCAAGGTACGTCCAATTCTGGACCTCAAGGCGCTGTACTTTGTGCGGTTGCAGAAGTTCAGAAAGGAGTCCATTCGTGCGGTGGTGGCATCTCTGCATCAGGGGGATTTTCTTGCCACTATCAGCATCAAGGATGATTACCTTCACATTCCAATATGTGCTGGTCACCAGCACTACCTCCGCTTTGCCATGGGAGAGGAGCATTATCAGTTTGTGGCGTTACCTTTTGTGGTCGTCAGTGTTGGCCCTGATGCTAGCATTGTTACGCCAACGGGGGATCGGGGTATAGGACTACTTGCACTATCTCCTTCTGCGAGCGGAGTCTCCTACTGCTCTGGTGGAAAACCTGGAAATCATCATATGAACTCTGAGGGAGTTTGGCTGGATTCTGAATTTTCAGAAGTCTGCTCTGGTTCCGTCCACAAAGCTGGACTATCTGGGTCTGACTCTGGACTCTGCCTTAGCCAGAGTGCTCCTTCCTCTGAACAAACTCCAGAAACTGCAGGCTGTGATTAGTCTACTGCTGTCCAGCAGGTGGTCATCCCTCCGGACTTGCATGCGGTTTCTGGGCCTGATGGTGTCTACCTTCGAGGCGGTTCCATTTGCACAGTTCCATACGAGGTCCCTGCAAAGGGAGATTCTGGCCAAATGGGACAAGACTCTGCAGTCTCTGGACAGTCAGATCTGGGGAACGCAAGAGTCCTTGATATGGTGGCTTTGGCTGGGTAAATCCTTCCTCCCCTTGTATTGGACAGGGGTCACCACGAATGCCAGCCTGCTCAGGGGATCTGGACACTGGAAGAGTCCAGACTACCGATCAATGTCTTGGAACTCTGAGCGATCAGACTGTGCCTGGAACATTGGACGGATCATCTTCAGGGATGTCCAGTGCTCATTCAGGCGGACAATGCCGTGGCTTATGTCAATCACCAGGGGGTGATTGACCCCCTGGTGATTGACATAAGAGAAGTTTCCTGGCAGCTCTGGTAGTAGCTGGCATTCTAAGGTGGGCAGAGTGGTTTGTTCCAGCACTCTTCGCTGTACACATTCCCAGGGTGGAAACCTGGCAGGCGGATTACCTCAGTCGGCGGGCGTTGGACCAAGGTGAGTGGTCCCTTCATCTGGAGGTGTTTCATCAGTTGTGTCTCCGCTGGGGCATTCCTGAGGTGGATCTGTTGGCGTCCCGGCTCAACAGAAAGGTGAAGAGGTTTTTGGCTCGGTCAGGGGATCCTCTGGTGGACGCCACAGACGCGCTGGTGGCCCGTGGGGTCAGTAACGTCTGATTTACGCCTTTCCTCTTCTGAAGCTTCTGCCAAGACTTCTACACAAGATCGAGGCAGAAGGGATTCTGGTCATCTTAGTGGCCTTGCTGGGCTTGGTACGCCGATCTGGTGCAGTTGGTTGCAGACGTTCCTTGGAAGCGTCCTCTCAGAGAGGATCTGCTGTCCCAAGGACCAATCTTCCATCCTGCTTTACATTCGCTGGCTTTGACGGCTTGACTGTTAAACCAGGTGCTGATGGATAGAGGTTTATCTGAGTCGGTGATGCCAATGCTGTTAAAAGCTAGGAAATTTACTTCTAGGAAGATCTGCCATTGTACATGGAAGACGTACATTGCGTGGTGTGAGTCTCTTGGGGTTCATCCTCGTTCTTTTTCGGTTGGCTCGGATCTTGACCTTCCTTCAACGAGGGTTTGAGCAGAAACTGGCCTTGAAGTACTATCAAGGGCCAGGTGTCGGCCTTCGCGATCTTCTTTCAACAGCCCTTGGCCACACACTCCCTGGTGTGTACTCTACTTCAGGGAGTTAGGCACGTCACACCTCCAGTTTGGCACTTGGCTCCTCCTGTGCTGTCCCTTTTACCGCCTTGGGACCTCAATTGGGTGCTCTGCCGTCCAGATGCCTCCTTTTGATCTTTGGGAGATTCCGCTGTCCCAGAAGGTGGCCTTTTTGGTGGTTGTGACCCCTGCGCACAGGGTGTCGGAATAGGCAGAGTTATCCTGTCGTTCACCTTACTTGGTGGTTCACAGAGATAAAGTGGTTCTTCGCCTCTGTCCGTTGTTCCTTCCAAAGGTTGTCTCTGGTTTTCATTTGCATGAAGACATTGTGCTGCCTTCCCTGTGTCCCAGGTCGAAAACATCAGAAGGAAATTGCTTTGCATGCTTTGGGTGTGGTCTGGGCGATTAGGGTGTACCTGGCAGCTACGGAGTCTTTTAGGATATCAGACTCAATGATGGGCCTTGTCCACTGCGACCATTTCCAGATGGATCAGACAGACGGTGGTTCAGGCCTATTCTGTCAAGGGTCAGGTTCCTCCTTTCCCTGTCAAGGTGCATTCTACTTTGGCGCTCAGTGCCTCCTGGGCCTCCCATCATCAGGCATCAGTGACGCAGGATTGCAAGGCGGCCACCTGGTCGTCGGTGAAAACTTTAACAGAGTTCTGTAAAGTGGATGTGTCGGCATCTGCGGATGCTTTCTTTGGCCGCAAAGTTTTGCAGGCTGCGGTTTAGAGAACCTGATCCTCTTTGAGGGTGTATTGTTTTTCCAGATGGGCTCCATTTGTTTTGGTTTAGCTCCTGTTTACCTGGTTGGCTATAGTTTAGCCTTGGGAAATTATTTTTCGCTCTTCCCACTCCTCATGTTTAACACTTCTTTGGGACATGCCAATGGTTAAGAAGATCAGGTGTTGTGTCCTTAAATGAACGAAAGAGAAAATGGGATTTTTGACTTACCGCAAAATCCTTTTATCTAATGTGCATTGACGGGCACAGCACCCACCCACCCCTCTGTGGAGTTGTAATTCTTCTGACACTCCTCGTAACAAAACTGAGTACCTATAGCAGAGAGAGGGAGTATACCCCCTGGGACTGCCCATTGGCGCAGCCAGCCTTTTTTTCTGCCTAGTGTCCTACTCCTGTAGGGGGCAGTATAACCCAATGGTTAAGAAGATCAGGAGCTGTGTCCTTCAATGAACATCAGAGAAAAGGATTTTTTCAAAAATCAGGCTGGCGTTCTTGCATTGAAGTCAATAGGGTGTGGTTTTGCATTGCAGTCAATGGGACGCGGTTTTGCATTGCAGTCAATGGGACGCGGTTTTGCATTGCAGTCAATGGGACGCGGTTTTGCATTGCAGTCAATGGGACGCGGTTTTGCATTGCAGTCAATGGGACGCGGTTTTGCATTGCAGTCAATGGGACGCGGTTTTGCATTGCAGTCAATGGGACGCGATTCTGCATTGCAGTCAATGGGACGCGGTTCTGCATTGCAGTCAATGGGACGCGGTTCTGCATTGCAGTCAATGGGACGCAGTTCTGCGTCAGTCAATGGGACACGGTTTTGCGTCGCAGTCAATGGGACGCGGTTTTGCGCCGCAGTCAATGGGACGCAGCATGCCATTATTGCTCGCCACTGATCGCCATTAAATCGGTATTAAAACAAAAAGCAAACCTTTATAATATTGCAGCTTACCAATTCTTGCATGTGATGGCTGCATTCGTTTTTCTTTTTTCGGCTTTTTCATATTTTTTTATCTGGTGATCTAGCTAGCAAGTCTGTTTTTTCAAGAGCACTATCTCCATACCACAGTGTATCAGTTTACATGGATGAGACAAACCGCTGACAGTGGTTCTAAACTCTAAACATTGTTTACCTTAATGCATTCCTTGCATTATGGTAAACCATGTCTAGGCATCAGTATTGCCCCCTCACCCCCCTTATACTTACCTGAGCCCTCATTTGATCCAGTGCTGTGCAAATTTGCAGCTCTTCTCTCCCCTCACTTCTAAGTCTCACTGGCTTTTTTTTAAAGGCAGTGGGTGCTATTTGCTCCCAGTGACAAAGCCAGTGACAAGGAAGCAGGGGTGCTTCAGGGCTATAAGGCCTCCATGATTGAAAGAACTGGAATTCAATAAATGGAAGGGGAGGGCCAAAGACAGTTGAGCTTGGAAGGAAAGGGCTAGAGCAGGGATCCTCAAACTACGGCCCTCCAGCTGTTGCAGAACTACACATCCCATGAGGCATTGTAAAACTCTGACATTCACAGACATGACTAGGCATGATGGGAATTGTAGTTCCTGAACAACAGGAGGGCCATAGATTGAAGACCCCTGGGCAAGATGATGCTGGATGTCCTCCAGCCAGAAATTGAGGCGGGCTCTGTCTGACTTGCTGTAGCTTTTAATGCATGTTGTGATTAGCTCACAGTGTGCAGTGAAATCAGAGGGAGCCATTTCAGTCCAGTAGAATAGCCGGTACAACTGTGCAAGACTGAAGGGAGGGTCGGAGTTCAGCTTTAATCAAACATCGATCGTTTGTAATACTTTAGAATTCCCATTACCAATTTCTTGACAAGTATGGATGTCTTCATAACCCGCATTTGTAGAAGAATCTCCAGCCCAGTCATAAGTTTAATAAACTGCAGTTCATTAATACATAAAATTATCATGGCTCGCGGAAATAGAAGTAATAGAGTCATACATTCATATTGATTGGGAATGAAATGGTAATCAGGCCGCTCGGCTGTCCAGGAGTGAAACTTTGCTGAAATAATTTCTCCCATTTATAGAAGTAGCGCGGCTCTAATTATTCCAAAGCTGGAACTTTTAAAGTGTACCTGTCACCTTCTTGCATTATATTCTAGAACATGACCACTATTGGACCAATCCCATACCTCAACTGACCTCGAACCTTTCCTGTTGTCCTTAGTGGCAGCACCTCCATCTGTGTACACATACTGTTTATGGCACTTTTCCACTGCAAATACCGGCTCGGCCCTGCTTGGCCCGGTTTGCTTTTCCACTGCTGGTACCACATGGTACGGTGTTGGAACGGTTCGGTACGGTACGGTATAGGTTTGCTTTTCCACTAACGTAGTACTAAAGTTAAGTGGGTGGGATAACAACGGGGTGGGTGGGATTCTCTGACCAATCAGTGGCTAGTAGTGACTGCAGGCAAAGGATTGTGGGATATGGTAACGGGTATGGTACCTCTTGGAACCACGATCGAGGTGGTACTGTTTTGCCGTACCGTTCGGTTCCATGCAGTGGAAAAGCATCGCTGTACCGTACCGAACCGTTCCTACACCATACTTGGCCCTGCTTGGCCCGGTTGGCTTTTCCACTGCTGGTACTGCATGGTATGGTGTAGGAACAGTACGGTACGGCGGCGCTTTTCCACTGCATGGAACCGAACGGTACGGCTCTCAAAAACAGTACCACCTCGATTGTGGTTCCAAGAGGTACCATACCCGGTACCATATCCCACAATCCTTTGCATGCAGTCACTACTAGCCACTGATTGGTCAGAGAATCCCACCCACCCCATTGTTATCCCACCCACTTAACTTTAGTACTACTTTAGTGGAAAAGCAAACCATACCGAACCGTTCCAACACCGTACCATGCGGTACCAGCAGTGGAAAAGCGAACCGGGCCAAGCAGGGCCGAGTAGAGCCGAGCCGGTACTTGCAGTGGAAAAGTGCCATTTAGATGCTTTGACATGATTGGTGGTGCATGCATTGCCACCCGTATTGGATAACTTGCATTGCTGCTCTGAAGCACTGAGGTCCTTGCTCGGTGATCCCCATCTAGTGTGGGGGGTTTGCATCGAAGATACTCATCCAGGAGCCAAATATGAAAGTAGTGTAGAGACGCCGCACTCCCAACAACCCGATCAGTGAAGAGCAGCCTCGGTCTTGGCTCCTCCTAGGCCACGCCCTTTGACTAGTTTCGCCCCGAGATTAGACGTAGTGGTCCTGACTCTGTATGATGAAGCCCCAGGGCCAGTGAAACGTGTCAAAGGGTAGCATGGGAGAAGCCAAGGCTGAGGCCGCTCTTTATTCTTCTCAGGGATCGGGCTGGAGTGCAGCGTCTCTATATGCATTGCTGCACCTGCCTGTCTTTTTTTTCCTATAGGCCCTCAGGGTGCATCCACACAGCAAAAAGCACAAATTAGCGTAAAACAAATATACGCTATTTTGGCAAAAGTATTGGGACACCTGCCTTTACTTGCACATGAACTTTAATGGCATCCCAGTCTTAGTCCGTAGGGTTCAATATTGAGTTGGCCCACCCTTTGCAGCTATAACAGCTTCAACTCTTCTGGGAAGGCTGTCCACAAGGTTTAGGAGTGTGTCTATGGGAATGTTTGACCGTTCTTCCAGAAGAGCATTTATGAGGTCAGGCACTGATGTTGGAGAGAAGACCTGGCTCACAGTCTCTGCTCTAATTCATCCAAAAGGTGTTCTATCGGGTTGAGGTCAGGACTCTGTGCAGACCAGTCAAGTTCCTCCACCCCAAACTCGTTCATTTATGTCTTTTAAAGACCTTGCTGATCATCAGTGCCCTGATTACAGTGCAGCCCCAACAGTGCCCATCTGTAAAGCCAACCTGCACCCATCGGTGACACAGTCAGTTTCCAGCAGTGATGCCAATCAGTGCTGCCTTTCAGTGTCAACTATCATTGCCCATAAGTTCTGCCTATCATTACTGTATATTAGTGCCTCATCAGCGCACATCACTGAAGGAGAAAAATTACTTCTTTACAAAATATTCTGCAAGAACCTAAGAGAATTTTTTTTTTTTTCAAAGTATTTTTTTTTTTTTTATTTAGCAAAAACTAAAAAACCAAGGGTTAAATAAATACAACCAAAATAAAGCTCTATTTCTGGGAAGAAAATAATAAATTATTTATTTCGTTCATTGACTGACACAGCACCTGATTTTCATGACTATTGGGTTATACTGCCCCCTACAGGAGTATGACACTAGGAAAGAAAAGAATCTGGCTACGCCTATGGGCAGTCCCAGGGGGGTATACTCCCTCTCTCTGCTATAGTTACTCATTTTTTTTTTTGCCTAGTCAGGAGTAATGACCTAGTTCCCTGCTGAGATCTCTGGTCCTGGCAATTTTTTCTTTTTAGTTAGAAATTTTTCTCCTGGTTTCTTCGTATGAGATCTGCAAACAACTGCTGGACTGGGCGACGGGCTGGACAGACTAGATCCAGTGGTCACCCCAGTCTGGGCAGCAAGCATGCGCAGACCTCAGCTACGCTCTAGGTCGGCTGCGACATAGCCCCACCGGACAGGGTCTGGCCTGCGAGTTAAACGCCTCGCGAGGTCGCATACGACCGTGTCTCGTCCCGAGTCGCAGTGTTCCTCCTGGCCGACAGCCGCCCCATTTCAAAAGAGAGGAGGTTCTGTCTGGAGCGGTGCCCGTCTGGTTCCTGGTATGGTGAGTAGCTGTCCCCCCTTCTCCCTCTGGAGAGTTTTGGGGTGGACGTGGGCCCCTCCTTGGGACGGTCGGACCACTGGGTTCCCCTCCTTCCCGTCAGGCTCCCCCTTATCTGGCCCCCCATCCTACCCCCCTCCACTTATGCAGGGGCGGTGTGGTTGGTCTGGTCCACCTCCTTGGGTGGGGGCAGGGCACTATGCTGGTGATGGGGAACTGGTGTGCGCCGCCGGCGACCAGACGATCGGTTGTGCAAAGGGGGGGGGGGTTGTACCTGGTGGGGGCTCCTGCCAGGTTCCCCTTTCCTGCCTGGGCCTGTCCTTGAGGCCTAGGGATCCCTCCTGTGTCTCTAGGAGCCTTGTGTTGCCACGTGGGGCCGCTATTTTGCTGTAGTCTGTGTTTCTATGCACAGCCGCCATGTTTGTGTAGTCCAGCGGTCATGTTGTGGTTCTGCCATTGAAAATAGTGGCAGTCATGACAGTGGAGCCCTGTGGGCGGCAATTTCGGTGGTGGGAGCCCCTCCACATCCCCTGGTGCTGACTCCTGGCTCTTTTCACTTCCTGATCGCTGCACGTGGAGTGCAGATTATTCTGGTGGCTGCAGGTGCCTGTTTCTGCTGGGAGGTGGGTCTGGTGGGGTTCTCTCCCTCTCTGCTGAGGATCACGTAGTGCTTGATCGCTTAGTGCTTGTGTCTGGCGACCAGGTAGTGCTGCCAGCACGGTGGGGGTTGGCCCTTTGCAGTGTATTACACTTTTTGTGGGGTTCCCCTGGTGACTAATGGAGTCTTTGGAGCACATCTCCCCACCTGATCCCCTCTGTGTCCCAACCATCCATCGATGCACTGACGGCGGAGTCCTTTGTGTTCCGGGTGGAGGTGGCTTTCGGGCAACGAGCTAGCGAAAAGCACCCCCCACCTCCCCCTGCCTCATCTGTCTCATCAGATCCTGAATCTGTTTCGGCCGCCGCAGACGTGGGTCACCCTGCTGGGTCTGTGACCACACGCCCGGAGTCCTCAGATAGTGAAGATGATTCCTCCACATCTGCAAAATGCGCTGGTGTTAGCACTGGCTGTATCTGTGCGTGAGTTCTTGAAGTTGGAGGACTCAGCTGTGATAAAGGTGCGCAGGTTCCCCTTGGCACTCACAAGCCATCTAGAGCAGCAAAGGTGTTAACTTTCCAAATCCTTCCTTCCCTTGTATTGGACAGTGGTCCCCATGGATGCCAGCCTGTCCTGCTGGGGAGACGTCCTCGGCAAAAATTCTGCTCAGGGGATCTGGACACTGGAAGAGTTCAGACTACCGATCAATGTCTTGGAAGGCCAGCGATCAGACTGTGCCTGGACCATTCGACGGATCGTCTTCAGGGATCTCCAGTGCGCATTCAATCGGACAATGCCACGACCGTGACTTATGTCAATCACCAGGGGGGACACAAGAAGTTCCTGGCGGCCCTGGAGATAGCCAGCATTCTAAGGTGGGCAGAACGGTTTGTTCCAGCCCTCTCCCCTGTACGCATTCCCGGGGTTGAAAACTGGCAGCGGATTACCTCAGTCGGCAGGTGTTAGACCAAGACCATCAAGTCTTTTGCAGACTCGAACAGGTTTTCTTCCAAGATTGCCCTGTATTTGGCTCCATCCATCTTCCCATCAACTCTGACCAACTTTCCTGTCCCTGCTGAAGAAAAACATCCCCACAACATGATGCTGCCATCACCATGTTTCCTGGTGGGGGTGGTGTGTTCAGGGTGATGTGCAGTGTTTGTTTTCTGCCACACATAGCTTTTTTTTCTTTTAGGCCAAAAAAGTTACATTTTGGTCTTCTCTGAACAGCACCTTTTTTTTCCATGTTTGCTGTGTCCCCCACATGGCTTCTCGCAAACTGCAAACAGGACTTCTTATGCCTTTCTTTCACCAATGGCTTTCTTCTTACCACTCTTCCATAAAGGGTAGATTTGTGGAGCGCACGACTAATAGTTGTCCTGTTGACAGATTCTTCCACCTGAGCTGTGGATCTCTGCAGCTCCTCCCAGAGTTACCATGGACCTCTTGGCTGCTTCTCTGATGAATGCTCTCCTTGCCTGGCCGGTCAGTTTAGGTGGACGGCCATGTCTTGGTAGGGTTGCAGTTGTGCCATGCTCTTCATTTTCAGATGTTGGATTGAACAGTGCTCCATAAGATGTTCAAAGCTTGAGATATTTATTTATAACCTAACCCTTCTTTAACCTTCTCCACAACTTTATCCCTGACCTGCCTGGTGTGTTCCTTGGCCTTCATGATGCTTTGCTCACTAAGGTTCGCTAACAAACCACTGAGGGCTTCACAGAACAGCTGTATTTATATTGAGATTAAATTACACACAGGTGGACTCTATTTACTATTTAGGTGACTTCTGAAAGCAAAATAGTTTTTAGTTAGGTGTATCAGAGTAAAAGGAGCTGAATACAAATGCATGCCACACATATTTGTTTGTAAAAAAAACCTTTAAAAATCATTTATTTTCCTTTCACTTCACAATTATGTGCCACTTTGTGTTGGTCTATCACATAAAATCCCAATAAAATACATTTACGTTTTTGATTGTAACATGACAAAATGTGGAAAATTTCAAGGGGTATGAATACTTTTTCTAGGCACTGTTCTTATTTTTAGCCCACTCTAGTTCAGTCATGTGATCTCCACTCTGTCAGCCAGTGCTGCTTCAGGGGAGAGGAGGGAGCGCCGACAACCGATGGGCCGTTGAAGCCTAAAAATGATGTCACAGCTCCAGGCTTTACCAGCCATCCTCTCCCCTAGGGATACGTCACTTTGCCTACACCGGCCACTCACCCGCAGTAGGTTGCAAACAGGCAGTTGCCAAGTGGTTAAATAACAGCATCAAAAAACCCAACAAGATTTACCGATCCTTTCAGTGACTTGTTCCACATGCATTGAGTATAAACACGGAAACACGAGGGACCGCACTTTCATTACCTGTAAAATGAAAAAGTATTCTGCTCTCATTTTTTTCTCAAATGCCCATTGCCAAATTCTTGACAAGTATGGATGTCTTCATAAACTCCATTTGTAGAATTGTTCTCCTCAGCCCTCGCAGACATATAAAAAAAAGGTCCGTTCATTATTAAAGAAAATTATCATCGCTTGCAGAAATAAATGTAATGAAGTTATATCTTTGTATTGATCTGGAGCGAGACGAGGACTTAACGACTGTCTAGGGAGTGAAAGTGGTCTGCTGGAAAATTAGGACAGCCATTCCAGCTGTATGCCGGTAGGTGTGCTGGTCCAGCGCTGGACCTCAGAGGTAGGCGAGATGCTGGACTCCAGAGGTAGGCGAGATGCTGGACCCCAGAGGTAGGCGAGATGCTGGACCCCAGAGGTAGGCGAGATGCTGGACCCCAGAGGTAGGCGAGATGCTGGGCCCCAGAGGTAGGCGAGATGCTGGGCCCCAGAGGTAGGCGAGATGCTGGGCCCCAGAGGTAGGCGAGATGCTGGGCCCCAGAGGTAGGCGAGATGCTGGGCCCCAGAGGGGTAGGCGAGATGCTGGGCCCCCAGAGGTAGGCGAGATGCTGGGCCCCCAGAGGTAGGCGAGATGCTGGGCCCCCAGAGGTAGGCGAGATGCTGGGCCCCCAGAGGGGTAGGCGAGATGCTGGGCCCCCAGAGGGGTAGGCGAGAAGCTTGGCCCCAGATGGGTAGGCGAGAAGCTTGGCCCCAGATGGGTAGGCGAGAAGCTTGGCCCCAGATGTGTAGGCGAGAAGCTTGGCCCCAGAGGTAGGCGAGATGCTGGGCCCCAGAGGTAGGCGAGATGCTGGGCCCCAGAGGTAGGCGAGATGCTGGGCCCCAGAGGGGTAGGCGAGATGCTGGGCCCCAGAGGGGTAGGCGAGATGCTGGGCCCCCAGAGGTAGGCGAGATGCTGGGCCCCCAGAGGTAGGCGAGATGCTGGGCCCCCAGAGGGGTAGGCGAGATGCTGGACTCCAGAGGTAGGCGAGATGCTGGACCCCAGAGGTAGGCGAGATGCTGGGCCCCAGAGGTAGGCGAGATGCTGGGCCCCAGAGGTAGGCGAGATGCTGGGCCCCAGAGGTAGGCGAGATGCTGGGCCCCAGAGGTAGGCGAGATGCTGGGCCCCAGAGGTAGGCGAGATGCTGGGCCCCAGAGGGGTAGGCGAGATGCTGGGCCCCCAGAGGTAGGCGAGATGCTGGGCCCCCAGAGGTAGGCGAGATGCTGGGCCCCCAGAGGTAGGCGAGATGCTGGGCCCCCAGAGGGGTAGGCGAGATGCTGGGCCCCCAGAGGGGTAGGCGAGAAGCTTGGCCCCAGATGGGTAGGCGAGAAGCTTGGCCCCAGATGGGTAGGCGAGAAGCTTGGCCCCAGATGGGTAGGCGAGAAGCTTGGCCCCAGAGGTAGGCGAGATGCTGGGCCCCAGAGGTAGGCGAGATGCTGGGCCCCAGAGGTAGGCGAGATGCTGGGCCCCAGAGGGGTAGGCGAGATGCTGGGCCCCAGAGGGGTAGGCGAGATGCTGGGCCCCCAGAGGTAGGCGAGATGCTGGGCCCCCAGAGGTAGGCGAGATGCTGGGCCCCCAGAGGGGTAGGCGAGATGCTGGGCCCCCAGAGGGGTAGGCGAGATGCTGGGCCCCCAGAGGGGTAGGCGAGATGCTGGGCCCCCAGAGGGGTAGGCGAGAAGCTTGGCCCCAGATGGGTAGGCGAGAAGCTTGGCCCCAGATGGGTAGGCGAGAAGCTTGGCCCCAGATGGGTAGGCGAGAAGCTTGGCCCCGGATGGGTAGGCGAGAAGCTTGGCCCCGGAGGGGTAGGCGAGAAGCTTGGCCCCAGATGGGTGGGCGAGAAGCTTGGCCCCAGATGGGTGGGCGAGAAGCTTGGCCCCAGATGGGTGGGCGAGAAGCTTGGCCCCAGATGGGTGGGCGAGAAGCTTGGCCCCAGATGGGTGGGCGAGAAGCTTGGCCCCAGATGGGTGGGCGAGAAGCTTGGCCCCAGAGGGGTAGGCGAGATGCTGGGCCCCAGAGGGGTAGGCGAGATGCTGGGCCCCAGAGGTAGTTATGATGCTGTTACAAAGGTGGGAAATTGAAATAAATGTGGGAACAACAAAATTTATAATAATAGTATACTAGAAAGCCACTGAAATATCTAGTGAATATTTATTATGAACAGGCACACCAAGAGAAGTTTTGATAAAAAGCATAAAACAAAACTTTATTGGACATCAAAATACATGAAGTTCCTTACACATAAAAGTTACCACAAACTATACACAAAATAACAAGACAAACATACACTCCTAATCCCAATATCCCAAAAAGTCCAATAATACTTCCAATATCCCAAAGAAAATGTCAAATAAGACTTTGCTCTGGTAGTTTAATGTCAACAGCTTACACTGGATAAACTGGAACTGGACAATGAGGTCCTGGCTGCATCTTTCTACAGCTCCAAACAGCGAACCTTCTCCCCCCATGCTAGAGACTCTATTTATAGTCCTGTAGATCAGAGACCACCCACAGGATGTAAATATTCCTGTTTACCACTAACAGGTTGTTTAGTAAGTGATGTCAGCAAGACATGGTAGCACTTCCCACCAAAACCACATAGTCAATTGGATATGCAGCAGCCATCTTTATACACAATGTCAAAGCTCACTAAACCACCTGTGGGTGAGAGATATTATTACACATGTATGGGAACATTTGTCATGAATCAGTTAAAAAATATCCACAACTGATACAGATGCTGGACCCCGGAGGTAGGTAGGATGCTGGACCCCGGAGGTAGGTAGGATGCTGGACCCCGGAGGTAGGTAGGATGCTGGACCTCAGAGGTAGGTAGGATGCTGGACCCCGGAGGTAGGTAGGATGCTGGACCCCGGAGGTAGGTAGGATGCTGGACCCCGGAGGTAGGTAGGATGCTGGACCCCGGAGGTAGGTAGGATGCTGGACCCCGGAGGTAGGTAGGATGCTGGACCCCGGAGGTAGGTAGGATGCTGGACCCCGGAGGTAGGTAGGATGCTGGACCCCGGAGGTAGGTAGGATGCTGGACCCCGGAGGTAGGTAGGATGCTGGACCCCGGAGGTAGGTAGGATGCTGGACCCCGGAGGTAGGTAGGATGCTGGACCCCGGAGGTAGGTAGGATGCTGGACCCCGGAGGTAGGTAGGATGCTGGACCCCGGAGGTAGGTAGGATGCTGGACCCCGGAGGTAGGTTGGATGCTGGACCCCGGAGGTAGGTTGGATGCTGGACCCCGGAGGTAGGTTGGATGCTGGACCCCGGAGGTAGGTAGGATGCTGGACCCCGGAGGTAGGTAGGATGCTGGACCCCGGAGGTAGGTAAGATGCTGGAAATCTTTCAGAAGCAGTTCTCGTCTATGGTAGTAACTTTGGGGGTCCCTGGAGTTGTCTGAAGTATATAAAGAGGCTGGGAACCTCACAGAACGAATGAAAGTCCAGTAAGCCTTTGTTGTAGGTGACAAAAAGTCAAAAGAAAAAAGTGTACTTTGTGGGCTTAAAACTCCCACTTCATCTGGCGACCGTGATCGAGATGTTGTATCCTTTAGGCTAGGTTCACACTAGTGCAAAGCGATTTTAAAGTGGAAATAAACTTCCATCTATTTTTTGTACCTATGGGTAACCCTTTAATAAGTCTTACCTATAGGTATTGTAAATATCTCCTAAACGTGCACCGTTTAGGAGATATTTACTGTTTATGCAGCCAATGGCGTCATCGACACATGCGCTCTGAAGGTATGGCCACCCGTGCCATTTCTTCAGAGCCATGTGCCTTGACCGGCGGTTAAAGCGCACATGCACGGAAGTGATGTCATGCTGCTCCAGCCAGTCACACTGGAAAACAGGTGAAGATTGATGCGTCTTCGAGCGCTGACAATGAGGACTTAGTTTGCAGGCAAGTTTCACATAATGTGCTAGTATGCTATGCATATTAGCACGTTATGCGATGCATACTAGCACATTATGCCTTTACTTTTGAAGGTCATAAAAAGCTGCGCTTAACTTCCTCTTTAAATCCAATTTTTAATGCAGTTAATGTATTGCAGCTGCTGTGCAACTTGGCACATCTTTGATAAGTTATTAATGCGTGTTTTATTGCTGCAACTCACCCTTGCTGTCAGCCAGTAGAGATGAGTCATTGGTTGTTAGGGAGCCAGCACCCTCTGGCGTCCTAACAACGATAAGTCATCCCTGCTGTCAGGGATTTTTTTTATATTGTGCGGGTCGGCGGCCAGCGTTCATCGTGATTAAGGATGGATTTACATCAAGGGAACATTTTTGTTTTATTTTTATTAATAAAGGATTTAGCGCCGGTTCACATAGGAGCGACCTCCGAGATCGCGGTGCGAGCAGCGCGCCGCGACCTTGGAGCGGCCGCCACGGACTTCATAACATTGAAGTCTATGGCGGTCGCCTCCTGGTCGCCCCAAAGAAGCTCCGGACCCTTTTTCTAGGTCGGAGCGACTTGTGTCGCTCCTATTAGAACGGGTCCGCAGCTTTCCTATGGGAGGCGACCTGTGAGGCGACCAGGTCGCCTCACAGATCGCCCTAGTGTGAACCGGGGCTTATCGTAAAATGTTTTGTGGTTTTATTTACTTTGATATTTTTTTGTGAATGAGTAAGAGGTGTGCTGTGTACTCCATACTTATTCACATAGGGGGGCCAGGATCTGGGGCTTCCAGATTCTGATAAGGTACCTCTGCACCCCTACAACCACCAGGACCGGCTTGTGGGATAAAGGCCCCTGTCCTCCTCAACATGGCCACAAGGTGCTTTGCCAGGGGGGGTGGGGTGCAAAGTGTCCCCCTTCCCCCCCCCCATAGTGAGGACCGGGATGAGTCACTGGTTGTTAGGATGCTGGCAGGTACCACTTCCTTACCAACCGATGACTCATCCCTTAACAGCAATAATGAGTGACTGGTTTTAAGGACTCCGGAGCATGCTGGCTCCGAACAGCCAGCTCAGATCGCACACAAAATTGCATCTAAAGACATGTAAATGCGATTTTGATGCGTTCCCATTGAAGTCTATAGACAACAAAATCGTACTCCATCGCACCAAAGTAGCACAGGACCTTTCCAAAGTTACATCTGCATTAATGCTGCATTGATGTGAACAGGCTGCATTGGAAGCAATGTTCAGTGCGACCCAAGTTGCATCTGAAATTATATCAGTGTGAACCAGGCCTTAAATTGTATTCTGTTGTCCAGTATTTTCTTGATTTTGAGTCCCCAAAATCTGTTAGGACTTTCTTTTGACGACTTGTCATGTTCAATAAAGACTTTATGGGCTTAAGCCGGGTACACATAGTTACATAGTTAGGTTGAAAAAAAGACACAAGTCAATCTGGCTCAACCAATAAAAAACAGTAATGAAAACCCAACCATACAATCCCATGTACACAATCCTATACCCGCAGTTGATCCAGAGGAAGGCGAAAAACCCAGCAAAGCATGATCCAATTTGTTACAGCAGGGGAAAAAATTCCTTCCTGATCCTCCGAGAGGCAATTGGATATTCCCTGGATCAACTTTACCTAAAAATATTAATACCCAGTTATATTATGTACACCTAGGAAAGAATCCAGGCCTTTTTTTAAAGCAATCTAGTGAGCTGGCCAGAACCACCTCTGGAGGGAGTCTATTCCACATTTTCACAGCTCTTACTGTGAAGAAACCTTTCCATATTTGGAGACCAAATCTTTTTTCCTCTTGACGTGAAGAGTGCCCCCTTGTCCTCTGTGTTGACCTTAAAGTGAACAACTCAACACCAAGTTCACTATATGGACCCCTTATGTATTTATACATGGAGATCATATCCCCCCTTATGTATTTATACATGGAGATCATATCCCCCCTTATGTATTTATACATGGAGATCATATCCCCCTTATGTATTTATACATGGAGATCATATCCCCCCCTTATGTATTTATACATGGAGATCATATCCCCCCTTATGTATTTATACATGGAGATCATACCCCCCTTATGTATTTATACATGGTGATCATATCCCCCCTTATGTATTTATACATGGAGATCATATCCCCCTTATGTATTTATACATGGTGATCATATCCCCCCCTTATGTATTTATACATGGAGATCATATCCCCCCCTTATGTATTTATACATGGTGATCATATCCCCCCTTATGTATTTATACATGGAGATCATATCCCCTCTCATGTATTTATACATGGAGATCCTATCCCCCCCCTTATGTATTTATACATGGTGATCATATCCCCCCTTATGTATTTATACATGGAGATCATATCCCCCCTTATGTATTTATACATGGTGATCATATCCCCCCTTATGTATTATACATGGAGATCATATCCCCCTTATGTATTTATACATGGAGATCATATCCCCTCTCATGTATTTATACATGGAGATCCTATCCCCCCCCTTATGTATTTATACATAGTGATCATATCCCCCCTTATGTATTTATACATGGTGATCATATCCCCCTTATGTATTTATACATGGAGATCATATCCCCTCTCATGTATTTATACATGGAGATCCTATCCCCCCCCTTATGTATTTATACATGGTGATCATACCCCCCTTATGTATTTATACATGGAGATCATATCCCCCCTTATGTATTTATACATGGTGATCATATCCCCCCTTATGTATTATACATGGAGATCATATCCCCCCCCTTATGTATTTATACATAGTGATCATATCCCCCCCCCCCTTAATCTCCTCTTAAGAGAGAATAAATTCAGTTCCTCTAATCTATCCTCCTAGCTGAGCTCCTCCATGCCTCTTATCAGTTTGGTTGCCCTTTTCTGCACTTTCTCCAGTTCCCCGATATCCTTTTTAAGAACTGGAACCCAAAACTGAGCTGCATATTCCAGATGAGGTCTTACTAATGATTTGTACAGGGGCAAAATTATATCTCTCTCTCTGGAGTCCATGCCTCTCCTAATACAAGAAAGGACTTTGCTTGCTTTGGAAAACGCAGCTTGGCATTGCATGCTATTATTAAGCTTATGATCTCCCAGAACACCCAGATCCTTCTCCGCTATGGATTCCCCGAGTTCTACTCCCCCATACACAAAGGCAGAATGTCGGGAGACTTTTTCTGGTTAAAATAAAAAAGGAAAAAGCCGACATTTGTCCCGTGTGTATGTCGGTCTGCTTCTGTCGGACGCGCATACTGGAAAACCAGCAGACGACCGACACTCGATCAGCGCTCCGCTGTGAGAACACAATAGCGCAGCGGGGGAGATCACTATACTAACTTCGCATGGTTAGCAAAGCAGCTCCTACCAGAGCGAACAGTTTTCTTTTCTTTTAACCCTCTGGGTTGAATGGAAAAAAAGAGAGAAATAGCGGGTACCCGGCTTTACATTGGACCTGTAGTGCTTCCATAACTTTAGCTACACATCAAGGAAGAGTGAAGATTACCTTGCTTACACTGACTCTGCTGAGTGCTTACATCGAAAACCGACCGGTAAATGCTAATACAATCCTGAGTAATTATTAAAAGCTAATCACGACTTGTATTCAGTCAATTGTGAAGTCAAAACTGGTCTTGTAGAAGTTAAATGCAGTGTAGCTGAAATGGGCAAGAAATAACAGCAAGCTAATTGAAAATGATCCAATTTTTAACTAGTATAACCTTCCCTGGTTCCACCTTTTTTCCTCTCATCCACATAACAACATTTTTAAATAAAAGCTTTTATTTTTTATTCCACGCCTTATCTTGGACCTGGTGATACCACTGTGTCTCTATGACACTCAATGCTATGCAAGCAGATCATGGCTGGTGGGAGGAGCCAGCAGGGTACTGTACATAGCTTCCTGAAAATATCACAGCACCGGGCCTCAGTACTCCTCTCAAGAGCCCTCAGTCCTGATGCAAGCAGTGGGCTGGCTCCTAGGGAAAGATATATAGATATGAAAATGACTTGATTTGTGGATGCTAATCTGGAGGAGTGATCGTTCTCAGCAGAGAAGATTGGCTCGCAGACTGCCGTAGTTAACGCTCACATAGCATGCTGAGCCACCATAATGAAATGTAAAAAAAAAAAGTGGTCATGTGATCTGTGCTGGTGTGTGGGATAAGAATCAAGATTGGCTAATTACATCTTATGCTGGTTATACACTATATGAAAAATCGGCCGAAATTAAATCATTTGGACATTTTTTTTGTTTTTTGGCCAGTTAAGGCACGAATCGGTAATCGGTTGTGACGTTTTGAGACGAAAAAACTAAGGACAGGGAAATTTTCTGCCGAACGAACGATAAATTACATAGGTTGAAAAAAAAGACACAAGTCCATCTGGCTCAACCAATAAACAGTAAAGAAAACCCAACCCAACCATACAATCCCATATACACAATCCTATACCCGCAGTTGATCCAGAGGAAGGCGAAAAATTGAAATGTTAATGTCCAAACTGTTTGCACTCGGTATATGTGAAAAAACGAACAAAAAACTGATTCATTTATGTCCATTGAACGATTTATCGGTCATTACGACACGATTTTTTGCTCTCAGTTTTTGTTTGTTTTTCGAAAATGAGTTTGAACGATTTTTCGGATAGTGTATGGCCAGCATTAGCATGGTTTTTACTTATTGTTTTTACAGTTGAACCCAGTAGCGGCTGGTGCTCCATGGGGGGGGGCCTCAGACGTTTCCTTCCTCCTTCCTTCCCCTGCGTTTCCTTCCTCCTTCACCAATAGGATGGCTTCTCCTTTCGGCCAATCGAAAAAAACGGGTCACAGGACCCGCTTCCTGATTGGCCAGGAGGAGAATCCATGTGACAATAGCAAATATTCATTTGCTATTGTCAAACAACTGGGTGGGCTCAGGGCGCAGTGCTCTGCGCCCTGAGCACACCCTTTTTTTTTAAGCCTATTAGAGCCTCTGGCTCTAATCACGTGCTTCAAAATAAAATCCCCCATTGGAATCCATGCATCCAGCGACCTACATGTAGATTAGGGGCAAGACGCATGGATAGGGGGACGGCACCCCTGCTCCCCTACTGGACGGGCTGCCACTGGTTGAACTCTTTCTGTTACTCTGATAGTTTAAGGATCCTTTGCACCGTCTTCCCCAGTCACACTGGGGTTGATTTACTAAAACTGAAAGGTGCAAAATGTGTTGCAGCTCTACAAAGAAACCAACCAGCTTCCAGGTATTTTTTTTTTTTGTCAAAGTTTGAGGCTGGGCTCCGACTTATGCGATTTGAATGCGGGTCTCCCCGCATCCAATTTGCATGACAGGAGACTCTGACCGGCTCCCAATGGAGTCGGTTCACACATCTCCGGAGCGGCTGCGGAGCGAATCTCATAGGGGTCTTGTGCATCTTTGGTTCTGTTTCAGGTCCGAATTCAGGCAAAACGTCGGGCCTGATTCATCCCTGAAATAGAGAACAGGGACGCACTGGACCCCTTCTGTGAGCTGCAGGCGAATCAAGTGTGAACCTCGCCTAATTGAAGAAGCTGAAGTTAGAAGCTGATTGGCCACCATGCTCAGCTGCACCAGGTTTTGCACTCTGTAGTTTTAATAAATCAACCCCATAGTCTTTTTTTTTTTTTTTTTTTCACAGTCTTAACATTCAAAAGTGCAGCACAACAAAATCTTTACCATTGTTGTGAATGTGTCACGTGAGCAACCTAAATAAAAGTATGCATAGCTCAAACCAATGTGTTCAGTATACATTTTTATCCAGAATTACTAATACAAATCCATGAAAAAAGTGACTTTGTGATTAAGCACTTGTTTGAATAAATCCTCCGCCTTATATTCATATATCATAATCAATAACTCTGCTGTGTATCAATAAAGTCTGCTATTCCTCAGAAACCATATCTGTGCAGTGTTAGTCCAGTATTTGCCACCAGTGCTCCACCGCCATCCACACAAGCTGCTTACCTACTAATATGACCTACAATGAAGTGAGGTCAGATAGGGCCCCTTACCCTTTGATGTGGGCTTTCACCACCTCTGGGTATTCACCAGATGTGCCAATAAATAGAGAATCTTCTATTTTTTACATATATCAGGTTCCAAGACAGGCTGACATTTTGCCATTAGTGGGTAAAGAAATAAAACGACTATCATCATGCAGTATTTTTAAAATTCCTCTTTATTTAAAATGTAAGGAGAAGACACTCACAAGTAAAGTGGACTCAAGTCCGGTGCACTAGGGTATGGTCAACAAAAATAATTAGGGGAATGGAGGACATCAGCTATGAGGAAAGACTACAAGCACTGAACCTATTCTCTCTGGAGAAGAGACGATTGAGGGGGGATATGATATCAATGTACAAATACTGTACTGGCGACCCGAGCATAAGGAACAAACTATTCAGAGTAAGGGAATACAATAAGACACGTGGCCACTCACTAAAACTAGAGGAAAGGCGGTTTAACCTTAAAATACGTAAGGGGTTCTTCACTGTAAGAGCGGTAAGGACGTGGAATTCTCTTCCACAAGCAGTCGTATCAGCGGGAAGCATTGATAGTTTCAAAAAACTATTAGATGGGCACCTTAGAGACCATAACATACAGGGGTATACAATGTACGGTTAACAGCAAACACACGCGCACATCATAGATTGAACTGGATGGACTGATGTCTTTTTTCAACCTCACTAACTATGTAACTATGTAAGGTTAGACATCGGCATCACAGTATGAAAAACCCATCTTACTTCCAGTTCCAGACTTGCGTGATGACGTCACGTGGCTCCGCCCTTGGTGCGTTTCGTCCTGTGACTTCTTCAAAGGGAACAACATATTTCCTGTATTTTTCTAATTGATCTAACTTCATTGTAGGTCATATTTGTAGGTAAGCAGCTCGTGCTGATGGAACACTGGTGGCAAACACTGGAATAACATAACACAGAGACGGTTTTGGAGGAATAGCAAGCGTTGATATATATCAATGTTATTGATTATGATATATGAATATAAGGTGGAGGATTTATGCACATAAATGCTGAATTGCACAGCCACTTTACTCACAGATTTGTATTGGGAAATATGGTTTAAAATGTATGTATAATAAGAGAGATATACTGAATATATCGGTGGGAGTTGTGCATACATTTATTTAGGTTGTTTATGTGACACATTCACGACAATGGTGAAGATTTTGTTGTGCTGCACTTTGGTATGTATAGATTTTGGATGATGTGGGAACATATGACGGTGCAACCTAAATATTGACACGTTATTTGTATTTTTGGTTATTTTTAACTGAACTGTTTAGGTATTGGCAGCCCGGAGGATTTTATTTTATTTATTTTTTCTTGTTCTGTTTTTTTTCCCAATAGGCCCAAACCGCAAATATCCAGAACCGGAGTCCGAAGCCGGGGCCGACTGCTCCAGACCAGGAGATGAGCTTCTTTCTCGAGACCGGGCTCCAGAGGGCTCATGTGCTCTACTTTAAGAACGGGTAAGTTGGAACTATCGGACCGCCGGCCTACTCATATACTTGTTTTTCTTCCAAATTTGAAAAAGTCGATTAAATGCCGGTTCACACTGGTGTGATGCGGGAACCCTGCAAATCCTCTGCGGGTTCCTGCATCGCACCCAACTCGCAGGCAGTTCACACTGCAATACGGGAACTGCTGGGAGTTTCCATAGAAAGTTAATGACACCCCCAGATCAGTTCACATATCGCAGTGCGAACTGTCAATTCGGACATGAATCGGATAGCATAGGTGTAAACACCCATGTGATGCGATTCTGGTGTGGACCAAAAAAAGGGTCCTGCACGACTTTGGTCCGAATGCGATGCGAGTTCAGCCATACAATCTGTATGGCTGAATTCGCAATGCACAGACATCAAATGTGATTTTTAGTGCGAATCACATGTGATGTCTGACATCCCTATAGTGTGAACCGGCACTAAAACTTTAAGTCATGAACTAATTTCTTGGCCTGAAAAACCCCTTTGTTTAGTTTCTTTGGCCTGTATTTTTTTTATTTCCGTCAGTATTGCTGTTGTAATTTCTCTTTGTAGCTTTGTTATGTCTTCAGCATGTTTGTATTTTTGTTTCTTTGGTTATTGATCTGTGTGTTTATAACATTCTGCTGCAGGATAAATTTTCACGAGGATGAACAGTATGTATTCTGTATAGTCTGTCCGTCACTTCCATAGTTCCTGTAGACTTGTGCATGTTAACCCCGAGTGTCCCGTCTTCCAGACCTAAAAAGCCCTTCGACCCATGTGGGCTTATTTAATGAAGCGGAGCAAAAGAATGAAAGTGCAGTAACCCATAGCAACCGCATTTCACCATCCAGAGACTCAGACAGTTGCTGGTTACTGCACTTTTTTATATTGCTTTTTGCTGTATTAAAGGGGTTGGGACAACTTTCTGTATACACAGGTATCAGTGTATGTATCTCTGACATATGGACTAGCGGCATTTCTTGACTCGATTCTGACATTCATATAGAAAAAATTCCAGAGGAAAAAGTAAGGGGATATTGTATTTATGATATACAGCATTCAATGACAACACACACAAAAATGATTAATTTTTTTTTTTTTTTCATGACGTTATTCTGACATTTTAAGCTTCTCTTGGGGGGGGGGGGGGGGTCGTTTATACGTGTGGTTGGATTGCAGTAAAAACACATTGGTTGAGCCGTATTTTTACTGCCTCCCATCTGCTCCCCCTTAACCACTTGCATACCGGGCCTATTCTGGCACTTCTCTCCTACATGCAAAAATCATCATTTGCTAGAAAATTACTCAGAACCCTCAAACATATATTTTTTTTAGCAGAAACCCTAGGGAATAAAATGGTAGTCGTTGCAACTTTTTACGTCGCACGGTATTTGCGCAGCAATTTTTCAAACGTTTTTTTTTTTAGGGTAAAAAAAAAAGAACCCAAAACATTTCATCAATAAAAAAAAAAGAAAGTTAGCCCGATTTTTTTTTTGTAAATTGTGAAAGATGATGTTGCGCAGAATAAATAGATACCTAACATGTCACTCTTTAAAATTGCGCACACTTGTGGAATGGCGCAAAACTTTGGTACTTAAAAATCTCCATAGGTGACATTTTAAACATTTTTAAAGGTTACCAGTTTAGAATTACAGAGGAGGTCTAGTGCTGGAATTATTGCTCTCGCTCTAATGTTCGCAGCGATACCTCACATGTAGAGTTTGAACGCCGTTTACATATGCGGGCACGACGTATGTATGCCTTCGCTTCTGTGTGCGAGCATGTGGGGACAGAGGTGCTTTCAATTTTTTTATTTATTTATTTAACTTTTTTATTTTAGCACTTTTTAGGCCCTTCGGTCTGGTATGGATTTTAAAGGGAAAACCCTACGCCAAAAAAAAAAAACAGCGTTGGGCCCCCCCCCCCCCCCCCAAAATCCATGCTAGACCCTTATCCTAGCATGCAGCCTGGCAGGTCAGGAAGGGGAGGGGACAAGAAAGTGGTCCCTCCCCCTGGAAAATACGAAGCCACATGTCCTCAACATTGGGGGGCTCTGCGCCCCACACCTCAAAGCACCTTGTCCCCATAACCCTGGGAGGTGATTGTGGGGATCCGCAGGCAGGGGGCTTATCAGAATCTGGAAGCCCTCTAACAAGGGGGCCCCCAGATCCCATCCCCACAATGTGAATGTGTATGGGTTTACCTCTACCCATTCACCCCAAAAAAAGGCAGTATAGTGTAAGTAAAAATGGTTTTGACAAGTCCTTTATTAAAAATGGAGAATGTTCTTTGTCATAGCTTCAGTGTGTTCTTCATCTGGTCTTCTTCCTCCGGTGATGTGTTCTTTCTTTGGTCTTCTTCGTTGCTGCTATATTCTCTGCCACGACGCAGTCGTCCTCCGGAACGGGCTCCCATTGTGCCAGCTTCTTTGTCTGCCGGTTCCTATATAGCCTTGGGACATGGCCATCTGGTGATGTCACCATAAGACTCCGCCCCTTGTGACGTCACAAGGAACAGTCTCATGGTGACATCACCGGATGGTCACGCCCCAATGCTATATAAGATCCAGCAGAGAATGGAGCTGGCACAACGATGGGGGCCACCGTTGGAGGAGGACAGAGTCCGTGACTGAGAAGCATGGAGGAAGAACACACCACCAGAGGGAGAAGACCAGAGAAAGAAGACACCTTGGAGCTATGACTTGTCAAAACCGTCTTTTTATTTACACTACACTTTTTTTTTTGGGATGAATGGGTACCCTATACTCCTTCACTTGGGGGGGGCGAGATCTGGGACCTCCCCCCTTGTGAAAGGGGGCTTCCAGATTCCTATATGCCCCCTGCCCCAAGACCCCCACAATCACCGCTCAGGGGTTGTCAGGAAGAGGCCCCCTGTCCAAAAGCACCCCCCCCCCCATGTTGAGGGCATATGTGGCCTGGTATGGTCCAGAAGGAAGGGGGCGGGGGCGCTCGCTCGTCCCACCGACCCCCCCCCCCCCCCTGGCCCCCTCTCCTGACCTGCTGGGCGGTTTTCTTGGATAAGGGTCTGGTATGGATTTTGGGGGGCCCCACACTGTTTTTTTTTTTTTTCTTCATTTTGGCATGGGCTTAATGCTGTATCCAGTGTTAAGCCACGTTTAGCTGCTTTTACAGTTGGTCTTCAGAACGTGGGTTTTTTATTTTTTTGAAGCTTGAAAATGCCTTTGCCACTTACAGCTTCTCAAAGCCTGTGTGTGCATGAGGCCATAGAATAACATGAAGAGACATTTTTAAGCTGTAAAAAAAAAATCTGTTGCTGATAAAAGCAGCTGTAAAAGCGCCCTGTGTGCATGAGGCCTTATATATGTGGTGTTAAATGTTGCATGTCATAAATATTCTCTTACCCTTCTGGATTTCGGTTCTATATGAATTTTAATAAAGGGATATTTCTCTTTCATTCATTGATGGACACAGCTCCTGATATTCTTAACCATTTGGTTATAGTGCCCCCTATAGGAGTAGGAAAAAGTCTGGCTACACCTGTGGGCAGTCCCAGGGGGTATACTCCCTCTCCTTGCTATAGGTACTCAGTTTTTTTTGTTTTTTTTTGCCTAGTCAGGAATAAGGACCTAGTTCCTTGCTGGGATCTCTGGTCCTGACCATTTTTTTTTTCTTTTTTTGATAGAAATTTCTTTCTCCTGGATTTTTCCTGTGAGATCTACAATCAACTGCCAGACTGGGCGACGGGCTGGTTAATCTAGATCCAGTGGTCACCCCAGTCTGGCCAGGGAGCGCACGCAGACCTCCGCTCCACACTAGGTCAACCGCGACAAAGCCCCACTGGGCAGGGTCGCCGCTGTCCTTCTGGCCGACAGCCCCCTATTTCGATTGAGAGGGGTTATGTCTGGAATAGTGCCCACCTGGTTTCTGGTATGGTGGGTAGCTGTCTCTCCTCTCCTCCTGGAGGTTTTTGGGGTGAAAGTGGGCCCCTCCTTGGGACGGTCGGACCCCCAGGTTCCCCTCCTTCCCATCAGGCCACCCCCTTTCATCTGTTCCCCATCCTACACCCCTCCACTTATGCTGGAGCTGTTTGGGTGGTCTGGTCTACCTCCTGTGGTCCAGGCAGGGCGCTATACTGGCGATGGGGGCTTGGGGGGTGCGCAGCTGGTGACTGGACAATTGGCTGTGCAGGGGGGGGTTGTACCTGGTGGGGACTCCTGCCAGGGACCCCCATCCTGTCTGGGTCTGTCCCTGAGGCCTGGGGATCCCCCCTGGGTCCCTGGAAGCCATGTTGTGCATGTGGTGATGCATTTGCAGGGGCCTGCCATTGAAAATGGCAGCAGCCATGACAGTGGAGCCCTGTGGGTGGCGATTTTGGCGGTGGGAGCCCCTTATCCCCTGGTGTAGACTCCTGGATTCCTTTACTTCCTGATCGCCGCATGTGCAGTGCAAATTATCTGGGTGGCTGCAGGTGCCTGGTTTCTGCGGAGTGGGGAATCGGATTGGGTTCCCTCCCTCTCTGCTGAGGATCGATTGGTGCTCTGTGCCTGGTGACTGGATGGTACTGCCAGCATGGTGGGGGGTGTCCCTTGCAGTGTTTTACACCTGTTTTTTGGGGTTTCCCTGGTGACTCATGGAGTCTTTGGAGCACATCTCGCCACCTGATCCTCTCTCTGAGGCTGCGGGGCCCTCCGGGTCCCAACCATCCATTGATGCACTGGCGCGGTCATGAAGTCCTTGGTGTCCCGGGTGGAGGTGGCTATCAGGCGCCAGGCTTGCAAAAAGCTCCACCCCCGCCTTCCTCTGCCTAATCTGTCTCATCGGATCCTGAATCTGATTCGGCCGCCGCAGACATGGGTCATCCTGCTGGGTCTGCAACCACGCACCTAGAATCCTCTGATAGTGAGGATGATTCCTCCACGTCTGCAACCGCGCACAAAAAGGCACTGATGGAAGCACTGATGGTATCTGTGCGTGAGACCTTTAAGATGGAGGATGCAGCTGCGACGGAGGCGCAGGTTCTTTTTGGCACTCACAAGCCATCCAGAGCGGCAAAGGTGTTTCCTTTCCCCGCCTATTTTGACAGGATTGTCACTAAAGAGTGGGGATGACCAAAGCGTCCCCTTGGGGTCCATGAGTGGTTTACTAGGAGTTACCCCTATGAGGAGTCCCTTATTAAGAAGGGGAGTGTTCCACTGGTGGTGGACCCTCTGGTTTCCAGTTTGAACAAGGCAACCATGATTCCGGTTGAAGAGTCCCGTCTTTAAGGATCCAGCTGACAGGATGGCGGAGGTTGTGGCCCACAATTTGTACACTCTGGCTGGTTCGGCACTGAGGCCAGTATTCACCATTGCCCTACGGTCACAAACTCTGACCGAGTGGGCTAAGCTTTGACCCCGTGACCTGGAGGGAGAACAGCTCCCCCCTGCCTTTGCTGAGCTGGTGGACCCAGCTGTAACAGGGGCTGCAGTTTATCTGTGATGTCTCTTTGGATGCCCCTCCCCTAGTGGCTCGGCTTTCTGTTTCGGCATTGGTCCTTCGGCGTGTCTTTTGGCTCAAATGCTGGTCTGCGGACCAGATTTCTAAAAAGGCCTTGACTGATCTTCCCTTTCAAGTAGATTGCCTGTTTGGAGCTATCTTGGGTGACATCATAAAAGGTCTCACAAGGGGGAAGATTACCTTTCGTCCGCAGCCTACTAAGGGCAAGGAACCTCGTTGTAGACGTGGGCCTTCCTTCTCGGCTCATAAGTTTTTCCGTCCCTCAGGGATGACTGAGAAGGGCTTGAAGCCTTTCAGCGCCTCCTCTGGAGGATCCAAATTAACATGGTCTGGCAAACCGAGAGCGGGCTTCTCCAGATCCGTGGACAAGGCTCCTTCAGCATTGGGGGTGGGGGGACGTCGTTGCTGGTTTCTGTACCCATGAACTTCCTTGGTACAAGACAAATTGATCCACAAGGTCATTCGGTCCGGCTACAAAATCGAGTTTCGCTCTTTTCCCTTGGCAAGCTTCTTTACTTCCAACTTGCGCCTGTCCCCGAACGCTTACAGGGTCTATTTGTGGCTGTACAAGACCTGTTGCTTCAAGGGTGATTGTCCCGGTTCCGACTTCGGGAACATTTTCAGGGTTTTTACTCAAACCTCTTTAAAGTTCCCAGGAAGGAAGGCAAAGTGCATCCAATCCTGGACCTTAAGGCGCTGAACTGCTATGTGCGGGTGCAGAAGTTCAGGATTGAGTCCATTCGCACGGTGGTGGCATCCTTGCGTTAGGGGGATTTCCTTGCTTCTATCGACATCAAGGATGCCTCCCTTCACATTCCAACATGTGCCAGTCACCAGCGCTTTCTCCACTTCGCCGTGGGAGAGGAGTATTATCAGTTTGTGGCGTTACCCTTTGGCCTCGCCTCCGCTCCTCGGGTCTTCACAAAAGAATTAGCCCCAAGGCTAGCTTTGTTAAGCCAACAGGGGATCGCGGTGCAGGGCTACTTGGATGATCTCCTTCTGCGAGCAGAGTCTCCTACTGCTCTCGGGGAAAACCTGGAGATCACAATACTAACTCTGCGGGAGTTCAGCTGGATTCTGAATTTTCAGAAGTCTGCTTTGGTTTCGTCCACAAAGCTATCCGTCCGATCTGGACCTAACTCTGGACTCGGCCTTTAGCCAAAGTGCTCCTTCCTCTGGACAAACTCCAGAAATTGCAAGCTGCTATTCGATTCGTCTCCTGCTGTCCATCAGATGGTCAGTCCTCCGGACATGCATGTGGGTGCTGAGCCTAATGGTGTCTACCTTCGAGGCAGTTCCGTTTGCACAGTTCCATAAGAGGTCCATGCAAAGGGAGATTCTGGCCAAATGGGACAAGACTGGGCAGTCTCTGGACAATCCGATCCGAGTCGGAGAACGAAGGAGTCCCTGATATGGTGGCTTTGTTTTCCGGCACTTCGGCTGGGCAAATCCTTCCTTCCCTTGTATTGGACAATGGTCACCAGGAATGCCAGCCTGTCAGGCTGGGGAGGCGTCCTCGGCAAACATTCTGCTCAGGGGATCTGGGCGCTTGGAACTCCGAGCGATCAGACTGTGCCTAGACCATTGGAAGGATCGTCTTCAGGGATGTCCAGTGCACATTCAAATGGACAATACCACGCCCGTGGCTAATGTCACTCACCAAGGGGGCACAAGAAGTGTCCTGGCGACTCCCAGAGGTAGCCGGCATTCTAAGGTGGGCAAAATAGTTTGTTCCAGCCTTCTCCGCCGTACACATTCTCGGGGTGGTGTTTCATTAGTTGTGTCTCCGGTGGGGCATCCTTGAGGTGGATCTTCTGGCATCAAGAGAAAGGTGCAGATGTTTGTGGCTCGGTCACGGGATCTTCTTGCTGACGCCACAGACGTGCTGGTGGCCCCGTAGGGTCAGTATCATCTGATTAACGCCTTCCCTCCTCTCAAGCTTCTGCCAAGACTTCTACACAGGATCGAGGCAGAAAGGATTTCGGTCATCTTAGTTGCCCCAGACTGGCCTTCGCCGGGCTTGGTACGCCGATCTGGTGCGGCTGGTCGCCGGCGTTTCCTGGAAGCTTCCTCTTAGGGAGGATCTGCTTTCCCAGGGACCGATCTTCCATCCTGCTTTACAGTCGCTGGCTTTGACGGCTTGGCTTTTGAACACCAGGTGCTGAAGGATAGAGGTTTATCGGAGTCAGTGATTCCTACACTGTTAAAAGTTAGGAAATCTACTTCTAGGAAGATCTACCATCGTACGTGGAAGATGTACATTGCGTGGTGTGAGTCTCTTGGGGTTCATTTTCGCTTCTTCTCTGTGGCTCGGCTCTTGACCTTCCTTCCCACGGGGTTTTAACATAAATTGGCCTTAAGTACCATTAAGGGCCAGGTGTCTGCTTTGGTGGTCTTTTTCCAACGACCTTTGGCCACACACTCCCTGGTGCGTACCTTTCTTCAGGGTGTCCGACATTGGGTTCCTCCTGTGGCGGGCTCCGTTGCCACCTTGGTATCTTAATTTGGTGCTTTGAGCTCTAAAGAAGCCTCCCTTTGAAAATTTTTGGGAGATTCCAGTGCTTACAATGTCCCAGAAGGTGGCCTTCTTGGTGGCTATCGCCTCTGCGCGCAGGGTGTCTGAACTGGTGGCGTTATCCTGTTGTTCACCTTACCTGGTGGTTCTTCTCCCCTGTCCGTCGTTCCTTCCAAAGGTTGTCTATGATTTTCATTTGAATGAAGACATTGTGTTGCCTTCCCTTTGTCCCAGGCCAAAACATCCGAAGGAAATTGCCTTGCATGCCTTGGATGTGGTCGGGGCAATTAGTGTGTACCTGTCAGCTACGGAGTCTTTCAGGAAGTCAGACTCCCTATCTGTGCTCACGGATGGGCCTTGTAAAGGGTTGTCCGCGTCCTCTGCAACCATTTCCAGATGGATCAGACAGACAGTGATTCAGGCCTATTCCATCAATGGTCAGGTTCCTCCTTTCCCTGTTAAGGCGCACCTTACTATGGCGCTTAGTGCCTCCTGGGCCTTCCGTCCTCAGGCATCAGTGACGCAGGTTTGCAAGGCGGCCATCTGGTCGTTGGTTAACACTTTCACTGAGTTTTATAAAGTGGATGTGTCGGCATCTGCGGATGCTTCTTTTGGCCGCAAGGTTTTGCAGGCTGCTGTTGAGAGGACCTGATCCTCTTTGTGGGTGTATTGTTTTTTTTTTTGGTGGACACCAGTTTTGGTCTAGCTCCTGTTGCCTGGTTGGCTACTGTTTAGCCTTGGGAATTTTTAGCTGTTCCCACCTTCCATGTTTAACACTGCTTTGGGATGTCCCAATGGTTATGAAGATTAGGAGCTGTGTCCGTCAATGAACGAAAGGGAAAATGGGATTTTTGACTTACCGTAAAATCTATTTCTCTGATGTTCATTGATGGACACAGCACCCACCTCTCTGTGAAGTTGTAATTGTTCTGACACTGCTTGTAACAAAACTGAATATTTATAGCAGAGAGAGGGAGTATACACCCCTGGGACTGCCCATAGGCGTAGCCAGATTTTTTTTTTCTGCCTAGTCTCCTACTCCTGTAGGGGGGCAGTATAACCCAATGATTAAAAATGTCAGCAACTGTGTTAGTCAATGAACATCAGGGAAATGGATTTTATGGTAAGTCAAAAATCCCACTTTATATGTTAAGATTACTCCCTCTCATTCCCCCATCTGATCTGCAAAAATTCTAACATTCAAAAATCTTGAATTCTGTCCTCAATACTGCACTGTCACATTTTATTTTTTATCATTACACCTTTTACCCCATACATTTCTAGCTTAATCTTTATTCCTTTCTTCCTCTTTTTTAATGTGTATAATTCTGCTTTTAATGAACTAGCACACGTTAGCAAACATACATATACCAAATACACCGATCAGCCATAACATTATGTCCACCCACCTAATATTGAGAAGGTCCCCTTTGGCCACCAAAACAGCCCTGACCCATCTCTGCATGGACACAACTAGAACTCTGAAGGTACGCTGTGGTATCTGGCACCAAGCCGTCAGTAGCAGATTCTTTAAGTTGTGAGTTGGGGCCTCCATAGATCGGAATTGTTTTTCCACCATATCTCACAGATGCTTGATGGATTGAGATCTGGAGAATTTGTAGTCAACACCTCAAACTTGTTGTTGTGTTCCTCAAACCATTCTTGCAGTGTGGCAGGGCACATTATCCTGCTGAAAGAGGCCACTGCCATCAGGGGATTACCTTTTTCATGAAGGCGTATACTTGGTCACCAACAATGTTTCGGTAGGTGGTACGTGTCAAGTAACATCCATATGAATTGCAGGAGCCAAGGCTTCCCAGCAGAACATTTCCCAAAGCATCACACTGTCCCCGCCGCCTTCTTCCTATACTGCAACCTGGTGCCATCTCTTCCCCAATACAAAAGAGAATAGTGTGAAGACCTATAGGGCCATTTGTGACTTGCTGACAAGACACATGGTCAACTATCATCCAGGGCCCGGCGGGGAATTCCCAGTCGGCCCGTTGTACGCAGGGAGCCACCGCAACCAAGAAATGGCAGGTAAGTGACGCACCCAGCCATCCACATGATGTAAAAGAAAATGTGATTAGTCAGACCAGACCACCTTCTTCCATTGGTCCGTGGTCCAGTTCTGATGCTCACGTGCCCATTGTAGGCGCTTTCGGCTGTGGACACGGGTCAGCATGGGCACCCTGAACAGTCTGCGGCTACACAGCCCCATACACCACAAACTACGATGCCCATTTTTTGTTGCTTTCAACACATCAACTTTGGGGACAACATGTTTACTTGCTGCCTAATAGATCCCACTGACTTATAGATGCCATTGTAATGAGATAATCAGCGTTATTCATGTAACCTGTTAGTGGTCCTAAAGTTATAGCTGATCGGTGTATACCACATATAAGTCCTGGTTAGAAACCAATTAGGCACATTTATTACCGGGCAAATCAAACATAACTTTTTTTTTTTTTTTTTTCTCCCCCAAGAAACCCAAAAATGACTGGAGACATAAGCCTCCTTTATTTATTAGGGGGGAGTATCCATAAAATTATACACATTGTATGTAAGTGAAATGAATGCACATTGTGGGGATATGGGAGAAGAGGGTTGTCCTAAGAGGACCTGTCCTATAGAAATATTCGGGATCACTGACATGTAAGCTGCGTTGAACTTGTTTTAGTGTCGTATGGTGACACAACCCCTTTAAACCTGGTAGGTGTGTGAAGAGCAGGAACTGTGTGTCGTGTGCTGTATTTCCAGGAGAGGTAAAGGAAAATGAACACGGAGTAGTCATCTGTGTTCATTTTATCCTCCTTCAAAGCTTGGAGTCTCATCAATCATTAATTTACAGCTGAAGTTTATTCTGCTTATATTGTGCCTACCCTGGTTCCTTCCTCATACCTCATCAACATGCTAATACATGTTTAAGTAAATCTTTTCCATTTTCACTTCAATTATTTTAGATCCAGTGATGTATGCATTGCAGGCAGATCATGGCTGGTGGGAGGGGAGGGCAGGATTCAGTACATGGCTTCTTGAAAACATCACAGCACCCTGCCTCAGTACTCCTCTCAAGAGCCCTCAGTCCCTGATGCCAGCAGTGGACTGGCTCTTGGCAGGAGTTATGCAAATATCAGAATGCCTTGATGGGTGGACGTCAGTCTGGAGGAGGTGGCGTTCCTAGGCAGGATGCGCTTGCAAGCAGAATGTCTTAGGCCCTGTTCACACTAGTGCGACTCTAGAGTCGCATGATTTTGAGTGCAACTTTGATGTGACTGTTATGCGACTTTTGCACTCTGGCACAAATAGTTGTATGAAAGTAGTGCAGGAACCTTTTCAAAGTCGCTGCGACTTTTAAAGTGATTGTAAAGTCTCATATTTTTTTTTCTATTAAAATAACAAACGTGTTATCTCCTCTGTGCAGTTGGTTTTGCACAGAACAGCCTGGATCCTCCTCTTCTGGGGTCCTTGCCTGGAGCTCCTGGTCCCTCCCTCTTGTTGAGTGCCTCCTTAGCAAGCAGCTTGCTATGGTGGCACCCAAGCTGAATCACAGCTCCCTGTGTCCATTCAGACACAGAGCTGCAGGCGGGCCCCATCCTCTCTCTCCTGATTGACTGAGTTTGATTGACTGCAGTTGGAGCCAATGGTGCTGCTGTGTCAGCCAATCAGGAGAGAGAGTCATGGGCAGCTGAGGCATTCATGGACATCACTGGATACCGATAAGCTCAGGTAAGTGATTGTAAAGTCTTTGTTATTTTTTTCTTTTAAAAATAACAAACATGTTATACTTACCTCCTCTGTTAGAGTGGATTTGCACAGAGCAGCCCGGATCCTCCTCTTTTCGGGTCCCTCTTCGGCTCTACTGGCCCTACCTCCTGTTGGGTTGCCCCACAGCAAGCAGCTTGCTATGGGGGCTCCCAAGTCTAATCACAGCTCCATGTATCCATTCAGACACGGAGCTGCTGTTGGGCCCCGCCCCCTCTCTCTCCTGATTGGCTAACAGTGGATTTGCACAGGGTGGCCCGGGACCTTCTCTTCACGGATCCCTCTTTGGCTCTCCTGGCCCCTTCCTCCTGTTGGGTGCCCCCACAGCAAGCAGCTTGCTATGGGGATACCCGAGCCGAGTCACAGCTCTGTGTGTCCATTCAGATACGGAGCTGTGGCCCGACCCCCACCCCCTTTCTATTCTTATTGGCTGTCTGACTTTGACAGCAGCAGGAGCCATTGGCGCCATGCTGCTGTCTCAGCCAATGAGGAGGGGACCACCGAGACATTCCTACATCGCTTGAGCTAGAAGGACCTCAGGTAAGTATTAGGGGGGCTGCTGCACACAGAAGACTTTTTATCTTCATGCATAGAATGCATGAAGATAACAAACCTTCTGACTTTAAAACTCCTTTAAGTCGTATCAGTTTGAATGGGTTCCATTGAAATTATTAGACTGTGACCAAAGTTGCACAAGTGTGAACAGAGCCTAAGAGAACGCCCACATGTGAGTCTGAGCTTCCATAATTGAAATCCAGTGGATGAGAGTGGCAGGCCATAGACAGTTGGACTGGGGATTGATGGCGGCATCCGCTGTCGAGGGGAAATTTTCCAACATGTCTCTTCAATAGAAGTTTGGTAAACATGGAAGAGCCCATGCATTGATTGAAATTTGCTTTCCCTGCTGATTGGGCCAGCACTGGACCGATGAGAGGAGCCAGGTAAGTGTTTAGTGACTGGAGGGGGCAGGGGAGTAAGACAGCAGGGCTGTAAAATTGTTTGTCCACAGGACAAATTTGGGGTCCCGATCTACTTGTCCTGATAAAGAAAAAAAAATATTTTTTGCCAGCATGGAAAATATGAAGGGTTGATGTTTCTTATTAGGCAGAGGTGCTTTTATGAATGTCTTGGGCTTTAAAAACCAAAAGAGCTTCATGGCGACTTATAATTTTAGCCCCTGTTCACGCTGATGCAGTGCAAAATTCACAGCGAGTTCTGTGCGGATTCTGCACCGCATGCAAATCGATGCTGTTATGTACGGTATGTTAACGACACACACTGCTGAATATTCATATATGATTTGAACAGGAATGCGGTGCGATTTCTGGTCAAAGTCGCATTCGGTTCCCGTACTGCATAGTGTGAACTGAGGGCTCAATGTTTTTTTTTTTTTTTAGAACCTTTACTTAGAACCCCCAAACATATACAGGTGCATCTCGTAAAATTAAAATATCATCAAAAAGTTAATTTCAGTAATTTAATTCAAAAAGTGAAACTCCTATATTTTATATAGATGTGTTACACACAGAGTGATATATTTCAAGCATTTCAGTGACACCCCAAAATTCAGGCGCTCGGGAAATTAAAATATTACATAAGACCAATAAGAAAAAAAAAAGGATTTTTAATACAGAAATGTTAGCTTAGTGAAAAGTCTGTCCATGTACAGTATAGTATGCACTCAATACTTGGTCGGGGCTCCTTTTGAATGATTTACTGCATCAATGCGGCGTGGCATGGAGGCGATCAGCCTGTGGCACTGCTGAGGTGTTATGGAAGCCCAGGTTTCTTTGATAGCGGCCTTCAACTCATCTGCATTGTTGGGTCTGGTGTGTCTCATCTTCCTCTTTACTATACCCCATAGATTCTCTATGGGGTTTAAGTCAGGCGAGTTTGCTGGCCAAGCAAGCTCAGTGATCCCATAATCATGTGACCAGGTACTTGTCATTTTGGCAGATGAAAAGTCCTGTTGGAAAATTAAATCAGCAACTTCATAAAGCTGGTCAGCAGAATTTCCTTGTAGAGGGCTGCGCTGACTTTGGACTTGATAAAACACAGTGGACCAACACCAGCAGATGACATGGCTCCTCAAATCATCACGGACTGTGGAAACTTCACTCTGGCCCTCATGTAACTTGGATTCTGTGCCTCTCCACTCTTCCTCCAGTCTCTGGGACTTTAATTTCCAAATTAAATGGATAATTTTTCACAGTAATTCATGCAAAAGGAGCCCCAACCAAGTATTAAGTGCATACTATACTGTGGACTTCCTGGTACAAGACAAGTGGGTCCACAAAGTCATTCGGTCTGGCTACAAGATCGAGTTTCGCTCTTGTCCCCCGGCAAGGTTTATTTCTTTCAACCTGCGCCTGTCCCCAGACCGGTTAAAGGGTCTGTTTGGGGCGGTACAAGGACCTGTTCCTTAAAGGGGTGATTCTGACTTCTGAACATTTTCAGGGTTTTTACTCAATCCTGTTCACAGTCCCCAGGAAGGAGGGCAAAGTGCTTCTACTTCTGGACCTCAAGGCTCTAAACTGTTTTGTGCGGGTACAGAAATTCAGAATGGAGTCCATTCGAATGCTGGTGGCATCCCTGCATCAGGGGGAATTTCCTTGCCTCTATAGATATCAAGGATGCCTATCTTCACATTCCAATATGTGCCAGTCACCAGCATTTTCTCTGCATTGCTGTGGGAGAGGAGCATTATCAGTTTTTGACATTAACCCTTTGGTCTCGCTTCTGCTCCTCGGGTCTCCACAAAAGTGTTAGTCCCAGTGCTAGCCTGGGGGGATCGCGGTACTGGGTTACTTGGATGATCTCCTTCTGCGAGCAGGGTCTCCATTTGCTTTGATGGAGAACCTGGAGGTCACAATACAAACTCTGCCGGAGTTTAGCTGGATTCTGTATTTTCAGAAGTCTGCCCTGGTTCCGTTCCACAAAGCTGGTGACTATTTGGGCCTGACTCTGAATTCAGCAGTAGCCAGAGTGCTCCTTCCTCTGGACAAACTCCAGAAATTGCAGACTGCACTTCGCCTCCTGCTGTCCAAAAAATGGTCATCCCTCCGGACTTGCATGCGGGTGCTGTGCCTGATGGTATCTACCTTTGAGGCGGTTCCGTTTGTACAGTTCCTGCAAAGGGAGATTCTGGCCAAATTGGAAAAGACTGCGCAGTCTTTGGACAATCAGATCCAGCTTAATCGGGGAACAAAGGAGTCCCAGATACGGTGGCTTCGCTCCCTGTCGCTTCGGCTGGGAAAATCCATCCTCCTAGCCAAGGCATTACTGGTGGTCCCGTGGGGTCAGTATCTTATGATCTACGCCTTTCCTCCTCTCAAGCTTTTGCCCAGACTTCTACACAGGATCGCGGCAGAAGGGATTTCGGTCAGCTTAGTGGCCCCGGACTGGCCTCCCTGGGCTTGGTACGCCGATCTGGTGCAGCTGGTCGCTGACGTTCCTTGGAAGCTTCTTCTGAGGGAGGATCTGCTGTCCCAAAGACTGATCTTCCATCCTGCTTTACAGTCACTGGCTTTAATGTCTTGGCTGTTGAATGCCAGATGCTGAAGGATAGAGGTTTACCTCAGTCGGTGATTCCTACGTTGTTAAAAGCTAGGAAATCGATTTCGAGGAAGATGTACATTGTGTGGTGTGAGTCTCTTGGGGTTCATCCTCACTCCTTCTTGGTGGCTCGGATCTTAACCCTTCTTCAACAGGGGGTTGAACTTGGCCTTGGTGGTTTTTTTCCATCGACCCTTGGCCACACACTTCCTGATATGTGCTTTTCTTCAGGGTGTCCGACATTTGGTTCCTCCAGTGCGGTCTCCGCTTCTGCCTTGGGATCTTAATTTGGTGCTTTCAGCTCTACAGAAGGCTCCCTTTGAAAATATTCGGGAGATTCCTCTGCTTACACTGTCCCAGAAAGTGGCCTTTTTTGATGGCTATCACCTCTGCGCGCAGGGTGTCGGAACTGGTGGCGTTATCCTGACGTTCACCTCATCTTGTGATTCACAAGGATAAGGTGGTGCTTCGCCCCTGTCTGTCATTCCTTCCTAAGGTGGTCTCTGACTTTCATTTTAATGAAGACCTTGTGTTGCCTTTCCTGTGTCCCAGGCCTGAACATCCAAAATTGCCTTGCATGCCTTGGATGTGGTCCGGGCAATTAAGGGTGTACCTGGCAGCTACGGAGTCTTTCAGGAAGTCAGACTCTCTATTTGTGCTCACGGATGGATCTCGCAAAGGGTTTTCTGCTTCCTCTGCGACTATATCAAGATGGATCAGACAGACAGTGGTTCAGGCCTATTCCATCAGAGGTCAGGTTCCTCCTCTCCCTGTCAAGGCGCACTCTTACTACGACGCTTAGTGCCTCCTGGCCCTTCCGTCATCAAGCGTCAGTGATGCAGGTTTACAAGGTGGCCACCTGGTCGTCGGTGTACACTTTTGCAAAGTATTATAAAGTGGATGTGTTGGCATCTGCGAATGCTTCCTTTTGGCTGCAAGGTTTTGCAGGCTGCTGTTTAAGAGGACCTGATCCTCTTTGAGGGTGTATTGTTTTTTCAGGTGGCTCCAGTTGTTTTGGTTGAGCACCTGTTGCCTTGTTGGCTAGTTTTAGCCTTTGGAATTTTTTTGCTGTTTCCCACCCCTCATGTTTAACACTGTTTTGGGACGTCCCAATGGTCAAGAATGACAGGAGCTGTGTGAAGAAAAAAAAACTTGATTTACCGTAAAATACACTGATTATTGACGGACACAACACCCACCCCTCTGTGGAGTTGATTCTCCTGACACTGCTGGTTACAAAACTGAGTGACTATAGCAGGGAGAGGGAGTGTACCCCCTGGGACTAACCATGGGTTGGTGTAGCCAGAAGTTTTTTTTCAGCCTTGTGTCCTACTCCTGTAGGGGGCAGTATAACCCAATGGTCAAGAATGACAGGAGCTGTGTCCGTCAATGAACATCAGAGAAATGGTTTTTACGGTAAATCAAAAATCCCATTTTTGATGATCTAATTTTATGAGATGCACCTGTATATATATTTTTTCAAAGCAGAAGCCCTAGAGAATAAATTGGTGCGTGTTGCAGTTTGTCACACGGTATTTGCGCAGCGGTTTTTCTAATGGATTTTTTTTTTTTTTAATACTTTTTTTTTTTAAATTTCAATGCAAAATGCCCAATTTTTTGAATAAATATAAAAAATGTTATGCCGATACCAAACATGTCACACTTTAAAATTGTGCACGCCCGTGCAACGTCAACAAACAATGTAAATTTTACTATCCATAGGGGATGCTTTTAAAAGCCTTTACAGGTTACCACTTAAGATTTACACAGGAAGTCTAGTGATAGAATTACTTTCCATTTTTAACTTCTTTGAGTCGAGCACACGCAAGATGCTGCCTCTAAACGGCTGGGCCCTTGGCACCAAGCCGCCGCATTTTTCCCTTCAATACCGCCAATAGAGCTGTGCCGAGAGCACACTCATGGCACAATTACCGGCGGCTAACTTAAAGCTCCCCTTCGCTGCTTGAGAATGGGTGCTTTCTGAACATGTGACTGCCAATCACGGCGGTCACATGACCTTCAGCCCTCCCCCCGACTCCTGGCATTCAAAAGCCCTTAAAGGGCCTTCTAAGGGGTTAAAAATGTTTTCGGGGAGGGGGGGGAAACGGGAAGTGATTTTAGCTCATCGCTTCCTGTTTCCTATGTAATCAAGGCGGACAGAGCGGTTCTGGTGTTTGTCCGCCTCTGCTTTCTGGTAGATCGGGTGTCCTGGTGGAAAGGGAAAGGCCCATGGGGGGACACCAATCCCGCTCGGATTGCTTTTACAAGAGAGCCGTCCACTCCAAACCCTGCTACTTACCCGCAGCAGGGCTAAATAAAAAAAAAAAAAAACGTTTTGCTCAGCGCCTGGAATGGCATGTCAGGTGATAGGGATTTATCACCCCTGAATGGTTAATGGGGCATTTTTTTAATTTAATGCAGGGAGCGTAGTAAGGGGGGAAAAAATTTGGATTTTAGAACCACTTTAACTCCCGACTGGAAATGTTAGACTTGGGTGGTGGTTGAGCATACCCAGGAGCTGAGCCCGGGAGTCACTCGGAATCTTTCAGGTTAAATCTATAAACTGTCTAGTAAATACTGTGAATCATCTGCGTCTTCATGGTAATAATTCCTAAATTCATGAGTAAATTCCATCTACAGAATCTCACTCCAAGTTTTGAAATGTCACATTCTTGTCTCAGTGTGTGTTTGTGTGTCGATTCTTCATTATATCTAAACCCGGTGTGAGTCATGTATATTCCACTCGCTAGGCTTCTTCAAGGTTTTCATTATTATTGTGAATTTAAAGTAAATCTAAACCCAAGAATAAACATTTCTTATATTGCAGCTTATCTGTACATAGAAGTGGTGGTTGCATTAGTTTCCTTTTTTTTTCAGGCTAAGGGCATTCTTTGCAAGTACAGAAAATACATGTTGATAGAATTTTAGTATCCTTGATCATTTCTGTGTCCTGGTGTCAGTCAGGCTGAAAGTCCAGTTGCTATAGCAGTAGCGGGACTACCACCAGGATAGGTATACAAGCGGGTCAACCTGGCGGATGACGCAGGCTTATCTGAGGTGTCTTAAGTACTAATTGGTGTTCACCAGAGCTGCTGATGGTGGAAATTGATTTTGCTACGTGTTAGTACCAGGTCGCAGTCCACAGGATCACCCCACCTGGAGGGGAGCAGGCCGGGGTCCAGTAGCGGATAAGCAGGTAAGGATCAAACAGAATTGTAGTCAGTAAACAAGCCAAAGGTCAGTAACGAGTAATTGCAGGTTGAAATCAGGCAGAAGCGTAGTCGAGGAACAAGCTAAGGGTCAATAACGAATGGTAGCCAAGATAAGGACGGTAGCAGGGAAGACAAGAGCGAGATACTGACTGGGAGAGCACAATAATCTGGTAAACAGACAGTGCAGAAACAGCTTAAATTATGAAGTTTATGGGCGGAGCAAAGAGTTCAAGGTTCAGCAGAAGGCTCAAGCTAGGGTTGTCCAAAGGTTTAGACAGGGTGCCGTCCAGCATCTCAGGTGGCTCATTAAGAAGAGTCATTGCCAGACACAACAGAGGTCCTGGGTTCAAGTTCAGGCCCTGACACCTGAACTGAAATCTGAAACAATTTTGTTAGCTTCCCCAGATATCTTCTATGAGGTACAAAACCCATCCTCCCAATGAAATTGATGGATGAAAAGGAGGGAGTGCAGTGTTAAATTTGACGTCAAATTTCGATTTAGTTTTAGTCATAGTCTCTGGACTAAAACGCCATTTTAATTTTAGTCGTAATTTAGTCATCTGAATTGTTTGCCGTATTTTAGTAGACTAAAATCTAACGGGCTTAGTTAAATTGTAATGCATTATTTAAGCATTTCTCTAGAATTGCCAAACTCGTATACTCCAGGAGTAAAAATGTTATATATTTTTTCTGGTATTAAGGTTTGAACATGCACTACAGACAGATTTAGCTGTTGTGATATAGAACGTCTTTATAAATAAAACCAAATTTCATAAACACACAAAATTATTGCTTTTTAACAAACAGAAATTTTTTAACAAACAGAAATGCAATTTTAAAATGAGATATATATATATATATATATATATATATATATATATATATATATATTAAAAAAAAAATCTGTACACTCTTTTGGCTGTAATGCCATTGCACATAATAACTGAATATTTTAGTTACATTAAATATTAAGAAAAAAAAATTAAGAAAAGCCTTTTTTCCTTTTTTTTTTTTCTTTCAGCAGCTTAGTAGATGCCCCCTACTTATTCTTATGTGGTAGTGCAGTATTAATTTTGATGTCAAATTTCGACATAGTCATAGTCTTTTGACTATAATTCCATTTGAGTTTGTTTTACTTCTGTCATCTGAATTGTTTTAGTTGTCTTTTAGTTGACTAAAATGTGCCTGCGTTGCTTTCCTTTGGGTACTCCAGTTTCCTCCCACACTCCAAAGACATGCTGGTAGGGTAATTGGCCCTAGTCAGGGGCGTATCTACTGCAAGGCAAACAAGGCGTTTGCCTTGGGCGGCATTTTTCGGGGGGGGGGGGGGCGGCGTCACTGTCCCCAGGCAGAAGAGCAGAGGCGGCTCTTTAACCACTTCCCATCCTTTTGGTGGTTGTGCTGGGATGATGTTACTAGCACCTCCCCCAAAAAATTTAAAGTGCCCCCGTCCTTCCGTGCTAGCACGCAAAGACGAACGCCCGTGTCAGTCCTGCACACACTCAAACATCAATCATCCCACACGTGAGGTATCACCATAAATGTCAGGTCATGGGCAGTAATTCTATATATGGCACTTGGAGGAATCATGTCTCAGGGTCTGATGAGGAAGCCACAGCTGTTCATTGTAAACGGCTGCTTCTTCCCCATCGGACCCTGAGCCCAGAATGGTAGATACCGTGGCTGGGGTGGTACGGATTTAGATGGAAGGCACCCAATTTTAGTCCTATCCAGGGCAGCACAAAAACAAAATATACCACTGGCCCTAGTATGTGTATTTATGAATGTCAGTTAGGAACCTTAGATTGTAAGCTCCTCAAGGGACTGATGTATGTATGAATGCATCATTTATGTAAACATATACAGTGCCTTGAAAAAATATTCATACCCCTTGAAATTTTCCACATTTTGTCATTTTGAATACTTTTTCAAGGCACAGTGATCATATATTTAATATATGTAAAGTGCTGCATAAAACAGTGTTATAAAAGTACCGGTAATAAATAATCCAGTTAACAGACCTCACGCCAGGCCCTCTCTATAGTCTGTGTGTAGGACTGAGATGGCGACATCAGATTGTAAGTTCTTAGCGGGAGGGACTGATATGAATGGTTCTGTGTTCTCAGTAAAATAACAGATAAGTTGCCAGTTTCCGTTAAAAAAAAAAATCTGTACTTGCTCTGTTTTTTGTTCAAATTCTTTATTAATGCGAATGCATTGCAGTGCATGATATTACAGCGTCTTATAACAGGTTAAATGCTGTAGAAGAGGGGGACATGCAGAAAATTTACGTAATATACAGAGTGCAAAAGTACCAAAGTCATGTCATATACTGAATGTCAATAGGGAAGGTGTTCTCGAATATGGAGGGGGGTCTAGCTAATTGAAGTATCATACCCAATGGTGAGGAGAATAACCTGAGAGTTGGCTATAGCCAATTGAAGTATCATTCAAAATTATAAAGGGTACGGCGCTCAACAAAAATGAATCCATTTGTAAATTTGAACATAAGCTAAATTGAGACCCACCCTGCTTTGATAATAAGTGAACAGTGAAGTGAAAATGGATAAATCAAAAACTCTGGTGCTCAATTATTAGAATTTAAGTGACAATAAATCAAATATATATAAATCAAGTCTCTGGTGCTCAAATGCTATCAAAAAGATGATCCAAATCTCAACATCTGATAGGAAATCTTAAAACTTGATAGGAGTGTATATTCCTTTAAGCCTCCACCTTCACTCGTTCACCCAGTGCAAGCAAATCTAACTGCTTACCAGAAATATGGGACCCCTTGATTATAGGGGGTCACATAAGCGTAGTCCTTTCAGCAATTGACCAGACCAGACCAAATAGATCTCACATCAATAAATCTCCACATATAAATTGGCACTCGATGTAGAAAGCACTTTCTCAGCAAGGAGAGTGTATAGCCAAACCGTGGTATTGAATCAGGACCATGACATGAGTAGAGAAAGGAAAGAGGCTCTCATGGCGTAGTATCTCACAATAAAACATTTAATGATTTTAAAATTGCACTTACTACATCCAGATAAAGAAAAGCCTTTAGTGTAGGAATCGAGGTAACAAGGGATGGGAACGCCGCTTCCGCGTTCCACCTGCACTCCACCTTGACCGGAAGTTCCTCTATGGTTACGATCTCACATTCCCGACGCACGTTTCGTCAGTACGTCACTGACTTCATCAGGGGTTCATTTGAATTGAAGTATCATACCCAATGGTGGGGAGAATAACCTGAGAGTTGGCTATAGCTAATTGAAGTATCATACCCAATGGTGGGGACACAAAACCTGAGAGTTGGCTATAGGCCACATTGGTCAGAGAGCACCTCTAGTAGACAGAGAGAGAGACTGTCTAAACTAAAATAAAAATAAAACTTTAGTTTGGGTACAGTGTTGCATGACTGCAAAATTGTCATTCAAAGTGCAACGGCGCTGAAAGCTGGTGTGTGTGTGTGGGGAGGGGGGGGGGTGAGAAAGTGACCCGGTAGGCAAGGGGTTAAGGAGCTTTGGGGAAAATTCTAGGAAAACGTACTGTAAATCTAATCATTGCCATATGTTGGTAACTTACACTTCATATAGCCAGTTGTTTTTGGTAAAGCATGCATCTGAGGCTTTCGTTTTTTTTAAAAATGGCTGTAATTAGGTCCCAGCAAAGCAGAATTCTGCTTTTAATGATGAATATGTGAGGAAGACCTGTTATAAATTAATCTATCGCAGTTTCCAGTATAAAAACTGACACCCTGTGAGGTTGCTGCGGACACCAGTCCTATTTTTCATCTCGTTGATGAGCTCCACAATGTAATAATACAGTTGGAAGCGGAAAACATCAAATATCTGTTGCCGCGATCGATAGGACGTTACTTAGTTTGCTTTCTGCGCAGTAACTGCCGCAGTCCTCGTGTCTGACCTTTAATTGCATTGTACGTTGGATTTGGGCGAATGCAATTTTCTGCAGTTTAATGAAGATCAAACATCTTGGCTTTCGCTAATGGAGTCTGCTATTATTTGGAGGTCATTGGCGTTCTGTAAACGTTATAAATGAGAGCACTTCCCACTCTCAGACATGTAAAAATTAAAAAGCTTTATCATCTCAGCGCTGCCCCGATCCCTATCTGTTCTGGGGAAGGCGGAATGAACGCTGTGCCGCGCTGGCTTTTAGTGAATAGAGCAGATAGAGGGAAACAACTGAAAAATAAAAGGTGAACTCCGTGTAGATCTTCTTCACCACTGAGGTTGTCCTTTTAATATATAAACATAAAATAAAAAATTATTGGAATGTATTGTTACTTTAAGGCAAAAACTTGCTTTTTAATTATTTTTTTATTATATTTGATAAATTCTTTAAGGCTACGTTCACATGTGGGCGTAGCGGATCACGGGCAGAATCACTGCGATCCTGCCCGCGATCCGGAATCATTGCAAATCGCGGGACACCTGTGCGATGCCAGTGATTTGCAATGGCGCCCCAAACGCTGTGTGATTTTGCCGCGATTTCCGCCTGCCGAATCGCGGTAACATCGCACAAACAGAATCATGGGACGCATGACGCACAAAAGAAGCTCTTGTACCTTTTTTTGGGCGTCATGCTTCCCGCGATTCTGTTTGCGTGATGTTACCGCGATTCGGCAGGCGGAAATAGCGGCAACATCGCACAGCGTTTGGGGTGCCATTGCAAATCACGGGCATCGCACAGGCGTCCCGCGATTTGCAATGATTCTGGATCGCAGGCAGAATCGCGGCGATTCTGCCCATAATCCGCTACGCCCACATGTGAACGTAGCCTAAAGCAGGGTGGTGTGGATCTACAACATACCGAAAATACACAAAATATTCCTATTACACCATTTAGGCCCCATGCACACGGGACGTTTTTAACGCCGCTGTAAGCAGCGTCAGGCGTTTTCTTTTTGCAGCCTAAAAACGCCCCTCCATGTTATTCTATGGCCTCATGCACACTCAGACGTTTTTGAGCTGTAAGTGGCTTAGACGTTTTTAGGCTGCAACAAGAACCCACCACCTGCGCGTTCTGAGGACCAGCGTTACAGCGTTAACGCCTGACGCTGCTAAAAGCTGAATAACTTTGCTATAACGTTGCTTAACGTGCGTTAAGCCACGTTATACGTTTTTTTTTCTTCTATTCAAAATCAATGGTTCCCTATGGGATCCTATTGATTTGAATGGAGGTCGCACCGCAACACCGCAAGTCGGATCCGACTTGCGGGGTGACTTGCGCTGTGGGAATCTTGAGGGGGAACGCCACGCCAAAATGGGAAAAAAACGGCGTGGGGTCCCCCCCAGGGTTCCAAACCAGGCCCTTCGGGTCTGTTATGGAATTTGAGGGTAGCCCCATGCCGAAAAAACGGCATGGGGTCCCCCCCCAAAATCCATACCAGACCCTTAACCGAGCATGCAGCCCGGCAGGCCAGGAAAGGGGAGGGGACGAGCGAGCGGCCCCACCCCCCCTGGACCACACCAGGCCACATGCCCTCAACATGGGGGGGTGTTGGTGCTTTGGGGCAGGGGGAGCTCTGCACCCCCCACCTCAAAGCACCTTGCCCCCATGTTGATGAGGTCAAGGGCCTCATCCCCACAACCCTGGCCGGTGGTTGTGGGGGTCTGCGGGCAGGGGGCTCATCGGAATCTGGAAGCCCCCTTTAACAAGGGGGCACCCCAGATCCCGGACCCCCTCCCTATGTGGATGGGTATGGGGTACACTGTACCCCTACCCATTCACCCCATAAAAGGCAGTGTATGGAAATAACGACAAGAGACGTTTTGGAAAGTTTATTAAAAATCTTCATCCGACTCTTCTTGTCTTCTCCTCTCCGGGGTCTTCTCCGGGGTCTTCTGCTCTTTTGCTGTCCCCCTCTTCTTGTGTTCTTCTCTCCGGGGTCTTCTGCTGTCCCCTCTTCTGCTGTCCTCTCTTCTTTTCTTCTCCTCTCCGGTCTTCTGCTCTTTTGCTGTCGGCTGTCGGCTGTCTTCTTCCTCCGGTCCTCCTCCGACGACGTCTCCGCTGATTATGCCTATCTCCGGTCTCTTCAGCTTATTATATAGCCATTAGGGGCGTGGCCCCGATGACGTCATCTGGAGACCCCGCCCCCTCATGTCACAGATGACGTCATATGTGACATGAGGGGGCGGGGCCTCCAGATGACGTCATCGGGGCCACGCCCCTAATGGCTATATAATAAGCTGAAGAGACCGGAGATAGGCATAATCAGCGGAGACGTCGTCGGAGGAGGACCGGAGGAAGAAGACAGCCGACAGCAAAAGAGCAGAAGACCGGAGAGGAGAAGAAAAGAAGAGAGGACAGCAGAAGAGGGGACAGCAGAAGACCCCGGAGACAAGAACACAAGAAGAGGGGGACAGCAAAAGAGCAGAAGACCCCGGAGAGGAGAAGACAAGAAGGGCGGACAGCAAAAGAGCAGAAGACCCCGGAGAAGACCCCGGAGAGGAGAAGACAAGAAGAGTCGGATGAAGATTTTTAATAAACTTTCCAAAACGTCTCTTGTCGTTATTTCCATACACTGCCTTTTATGGGGTGAATGGGTAGGGGTACAGTGTACCCCATACCCATTCACATAGGGAGGGGGTCCGGGATCTGGGGTGCCCCCTTGTTAAAGGGGGCTTCCAGATTCCGATGAGCCCCCTGCCCGCAGACCCCCACAACCACCGGCCAGGGTTGTGGGGATGAGGCCCTTGTCCTCATCAACATGGGGGCAAGGTGCTTTGAGGTGGGGGGTGCAGAGCTCCCCCTGCCCCAAAGCACCAACACCCCCCCATGTTGAGGGCATGTGGCCTGGTGTGGTCCAGGGGGGGTGGGGCCGCTCGCTCGTCCCCTCCCCTTTCCTGGCCTGCCGGGCTGCATGCTCGGATAAGGGTTTGGTATGGATTTTGGGGGGGACCCCATGCCGTTTTTTCGGCATGGGGCTACCCTCAAATTCCATAACAGACCCGAAGGGCCTGGTTTGGAACCCTGGGGGGGACCCCCACGCCGTTTTTTTCCCATTTTGGCGTGGAGTTCCCCCTCAAGATTCTCACAGCGCAAGTCGGATCCGACTTGCGGTGTTGCGGTGCGACCTCCATTCAAATCAATAGGCTCCCATAGGGAACCATTGATTTTGAATGGAAGAAAAAAAAACGCTGCTAAAAGCAACGTGTCAAAACGTGCTATAACGCCAATGGAAAAAGCTACTGAAAGCACGTTTTTACAGCTGCTTTTTCCGGCGTCAGAACTAACTTTGACGTACGTTTTTTCTAACGCCCCGTGTGCATGGGGCCTTACCAGTCTATACATTCAAATACAAAAGATATCCGTAACTGCAGGTATAACAGAGGGGGATAAGGACTGATGTCCTAATATAGTGTTGGAATATACACCCACCGGCCACTTTATTAGGTGCACCTTGCTAGTACCGGATTGGACCCTTTGCCTTCAGAACTGCCTTGAATAGATTCCACAAGGTGTTGGAGACATTCCACAGAGATTTTGAGGTGACATGATACTATCACAAGAGGAAACAAGCGCAGCGCCTTCTAAGTGCAGGAACACATTTTAATATGGTGTAAAGCAGTAATACACTCACATTAACAGGTGGATTAAAGGCACTTTGTGAAGAAATGGAAGTTTCTCATCTAGGGCATCACTGGAGCAGGTCCTGGTAGTGGAGGCAGGGGGTCCCGGTAAGAGAGGCAGGGGAGTTCCTCCGCGTGCGGTGGGGCGGCCTCGGTGGTACCGGTGGGCTCCCCGTCGTCTGATGGAACGCTGAGACTCGTGGGTCCTGGGATCCTGACGTCACTCCCTGGCGGTTATGCGCGACGCGTTTGCGGAGCATTCGCTCCTTCTTCAGGCCGTGATGGTGCCATGTTGAGGAACTCCCCTGCCTCTGTTACCAGGACCCCCTGCCTCCACTACCAGGACCTGCTCCAGTGATGCCCTAGATGAGAAACTTCCATTTCTACACGAAGTGCCTTTAATCCACCTGTTTATGTGAGTGTATTACTACTTTACACCATATTAAAATGTGTTACTGCACTTGGAAGGGGCTGCGCTTGTTTCCTCTGGTCTCCCCCCAGAGATCACTTCTGTCTCTTCCGCCGGCAGCCGCTACAGTGGACAGCTATTCGCTGAACTTGCTATCCCCTGAACTTTTTTTCCCACCTCCCCCCCTCATGGTCCCCAGGACCAGCCCACGCTGAGAGCTCTACTTGCACCAAATTTACTACAAACTATTGTTTTTTTACATGATAGCATCACGCAGTTGCTGCAGATTTGTTGGCTGCACATCCATGATGCCAATCTTCCGTTCCACCACATCCCAAAGGTGCTCTATTGGATGAGATGTGGTGAGTGTGGAGGCCATTGGAGGACAGTGACCTCATTGTCATGGTGAAGAAACCAGTGGTGAGATGATTGGAGCTTTGTGACATGGTGCATTATCCTGCTAAAAAGAAGGAGCCATCAGAAGATGGGGACACTGTAGTCATAAAGGGATGGACATGGTCAGCAACAATACTCAGGTAGGCCGTGGGGTTTAAAAGATGCTCAATTGGTACTAAGGGGCCCAAAGTGTGCCAAGAAAATATCCCCCACACCATTACACCACCACCAGCCTAAACCATTAACATCCCCCCCCCTCCCACCACACACCATTACACCACCACCAGCAGCCGGAATCAGTGATACAAGGCAGGATGGATCCATGCTTTCATGTTGTTTAAGCCAATAAAAAAAAAAAACGAATGCAGAAATCACATCTAAGAATTGTTAAGCTGCAATATAATAAGTGTTGTTTTTTGGGTTTAATACCGCTTTAAAAGAAGAATAAAAATGTAGAATAGAGCATTGCATTGGGTCTCTAGGTTATATTGCTCTCCTCCTCTGAGTTATTTAGGGATGTCGGAGAGTGTTGTGAACTTTGACCTCCTTATGTAAAGTATTAAGTCGGATTAGTCCTGTAAGTTCTATTTAGCTGCTAAATAATGTTAAACTGAGACATGTGCTTCCTGCTGGCCGTCCCTCCTCAGATGTGGAGGCTGAGGACGATGGGCATTCTCCGGGGTGATCCTCGGCTGCGGTGATACTACTGGTCCCAGCATGGAGGGGCCACCACTGTGGGTTCTTACACTTCCACCATGGACAAAGCCACTCTCTTCTGGCCAGTTTGTATTGTAGAGTTCCTCACCGAAGCTGTATTACTGAGCACAGACTCTACAGGGTAACGATGTAGGCGTTTCCGTAAAGCATTGCAAACTGTTGGATGTCTCACAGTTGCTTTCATAACTGACCCAGTGTGCTTTGTCATTTACAGACCTTAAAAGTTCATTCCAGGTTCCAATCCTTCAACTTCTGATCCTGTTAAACTAACCTGTTAGGTGATCAAACTGGTTTTATAGTTAAAGCGGTATTAAACCTAAAACCAAAAAATGTAATACATTAGATGTGTTGGCTGCTTTCGTTTTCCTTTTTTAGGTTTTTTCCCCTCTGTTTTCACCTAGTGATCTGGCCAGGAGCACATCTCTTGCATTAGGAGCACAGAACACACCTTTGGACAGCAGCATATTCAGTCTGGGGAGAGTGTAAGATTGACTAGCAGATTTAGATACACTAACAAATTGAAGCCAAACTCCAGCTTAAACTTAGTGTAAAGCCTCAAGGTTTTTCACCTTAATGCATTCTTTGCTTTAAGGGGAAAAACCTTCTGTGCTGCAGCTCCCCCCCCCCCTTTTTCTTACCTAAGCCCAATCTGATCCAGCGATGTGCACAAGGGCAGCAGCTCCAACCGCTGACTCCTCATTGGACAGAGTGATAGCAGCAGCTGCCATTGGTCCCCACTGCTGTTAATCAAATCCAGTGATGCAAGGGGCAGGGCTGTCTGTGTCAATGGACGCAGCAGTAGGACTCCGGAGCGAGCCCGCATAGGTACCCCCAGGGAAGGGCTTTCCATGGGGCACCCAATGAAGAGGAGATGCCTGGAGCGCCGGCACGGCACCTCAGAAGAAGAGGATCGGACTGCTCTCTGCAAAACAGTTGCACAGAGCAGGTAATTATAGACATGTTTGATATTTTTATGAAAAAAAAAAAACTTTGATCAAACAGTGCAGGGGTGTCCAACTTGTGGCCCGCGTGCCACATGCAGCCCAGGGGAGTTCAGAATGCGACCTGGGCATGACAAATATCATGCAATAATAGGAACCATGGCGGCTGGCAGGGACAAGCCGGCACAGACACATAGGGAGGGACGCAGGGGATGCCGTATATGCATAGAGACTGCGGCGGCTGACAGGGATTCCAAGATCAGGCACAGCTAAAAGGATGCTGGGGTTGCCGTTACTGTAAAAGCGGCAACAGCTAATGCAGGGACACCACATAGCACCAGGCATATAAATGCTGCATGGCTGTATCAGGGGGTTCTGTGGTCAGCTGTGCCCCCCACCCACAACCTCCCCACACAGCACATATCAGGGTTGCCAACCGTCATTAAATTCAAGGACAGTTGGTAAATCTTTGATTTTTATATCTTCACAGACAGATGTAAAAATCAGGGATTTTAGAAACTGTCCGTGAATTTAGACTAGGTTCACACTACTGCAGGTCGTTGTGGGTGCAGAAAAATCACAGCTGTTCCTGCAACCAAAATGTGCAGCTCTTTACAGACAAGCAGTGCTGCCAGTTATTCTTATTGGCACCCCCAAGCATCTAAAAACACAGCGCGTTTTCAGGTGTGAAAACCAACGGTAAACCGCATGGTGTTTTCCCAGGCACTGCGGTTCAAAAATGGTGCAGGTACATTTTTCCTGTATAATAAAAGCACAGCAGCTCATTCAAATTAATGGGCTGCTGTGCCCTAGCAAATGCAGCCCAGGAAGGTCAAAATGTTGGGCACCCCTGAGTTACAGCACCCAGTTATTTTGCCCTTTGGGATAAAGGTTTTACGTAAATAAATGCTGATTATTGCAAGTAATTCCTGCTAGTGTTAAATGGTTTGTCCCATCCCTTTAAACTGATATATCTAAAAGAGAGCTTGTTCTTATGAACAACAACAGACTTAATGTGATTGTAAACGATCACCTTGTAAAACAACACATTCAGTTTAATAGAAATGAAAGGCAAAAAATTTATGTATAGATGTATATAAAAAAAAAACATTGTAAATATAGTTTTCCCCTTTTTTATCAAGTTGCCGACCCCCTATAGCACTTTTACTGCTGCGCAGGATCACACGCATATATATATATATATATATATATATATATATACATACATATATATACACATACACATGATCCTGCATTTTCAGGTATTGGGTGCAAGTGCCCTCTGCCCGAGGCTTGCTCCTGCTGTGATTACACACAGCGGGGTCCACGCACCCAATGTCCGCCAGGACCTACTAATCGTTCACGACACAGGCAGATCGCCGTCAGTAGGGAAGGCATAGATCCTGTGTTCTTGCAAAGCAGGGACACGGATCTACACCTTCCCTTTGTACAAGCACCTCCCCCACTACAGTAAACCACCAGCTAGGCATACATTTAACCCTTTGATCGTCCGGGATATTAACCCCGCCAGTGTCATTAGTTCAGTGACTGTGCATCTTTTCTCCACTGATCACTGTATTAAGCTTTATTTACACCAATGTGTTTTTTCATGCTTTTTGCAGAAACGCAGGACATTTTTTTAACAAAGGTTCCTATGGAACACGTTCATATCAATGCATTTTTGTGACTCTGCATTTTTGGAAAGGGTCAGGGCAGTGGCACCCCCCAATCCATGCATCCGGCCCCCTAATCTACATGCAGGGCACTGGATGCATGGATTCCAATGGGTTTTTTTTTTAAGCACCTGGTTAGAGCCAGAGGCTCTAATGGGCTCCAAAAAAGGGTAGGCTCGGGGCGCAAAGCACTGCGCCCTGAGCCCGCCCAGTTGTGTGACAATAGTGAAAGAATATTCACTATTATCACTCTGAATCTCCTCCCTGCCAATCGGGAAGCGGGTTGTGAGTCCCCTTTCCAGATTGGCTGAAAAGAGATGCGATTTTACTGGCCAAGAAGAGGGAGGAGACTCACGGCCACTCGGGGAAGGAGGAGGTACAGATGCTGGCCATCCGTCTGTCTGCCCGTTCCGGGGGGGTGGTGGATTTGACTGCCGGCTGTCCCACGCGGGGGGGGGGTTGATTTTGCTCCTCCCCAAATTATCATGCACCAGCCGCCACTGGGTCAGGGACTTTTTTTTTTTTAGATGCAAAACTGCTTTTTGTTGCTTTTTTGGTTCAGTAGAATTCAATGGAGAAGCTGCAGAAAAGCATGTAGTGTGCTTTTACCAGAAATTTGCCACGTTTTGCGTTTTTAAATCTGCCCAACAACAAATGTTCTACAAATAAATAAGCTTGAAAACTGCAAATAGCGGTAAAAAAACATGGAAAGCACAGCAAAAAGCACTACAGAAACGCTCAAAAGCAATATGCATAGGTGTGCATCGAGCCTTAGGCCCTTATCATACGGGCAGATTCGTTTTGATGGACTCCCCTTGCTCAGCAGGGATCGCTCCGCTGATCCCCGCTGAGCAGGTGGATGACAGGTCATCCCCAAAATTCTAACTTTATAGGCAACTTGGACCTAGGAAGTCCGAATTTTGGGGTTTGTGTCGTTTTCCAGTTAGAATATACGAATGTGACAAAGGAGTGATTTCAGTAATTTTATAGGTCTTTCTCTGCTCACTGTGCTAAGATGGACCTGTCAGAGTCCCACTCTCCTCTATGGGGAAATCGGATGAAAACGGACAGCATGTCTGTTTTCATCCGATCGGAGCCGTTGTACAGATGGTGAACATATCGATATACGTCTGTTTTCAGCGGATCTTGTCGGATCGAATGCCAGGGGGGTGTCAGCAGGCACATGTTCAGTGATCACATTCCCTCTGTTCTCCGCTGCATAAGAGTTGGGGGGGGGGGGGAGGAGAAGCAGCAGCACACGTCCGCTGACATCCACCTCTCCATAGAAGACAATGGGTGGCCCTATCGCGTCCACCTGAAAAACGGGATTGTGTGAAAGGGGCCTTAGCATCACTGGTCCCCAAAAAGTGTCAGTGTCCAATTTGTAATCATTATTGCAAAAAAATATACACCATAGTTTGTAAACGCTATAACTTTTCAAACCAATCAGTATGCGTTTATTGGGATTTTTTTTTTACCAAAAATATGTAGCTGAATACAAATTGGCCTAAATTGATGAAGAAATTTGATTTTTTACATTTTTTTATTGGGTATGTTTTTTAACAGAAAGTAAAAATATTATTTTTGTTTTTCAAAATTGTCGGTCGTCTTTTTTTGTTTATAGCGCAAAAAATAAAAACTGCAGAGGTGATCAAATACCACCAAAAGAAAGCTCTATTAGTGGGGAAAAAAAGTACAAGAGTTGTATTTGGGTACAGCGTCGCACAGCAGTGCTGTAATGAAAAAAAATAGCCTGATCAAGAAGAAGGGTAAATCTTCTGCAGCTGAAGTGCTTATACATTATCTCACAAAAGTTAGTACACCCCTCACATTTTTGTAAATATTTTATTCTATCTTTTCATGTGACAACACTGAAGAAATGACACTTTGCTACAATGTAAAGTAGTGAGTGTACAGCTTGTATAACGGTGTAAATCTGCTGTCCGCTCAAAATAACTCAACACACAGCCATTAATGTCTAAACCACTGGCAACAAAAGTGAGTACACCCCTAAGTGAAAATGTCCAAATTGGACCCAATTAGCCATTTTCCCTCCCCGATGTCACTGTAGTGTTACAAGGTCTCAGGTGTGAATGGGGAGCAGGTGTGATAAATTTGGTGTTATCGCTCTCACTCTCTCATACTGGTCACTGGAAGTTCAACATGGCACCTCATGGCTCCGAGGATCTGAAAAAAATAATTTAGCAAATTTTGCTCTACATAAAGATGGCCTAGGCTATAAGAAGATTTCCAAGACCCTGAAACTGAGCTGCAGCACAGTGGCCAAGACCATACAGTGGTTTAACAGGACAGGTTCCACTCAGAACAGGCCTCGCTATGGTCGACCAAAGAAGTTGAGTGCGCGTGCTCAGCGTCATATCCAGAGGTTGTCTTTGGGAAATAGATGTACGAGTGCTGCCAGCATTGCTGCAGAGGTTGAAGGGGTGGGGGGTCAGCCTGTCAGTGCTCAGACCATACGCTGCACACTGCATCAAATTGGTCTGCATGGCTGTCGTCCCAGAAGGAAGCCTCTTTTAAAGATGATGCACAAGAAAGCCCACAAACAGTTTGCTGAAGACAAGCAGATTAAGGACATAGATTACTGGAACCATGTCCTGTGGTCTGATGAGACCAAGATAAACGTATTTGGTTCAGATGGTGTCAGATTTTAGGTTTAAGGTTTGGTAAGCTGCAATCGAATACATTTTTGTTTTTGGATTTAAATCAGATCTTCACCTTGCATCCTCCCCCACCATTTGTCTTTTAAACCCCCGCTTACCAGAAGGTGGGTTGTACATATTTTCATATACTCACCCACCCAGTGGATCCAGCATTGTCCCGCTGAGATCCTCTCGTCTTCTGCCACTTCTATGTTTGTGATGTCATTAGGAGGCCCACCGACTCTTCTGGGTTCAGTGGGCAGGCCTCCCAATGACACACAGCTAGGCCCCTCCCCCTTTTTGTGAATTAAACACTATTTCTCCTGGGATATGTGATGTGCATATCCCAGAAGGCACAACAAGCACTGTGCATGTTATTCTCCTAGGCATGAGAATTGGGGGCAGCTCAGGGTACATTGGTGAGATGGTCAGTGGGAAAAATGCTCCTTACACTTGTCATTGGGGAGAACCCCCCCTTTACAGAGAGATAAAAAAATATTTGTTGCCTTTGGTTATCTGAGAGGCAGAAATTGCTCACTACTCAACCCTAAGCAACCTATGTAGGAACCCTCGTTTAGAGGATCTGGGCTCTCTAAACTTCCTAAACAAAGGAGCAGTTTGCTGCTTCTCAGACTTCGGGGGGTCAGACTGTGGCCAGTGAGAGTAGAAAATACCTCTATATCAATGGGAGTCCACAATGTCTCAGGCCTTCTGGTTAGTGTGATTAAAAAAATGTATTCAGTAGGAGGAGGAATAGTGCCACATCATTGGTATTAAAAGGCAGTGACAGTAAACCAATATTGGGTTCAGTGGGAGTACCCAATCATTGCTTTCAGTGGAAGTAATAGTGCCCCATCATTGCTGTCAGTGGGAGTAATAGTGCCCCATCATTGGTGTCAGTGGGAGGAATAGTGCCCCATCATTGCTGTCAGTGGGAGTAATAGTGCCCCATCATTGCTGTCAGTGGGAGTAATAGTGCCCCATCATTGGTGTCAGTGGGAGGAATATTGCCCCATCATTGGTGTCAGTGGGAGGAATTATGCTCTGCTTTTGGTGTCAGTGGAAGGAATAGTGCCCCATCACTGGTGTCAGTGGGAGGAATAGTTCCCCATCACTGGTGTCAGTGGGAGGAATAGTTCCCCATCACTGGTGTCAGTGGGAGGAATAGTGCCCCATCACTGGTGTCAGTGGGAGGAATAGTGCCCCATCACTGGTGTCAGTGGGGGGAATAGTGCCCTGTTGTTGGTCAGTGGAAGGAATAGGACCCTATCGTTGGTGTCACTGGAAGGAATAGGGCCCCATCATTGTCAGTGGAAGGAATAGGGCCCCATCGTTGTTGTCAGTGGAAGGAATAGGGCCCCATCATTGTCAGTGGAAGGAATAGGGCCCTATCATTGTCAGTGGAAGGAATAGGGCCCCATCATTGGTGTCAATGGAAGGAATAGTGCCCCATCGTCGTTGTCAGTGGAAGGAATAGTGCCCCATCATTGGTGTCAGTGGAAGGTATAGTGCCCCATCATTGGTGTCAGTGGGAGGAATAGTGCCCCATCATTGGTGTCAGTGGAAGGAATAGTGCCTCAAGGGCCGGATAAAGACAAGTAAAGGACCACATCCGGTCCTCAGGCCACAGTTGGGAGTCCCCTCTCCTAAATGAGCAAATGATCTGATGTTCCACAGATCCGCTAAGCCAGAACAAGATGACAAAACTGTGCACCTGTGAGAAAAGGCCAAGAAAATACAGAATCTTAGAAGAGCCTTTTAGTAAATGTTTAATCTAAGTTAAGAGAATTTCTTTTTAAGAAAATTTTGTGGAAGAAAGAGTTGGATTATATTTCAGCATAGAGAATAGCAGGGCTGTAAAACAAACAAAGTGGCAAAGTGCGCGGTGGATAACGGTTATCGGGGTGACACTTTGTCAGGACGTGTATTAGGTGGTTTGATGAAGGTTTCAGTAAACAGAGATCTGTACTGCTGCCAATTTACTGTACACCGCTAATTAGAGGCATTAGTAACTCACCCTGCACCACGCAGACGTGAAACGCATTGCCAAATGCCAGATGCGGTACCTCGCTCTCTGCTATAATGGATGCTTTTGACCTATAAACCAATTTCTGTTTCTTTTAATGCCGGGGTTGGCTAATCGGATTTTTTTCCCTCTCTACAATACTCATTTTTCACTGTAAATTACAAACGTGACTTTGCATCCTAGATTTTTATCCAAGTGAAATTTTTGTGAGCATCGTACCAGCAGAACATTCAGATAGCGCATCTTAATAAGCGATCATTGCGTCTGCCAAGCTTTCCTCGCAATTACCGTTTTAAGGAAGAGCCGCTGTGTCACATTCCGCTCAGAAAGATGCTTGGATCAGGTTTTTTCTTTTTATGAATAATACTGATTAGAAGTTGGAGACTCTGGCAGAATTTAAGCAGACAAATCAAAATAAAATAAGTTTTGGTTTTCATCCATCGATGGACAGTTTGCTCTATTTTGTGGATGAAGGTTTTTCACACTTCTCCAGGTGGGCGAGGGGTATCGTCTTTCCTGTAAAAGATTACTGGGTGACCATGGGTTATAAGCTTTTCTACAGGTAATCTCCTCCACCGGAGTGATTCTTCCCATTCGCTCTTCATCTTCACAACATCTGGCAGATTTACATTGTCAGTGCAAGAGGGGGGGGGGGGATGCTCTGGTTTGAGTCAAACCTGTCCCAAGGAAAGATGAGTTGTAAATCTTTATTAACCATTTCAGCTCCGGAAGACTTACCCCCCTTAAATGTTGCGATACGACACTGCGTTACTTTAACCACTTAAGCCCCGGAAGATTTTACCCCCTTCCTGACCAGGCCCTATTTTGCGATTCGGCACTGCGTGACTTTAACGGACAATTGCGCGGCCGTGCGACGCTGTACCTAAACGAATTTGACGTCCTTTTTTTTTCCACAAACAGAGCTTTCTTTTGGTGGTATTTGATCACCTGTGCGATTTGTTTTTTTTTTTTTTTTTTTTTTTTTTGATCATGCGCTATAAACAAAAAAAGAGCGACAATTTTGCAAAAATAACAATATTTTTCACATTTTTTTTATATGAAATTCACCCCCAAAAAATGTAAAAATCAAAATTTTTTTAACATTTTTGGCCAATTTGTTTTCTGCTACCTATGTTTGGTAAAAAAAAATCACAATAAGCGTATTTTGATTGGTTTGCGCAAAAGTTATTGCGTTTACTAACAAAGGGAAAGATTTTTGTCATTTTTGTTGTTTTTTTTTTTTAACGAGTAATGGCGGCGATCTGCAATTTTTTTTTTTTTGCGGGACTGCGACATTGCGGCGGACAGATTGGACCCTTGACTGACATTTTTGACACTTTTGGGGGTACCAGTGACATTACTACAGTAATCATTGCTATGCATATGCACTGTTACTTTAAAAATGACACTGGCAGGGAAGGGGTTAACTTTATTGGAGAGGGAGGGGTTAAGTGTGTGCCTAGGGGCGTGCTTCTAACTGTGATTGGATGTGGCTGTGTGTGTAACAGCACAGATCAACGGTCCTACCGTTAGATCTGTGCTTTTACACAAGGAAGAATGACAGGCAGATTTGTTTACATTAGCCGCCTGCCTTTTTCCCTTCACAGCGGACGATCGCGAGTGACACACATGGAGGTGTCCGTGAACGAGCCGGGGCGGGAGCGCGCCTCTGGCGGCGCGCGCTCGCCCCCTATTGGCTCAAAGGCTGGTGACGTACCCATACGTCACTTTGCCTGGCCGGGGCTGACCTCCGCAGTATATGTACTTGCAGTGGTCGGCAACCTGTTAAAGTGTTGCCTGTTTCTGTTGGGTGGTGATTCTTGTGCCTAGTGACTGGGTGGTGCCGCCAACGCGGTGGGGGGTGTCCCTTTACATTGCTTTGCACCTTTTGTGGGGTCCCCCTGGTGACTCATGGAGTCTTTGGAGCACATCTGCCCACCTGACCCCCTTTCTGAGACTGCGGGGCCCTCTGGGCCTCAACCATCCATCGATGCACTGACGGCGGTCCTGGAGTTCTTTGTATCCCCGGTGGGGGTGGTTTTCGGGCGACGGGCTACCAGAAAGTACCCCCCACCTTCCCTTGCTTCATCTGTCTCATCAGATCCTGAATCTGATTCGGCTGCCGCGGATGTGGGTCACCCTGCTGGGTCTGTGACCACGCGCCCGAAATCCTCAGATAGTGAGGATGATTCCTCCACATCTGCAACCATGCGCAAAAAGGCGAAGGTGGAAGCACTGATTGTATCTGTGCGTGAGACATTGAAGATTGAGGATGCAGCTGCTACAGAGGCGCAGGTTCCCTTTGACACTCGCAAGCAATCCAGAGCGGCAAAGGTGTTCCCTTTCCCCGCTTATTTTTGCAGAAAATCCTGTCGTTCACCTTACTTGGTGATTCACAGAGATAAGATGGTTCTTCGCCCCGGTCAGTCGTTCCTCCCAAAGGTTGTCTCTGATTTCCATTTGAATGAAGACATGTTGCCTTCCCTGTGTCCCAGGCCAAAACATCCAAAGGAGATTGCATGCCTTGGATGTGGTCCGGGCAATTAAGGTGTACCTGGCAGCTACGGAGTCTTTTAGGAAGTCAGACTCACTATTTGTGCTCACGGATGGGCCTCGCAAAGGGTTGTCCGATTCCTCTGCGACCTTTTCCAGACTGATCAGACACGATGATTCAGGGTCAAGTTCCTCCTTTCCCTGTCAATGTGCATTCTACTCGGGCACTTAATGCCTCCTGGGCCTTCCGTTATCAGGTGTCAGTGACGCAGGATTGCAAGGTGGCCACCTGGTCGTCGGTGCACACTTTCACAAAGTTCTATAAAGTGGATGTGTTGGCATCTGTGGATGCTTCTTTTGGCTGCAAGGTTTTGCAGGCTACTTTTCTAGAGGACTTGATCCTCTTTGAGGGTGTATTGTTTTTTCAGATGGGCTTCTTTTTGTTTTGGTTGAGCTCCTGTTGCCTGGTTGGCTACTGTTTAGCCTTGGGAATTTTTTTGCTGTTCCTAACCCTCATGGGGATTTAGATATTACGGTGGACAGATTGGACACCTAACTGACACTTTTGGGAACCAGTAACACTAATACATTGATCAGTGCTAAAAATATGCACTGTCACTGTACTAATGGCTGGGAAGGGGTTTAACATCAGGGGGAGATCAAAGGGTTAATTATGTGCCTAGCCAGTGTTTGTGTACTGTGGGGGAGTTGTTTTTACTAAGGGAAGGCAAGGATCCATGTCCCTGCTTTGGAGGAACACAGGATCAGTGCCTTCCCTCCTTACAGAATGTCAGTCTGCCTTGTTTACATAGGCAAATCACCGTTCTGCCTGTGTACTGAATAATTGGCGGGTGCAGGCGGAAATCAAGTCGCCGATACCCACCGCTGGGCTCCCGCTGTGTGTGATCACAGGAGTGGGTCACCAGCGGGGCCTGTGTGTACCCCAGACCCGGAAGTGTCAGATCACGTACTAGGTACGTGATCTGGCGCAGAGCGGCCGCCCAGTAGCATGTTATGTACGGTGGACAATCCGCAAGTGGTTAAAGTGATACTAAACACAGGAGAAAATGGGGTAATAGATCTTTCATAGATGAGTAGTACTATGTGATCTTCATAAAGAAGCAATTGACGAAACGCGTCGGCATGTGAGCACTGCATACATTAGTGCTCATTCTCTGGCTGTAATACCACATGCAGGAAACTGCTTCATGTTATTTTTGTGTTTTAAGATGAAGATGGATGTGTTGGCATCAATGTTTTTGAATATTTGATACTTGAATAAAATATGGAATTTTTTGCTAATTGAAAGTATGCACCCTTCTCTGGCCTGCACAGTCTGATCTCTCCCAAAAAACGAGGGTTTACAACCCCTTTAACCCTTGCAATGGAGATGCAGCCCCACCCCAAGGGAGGATTTTTAGGATCCCTGGAGCTTTTCTTTAAAAATTAAGTGGCTTTTTTTTTTTCTTTTTTAGCTTTTTATGCATCTAAGGTGAGGGCCTAGATCCCCATCAGATGTTTAAGTGCCGAGTGGAAAGATTCATTCTTTTTGTTCTGGTGATTGTCGCCAACAATAAAAGCAAAGGAAAATGTGGAATTTTGGAACAAAAATAAATGAAAAGTCTTCCAATGGGAACACTTGTTTCTGTGACAGTTGTCTAAAAGGGGATTTCTCCCACTTCCTGTTGTGTTTACAGGACAGGAAGTGAAGGGAATTCTCCCTAGTGGGACATAAAAGATGCTAAGATATTTATACAGGCAGGTCATGGCTGGTGGGAGGGGCCGGCATGGTGCTGTACATAGCTTCCCGAAAACATCACAGCACCCTGCGTTAGTACTCCTCTCAAGGGCCCTCAGCCCTGATGTAAGCAGTGGGAGGAGTTATGCAAATATCAAAATGCCTTGATGGGTGGGTGTCAGTTTGGAGGAGTGAGCATTTCTGGGCAGGCTGTATTTGCATATCTAACACCCACATGTAATGCTGAGCCTCCTTGATTGGAAGAACTGAAATCCAGTGCATGAAAGGGGGCGGGCCAGGGACAGGCAGGCTGGGGAGGAAAGGGTTGGATGATGCTGGATGTCCTCCAGCCAGAAAATGAGGTGGGCTCTATCTGACTTGTTGCAGCTTCAAGGACCAAAGAGCTTTTCCACTTTACCATATTATCTGGGTGCAATGTGTAGCTATAATGTAAAGGAACCTTGGCATAAGCCCTCTAAGTGAAGGTCATGCTCCCTATGCTGGGTTGAAGATACTGTTGTGGGTAATAGACAATTTTCTGCTCGATATTTCTCGATATTTCTTCTCATTTTGAGTATTTCTGGCGAATGTTTTATTGTTAGTAGGATGATGTAGTTTATGTTCATTGTTCGCTGTCAGGCTGTGGGATGGTAATGTTCATTCTGTACATAGAAGGTAAGGTCCTCTCCTCTCAATCTAATGGCCTCACGTAATCATAGGAGTCCAGCAGAGGCTGTCTGTTATCGAGGGTAAAAAATAATCCATTTTCTCCTAATCCAGGAATTTAACACGAGGAGTGAGCAGATTCCGGGAAATCCTGAGGGCTGTAGAGACCAGAACCACGCAGAACCTGAGAATGGTGAGAGGAATCCTTTGTTGTCCTGTTTAGGCCATGTTTGATGTCCGTTCTTTGTTATGGTGTAGATGCACCACCTAGAACCCTGGTGCCCAACTCTCTCACCATCTCTTATAGAATGTCCTCCATCTCTGACCATCTCCCGTACCATGTCTGCAGTCTCTAACCATCTCCTGTACCATGTCTGCACTCTGACCATCTCCTGTACCATGTCTGCAGTCTCTGACCATCTCCTGTGCCATGTCTGCAGTCTCTGACCATCTCTTGTGCCATGTCTGCAGTCTCTGACTATCTCCTGTGCCATGTCTGCAGTCTCTGACCATCTCCTGTGCCATGTCTGCAGTCTCTGACCATCTCCTGTGCCATGTCTGCAGTCTCTGACCATCTCCTTCGCCATGTCGTCAGTCTCTGACCCTCTCCTGCCATGTCGTCAGTCTCTGACCCTCTCCTGCAGCATGTCGTCAGTCTCTGACCCTCTCCTGCAGCATGTCGTCAGTCTCTGACCCTCTCCTGCAGCATGTCGTCAGTCTCTGACCCTCTCCTGCAGCATGTCGTCAGTCTCTGACCCTCTCCTGCAGCATGTCGTCAGTCTCTGACCCTCTCCTGCAGCATGTCGTCAGTCTCTGACCCTCTCCTGCAGCATGTCGTCAGTCTCTGACCCTCTCCTGCAGCATGTCGTCAGTCTCTGACCCTCTCCTGCAGCATGTCGTCAGTCTCTGACCCTCTCCTGCAGCATGTCGTCAGTCTCTGACCCTCTCCTGCAGCATGTCGTCAGTCTCTGACCCTCTCCTGCAGCATGTCTGCACTCTCTGACCCTCTCCTGCAGCATGTCTGCACTCTCTGACCCTCTCCTGCAGCATGTCTGCACTCTCTGACCCTCTCCTGCAGCATGTCTGCACTCTCTGACCCTCTCCTGCAGCATGTCTGCACTCTCTGACCCTCTCCTGCAGCATGTCTGCACTCTCTGACCCTCTCCTGCAGCATGTCTGCACTCTCTGACCCTCTCCTGCAACATGTCTGCACTCTCTGACCCTCTCCTGCAGCATGTCTGCACTCTCTGAACCTCTCCTGCAGCATGTCTGCACTCTCTGACCCTCTCCTGCAGCATGTCTGCACTCTCTGACCCTCTCCTGCAGCATGTCTGCACTCTCTGACCCTCTCCTGCAGCATGTCTGCACTCTCTGACCCTCTCCTGCAGCATGTCTGCACTCTCTGACCCTCTCCTGTAGCATGTCTGCACTCTCTGAACCTCTCCTGCAGCATGTCTGCACTCTCTGACCCTCTCCTGCAGCATGTCTGCACTCTCTGACCCTCTCCTGTAGCATGTCTGCACTCTCTGACCCTCTCCTGCAGCATGTCTGCACTCTCTGACCCTCTCCTGCAGCATGTCTGCACTCTCTGACCCTCTCCTGCAGCATGTCTGCACTCTCTGACCCTCTCCTGTAGCATGTCTGCACTCTCTCTCCCTCTCCTGCAGCATGTCTGCACTCTCTGACCCTCTCCTGCAGCATGTCCTCAGTCTTTCGCCATCTCCTACAGTAGGTTAGCAGGCCCTGACAATGTTGTATAACATTCGATTTATTGACTTATATGCGAGCCCCCATTTGAGCCTCCTTTATATAGTAAGTTGACTAGCATGGATAAACATTTAAAGGGTACAATGCCACCCAAGCACTAGTCTTTAAAGCAGACCTGTGGCCAGAGACGGGTTCCCCAGCCTGTGCTGTGTACATTCAGCTAATAGCATCCAAATACTTCTGTGTGACCCAGGGCAGTCAGCTTCCAGGTGTGCCAAGCCCCAAGCATTCCTTCTGCCTTGTCCCCGATGTGAGTCCCGGCAGTCTGCTCTTCTAGTACTTAACTGTAAAATGTGCTCTCCTGACTCTGGATTAACAGCTTATTGGCAGGTGCTGTCTGCGTCTCACACTGCACAGGCACGGGTGTTGGATGAGGATTGTTACTCCCATTGTAAAGTGTCTGGATGTCGCCCCTCCGTGTCTCCCCCTCTATGCATGTTAGTTTGATGCTCTCATGTATCTTTATAAAGTTTTCTTATATGGAATGTGAATTTCTTCCTTGCAGACGATAGCCAGGCAGCTGGCCGAGATCCTCCTACGAGGGATGTGTGAACAGAGCTACTGGAACCCGTTAGAACAACCACCCAACCAGTCACCCTTAGATGACCCGCTGCATAAAGGTCACCTCACAAAGAGCTATGCACTAAGCCGGAGGCCCTGGATTTATACTGGGGAAAGGTAAGTAGTACATCCCTCTGTGTGTTATAACCATTCATTGACCCTGTCCTGCTGCCTTCATCTTATGTCATTCCTAAAAGCTTAAAGGATAAGTTCACCTTACATTTTCCACCCGATTTTAGGATGGAACATGTATCATGCTCCCAGTGCTGCAGCTGCCCTCCCGGTGACCGCAGTACAGGGAGAAGTTCCCCGTACTAGCTGTCACGGTTTGAAAACAGCGCGGCCCAGACGGCCGCGTCATTGATTCACACAGCTCTATGTGTCTGAATGAACTACAAATCCCAACATCCTTAGCGGTTGTGGGTTTGTAGTTCTCAATGAACTTCCACTACACTGTGGTGGTTCATTGAGTCTTACTGTCAGCGAGTATCAGCTTAACCGTACGGGATGTATGGCACACAGATACGCTGACAGCGTGCAGGAGACCTGCTTGTTATCAGCGATCTACTGATCACAGGTGCAATGCTTTCCAGGCACCTACTACAAAAAATAATGTCCAAGCCACATCTCTATAGGGAAACCTGTGACTGTACTCACCGTCACTGGGAGTGAAAGACAGATACTTAATGGACACTTGGAATATGGTTTGCATTACTTCAAATGGGTTCTGTGTTTACACTTATGGTAATGTGTATTATACTTCAATGTTAGAGACAGACAATCTGTCACTGGCGGTCTTTTCCTATTGTCTGTGTATTGAGGTGTGATGTGGATTCTGTTAAGCCTGTCTGTCCCATTGTTAGTTGTTAATGAGCTCACATATTGTTTCTGTCCAGATGGCTAGATAATTAGTTCAGGTTAATTATATTTCTGTATACAATTTCATCTGCATATGATGTAATCAAGCAACCCCTGACCTGTGTGTGGTAATCTGATCAGGAGGGGGATGTCCTTGCTGTATGTAAATTCTGTGTGACTGTTCAAAAAGAAGAAGGTTCAAGTACAAGCTAAGTTGTCGGCTAGCTTTGTATGGGAGCGGCTGGAATATTTGATATGATGATGTAATCGGGCAACCCCTGACCTGTGTGTGGTAATCTGATCAGGAGGGGGATGTCCTTGCTGTATATACATTCAGTGTGACTGTTCAATAAAGAAGAAGGTTCCAGTACAAGCTAAGTTGTCAGCTAGTTTTGTATAGGGGCGGCTGGAATATTTGATATCTATGTTCAAGACTGAAGGAAGCGGTATACTGACAGAAGTCCACAAGAACAGTGTGGGTCACGGTTCCATTACAGAACCCATTCTACCCAGGCAAGGAGTTGGATCCAATGGAGATTACCATCATCCATTTCATTTCCTGCCTTTTTCACACTTGAACCTCTTTTTTTCCCCGGAGACCGCGTTGGGCAGTTAGTGTGCGGGTGGCCTGTCTCGGGCGCTTACCCCTCGCCCTACTCTAATTTCAGTGGGGGAATATTAGCCATATTGCCCTGTTTTAGGTACCCCCTCGGGATGCGCTGCAGCAATTAGTTGTTTTTATATCCTGTTCCATGCACACGTGTTTAATATCCCCTGAGGAAGATTTATTTCAGTTGAAATGCGTTGGAAGAATAAAAGGCTATTCATACTTTCATATATATATATATATATATATATATATATATATATATATATATATATATATATATATATAAAACACACTTTGTGGTCACCCTTTATTAGGAGACAACTAGATCATTGTGTTTAGACCAGAACATTTTCTATGCATGATTGCAATTTTACCTTTTTGTATAAATAAAGCTTTCTTTCTTTTAACTATATTTTTTTTGTCTGCCATGAGGTCCCACAGGAAATACTTTCGTTGTACAAATAATAAATGCACATTTTTTTACCTGCAAAAAAAATGTGCATTTATTTATTTTAAAAAGGGAACTTATCCTTAACGCCCCATTCCAGCTTCATAAAAATATATATATATAAATAAATTTTATTTTTTTTCCCTCCCAACACCAGTAAAAAAAAATAGAGGGTACACCAGTCTTGCCGATAATGTCTACTGAAAATGCAGACATTGTGGCAATTTTGCCACAATTTTACAGCCATTTTACCTTACTTATGGTGGGTTTTTCATAGGTCCTGTGACTCAAAAACGCAACAGTAGGGCATTTTTTATGCGTTTTCAGTGCATTTCATTGGGGAGGTGCGTTTTTTTTTTTTTTTTTTTTTAAGTGACCATATATGCACCATAAATGTTGCAAACAGAATTTTTAACACCGTGCTTGCGGACCACTCACCGTAGATATGCTGTGGCAGGACGGCAGCTCTATGCCAGATCACGTACCTAGTACGTGAACGACACTTCCTGGTCTGGGGCGCCCCACTGGCGACCTGCCCCTGCTGTAGTCAGACACAGCGGGAGCCCAGCGGCGGGTACCACGGACTCAATGTCCACCGACACCAGCTAATTACACAGTACAGAAGCAGAACGGCGGCCTGCCTATGTAAACAAGCCAGATTTCCATTCTGTCAGAGGGAAAGGCATGGATCCTGTGTTTTTGCAAAGCAGGAACATGGATCTTTGCCTTCCCCTAGTCAAAGCACCTCCCCCACACAGTTAACCCTTTGATCGCCCCTGATGTTAACCTCTTCCCAGCCAGTGTCATTAGTACAGTGACCGTGCATATTTTTAGCACTAATCACTGTATTAATGTCACTGGTCCCCAAAAAGTGTCAGTTAGTGTCCGATTTGTCCGCCACAATATCGCATATATATATAAGTTGCTAATCGCCGCCATTACTAGTAAAATAAAAATATCCCATAGTTTGTAGACGCGATAACTTTTGAGTAAACCAATCAAAATACGCTTATTGGGATTTTTTTTTTTTTACCAAAAATATGAAGCAGAATACAAATTGGCATTTGATTTTTTACATTTTTTTTTATTCAATGTGTTTTATAGCAGAGAGTAAAAAGTATTGTTTTTTTTTTGTTTTTTTTTTTTTTTTTTCAAAATTGTCAGTCTTTTTTTGTTTATAGCACAAAAAATAAAGGTGATCAATTGCCACCAAAAGAAAGCTCTACTTGTGCGAAAAAGCACAAAAATGTTATTTGGGTACAGCGTCCCAGGGCTGCGTAATTTTCAGTTAAAGTAATGCAGTGCCGTATCACAAAAAATGGCCTGACCTAGAAGAGGGGTAAACCTTTTCCAAGGTCAAGTGATTAACCACTTGCCGACCAGTCACTGGGACTGTATTGCGGCAAAGTGGCTCGATTCCATCCAGCGACGTAGACCCTTCTGGGCGGCTATCGCACGCCGCCGGAGGCTCGCTCCAGCTGTGTTCAGTCACAGCAGGAGTCCAGCCAGGGGAGGAGCAGCGGCGATCGCCGCCGCTCTTCCCCGATTGTCGGGGAATCGAGTCTGGAGATCCGCCCACTTGTGTAAACAGAGCGGGCGGATCTCCTAAGTGACAGGCAGGGTCAGATTGCAGGGTTCAGCATAGCTGAACCTGCGATCTGTCCTTGTGTCACACAGTCACCTCCCCCCACACACGTTAGTAAGCACCAGGCATACATTAACCCCTCCCTCTCCAATAAAGTTAACCCCTTCCCTGCCAGTGTCAGTTTTACAGTAACAGTGCATATGTATAGCACTGATTACTATAGAAATGTCACTGGTACCCCCAAAAGTGTCAAAAATGTCAGTCAAGGGTCCGATCTGTCCGCCGCAATGTCGCAGTCCCGCAAAAAAAATCGCAGATCGCCGCCATTACTCGTTAAAAAAAAAAAAACACCAAAAATGACAGAAATCTTTCCCTTAGTAAACGCAATAACTTTTGCGCAAACCAATCAAAATACACTTATTGTGATTTTTTTTTTTTACCAACCATAGGTAGCAGAAAACAAATTGGCCAAACATTTTAAAAAATTTAGATTTTTACATTTTTTGGGGGGGAATTTCATATAAAAAAATGTGAAAAATATTGTTATTTTTTCAAAATTTACGCTCTTTTTTTTGTATATAGCGCAAAAAGTAAAAATCGACCAAAAATACCACCAAAAGAAAGCTCTGTTTGTGGGAAAAAAAGGACGTAAATTTTGTTTGGGTACGGCATCACGCGACCGCGCAATTGTCAGTTAAAGTTGCACAGTTCCGAATCACAAAAAGTGGCCCAGACGTATGACAGCAAAATCCTCCGGTGGTAAAGTGGTTAAATATCGTCCATTTCGGTTTCGGCCTAGTGCATCCCGAATTTTCGTTTTTTGTTTCGGCACCACTATTTTTGAGGGGTATCCCATCTTCATCAGAGCCAGAATTGAGGGATCGCCGGTCTTTGATCGCTCACCTCTCGGTGTAGGGCCGGCAGGGAACATCTGCAGCATGGGATTGATGCTGTAAGCCACCCAGGTGAGTATACATTTTTTTTTTTTTTTTTATTATTCCCGCACTTCTCTTTTTGGTGATGGAAGCGCAATTTAAAGCCAACAACAGCACATGTGCGTTATCTGCATTGTATTTTATTACTGCACTCATGGTTTTTTTTTCTCCATTGTCTTGCAGCATCTTCTGCCCTCAGGAGAATACTGAAGAGGCCCTGTTACTGCTGCTAATCAGTGAATCTATGGTAAGAGGATCTTCCTGGCCAAGGGTCACCCCGTGATTAAACCAAATAATAAAAAAGGATGCTGTGCACAGTGTTGATGCCGGAATAGAGTTGGCTTTCGGGTCCATACACACTGGGCTTCAAAAAAAAAAAAACGCTGATTCTACAGGAGGTTTTATTTATTTTTCGCTTGTAGAAGCAGCTCAGCGTTAAAGAGGAAGTAAATCCTCCTCAAAAAAATGGAGAAAAAAGAAAAAACCCTGTAAGACACAGGCATAATGAGCTAGTATGCATCGCATACTAGCTCATTATTAAATACTTACCTTAGAACGAAGCCCCGCAGTGCCGCCCGCTCAGCGACAGGCTGTCCTGCTTCCTTGTTTGCGTACTCCGGCCATCTGATTGGCCGGAGGCGTGTTTACGTCACTCCCACGTTCACGGCACAGGGCTCTGAAGGAACGGCACGGGTGGCCGTTCCTTCAGAGCGCATGCACCGATGATGTCATCGGCTGCATTAAAAGTAAATATGCAATACATGTTTAAACTTTAATGTGCGATTATTACAGGCTCTGGATGGAATTGTGTTACCGATTTTAGAAATGGCCAGCAGAGTAGTGTTCATTTTGATGTCATTTTAGTTTTCGTCGTATTTTAGTCATCTGAATTGTTTTGGTTGTATTTTAGTCAACTAAAATAGTGTTACATAGTTACATAGTAGGTGAGGTTGAATAAAGACAATAGTCCATCCAGTTCAACCTGTGTAGGTGTGTGTGGCTGTAATCATCTCACATACCCCTGAATGTTCTGATCCTTGAGATGTAAGTCTAAGAGTCTTTTGAAAGCCACCATACTTCCTGCAGAAACCACCTCTTGTGGTAGAGAATTCCACAATCATGTAGCCCTAACAGTAAAGAACCCCCCACGTTGCCTGAGGTTAAAACGCTTCTCCTCTAATCGCATTGTATGCCCTCGAGTCCTCATGCAATCCCTGCGACTGAACAGCTTTTTTTCTAAGCTGAGATCCCCATTGGGATATTTATAAATTGCTATCGTGTCCCCCCTCAGGCGTCTCTTCTCCAGGGAGAACAAATCAAGCGATTGCAGGCGCTCTTCATAATTAAGGTCCTCCAATCCCCTAATCAGTTAATTGCCCTTCTCTGGACTCTCTCCAGCTCCAACTGTTAAGTTAGTCAATGAAAATATTTTAGTACAGAACAGCGGTACTTCTGGGTATGGAGGAGCATGTAACTCGCTCCTTGTGACAGCTTTTGGCTATGGGAGTCTATGGCCCTGTGTAATCTACAACCCCTGGCGACTCCTAGTTTATAGAGGGGCTTTCAGTGTCTGTACAGAATGGCGGGGGGGAGGGTCTGCCGCCTGTTTGCCCCTCACAGGGAAGTTGATTTCCCTTTAAAGTGCTGCATGCGTTCCATGATGATTGAAATTCTTTGATAAATGACTTCATTGTGTTTATTGATTCATGTCATTTCATTTCAGGCCAACAGGGACGCAGTACTGAGTCGTATCCCAGAACATAAAAACGATCGGATTATCAGTCTGCAGAGCGCGTCTGTGGTCTATGACTTACTGACCATAGCGCTGGGCAGGAGAGGCCAGTATGAAATGCTCTCAGAGGTAAGTGACTTCTACATCAGATCACCCCTGCTTTGTTACTTGGCTGCACAGCATGAGAAAGGTGACAACACTTTATAAACCCAGCAATTCTAAAGGCTCTGTGTCACTGCCCTGCCCCCCATATTAAAAATGCTGCCCTCCTAAACCTTATTCACCCCCTTCTTATATTTAAAGGTTTCATTCACGTCTCTCCTTTCCATTTTATTTTTCTGCAGTCTGTACATTTTAAACGCTTGCCGTGATCCCCATACAACCGCCCACCTACCCTGCCCCCGTTCCGCCCCTGCTGCTTGGTAATCTGCAATATATAACATTTTTGGTTTGGGGTTTAATACCGCTTTAAAGTTGTTGTAAACCCTTACATATACCCAGTGAAAGGGACTGCCCTCTGGTGATACACAATGAAACAATTTCTCCTACATAAGTTGTACCTGTTTATCTGAAGTCTTCTCTTAAGGACCGCTTGCCGCAGTTATGCTGCGGCAGGCAGCCCTTCCTGCGCAAAACCGACGTAGGTATACGTCGGTCGTGCGCCTGCAGCTAGGGGGCAAACGCGTGCCACCAGAGGCGCGCTCCCGCCCCCCCCCCACTCGGCAGTGGGGGCTCCGATGCATGGGGCAGGTGGCTCCCATTGCCGTCTGACACCTGCGATCGTTCCCCGCTGAGAGAGAAGGACGGGCAGCTGCTGTAAACACATCTGACCGTTCTTTCTGGAGTGATCACAGAGTGCCTGTGATCCTTCTATGTAGGATCACAGGTCTCTGGGATAATTTCACAAGCCACGCCCCATACAGTTAGAATCACTCCCCTAGACTCACATTTAACCCCTTGATCACCCACAGTGTTAACCCCTTCCCTGCCAGTGTCATTATTACAGTAACAGTGCATATTTTTTTAGCACTGACTACTGTAGTAATGTCACCGGGTTCCCCCCCCCCCCCCCCCCCAAAAAGTGTAAAAAATGTCAGCTAGGGGTCCGATCTGTCCTCCGCAATGCCGCAGTCCCACAAAAAATTGCAGATCGCCGCCATTACTGGTAAAAAAAAAATAAAAAATAAAAATGACATATTTCCCGTAGTTTTAGTAGACGCGCAAACTTTTGCGCAAACTTTTGATTTTAAATTTTTTTTGGGGAATTTTATATAGCAGAAAGTAAAACATATATATATATATATATATATATATATATATATATATATATATATATATGTATATATATATAAAATATATATATACTTTTTTCAGAATTGTCGCTCTTTTTTTGTTTATAGCGCAAAAAATAAAAATCGCAGAGGTGATCAAATACCACCAAAAGAAAGCTCTGTTTGTGGGGGGAAAAAAGGACATCAATTTTTTTTAGGTACAGGTCGCACGACCGCGCAATTGTCCATTAAATTAACGCAGTGCTGAATCGCAAAAAACGGCCTGGTCATTAACCACTTCCCGCCCGCCCTATAGGCAATGACGGTGGGAAAGTGGTTGTATTATCCTGAGCCTCCGTCATTTGATGTCGTGCAGGATAATGCGCTCTGTGCGCCCCCGGAGGGGCGTGCAGAGCGGCGATCGGTGGTGCGGTGTGTCACTCTGACACACCGCATCTCCGATCTTGGTAAAGAGCCAAGTATTCTTGTTATATTTTCTTTATCTGTATCCGTTATCACTTTTAACCACTTACCGCCTGCCTGCCGTCAATTTACGACGGTCGTTTAAAGCTAAATACCGGAGTTATGACAGCAGATAGCTGCCATAACTCCGGTATATTTTTAAACGGCGGGCGATCGTCTTTCAGATAAGGGTGGTCCCAGCGGTGGATTCACCGCGGGATCACCCTTACGGTGCTGCGGAAGAGGTGCCCCCCTCCCGCTGCGTCCCGGACGTTTTCCCCGCTTACCGGACCCGCCGGCAGCGGGGAAAACGATCCGGTCCTGGTGTTCCGTGAAAAATCCATACCCGTGAGAAAACCATACCCTCGTCACTTCCAGTTCCGCTACGGAGGGTATGGATTTCTCACGGTAGTTAAACTTGCGGCGCTTACATTAAAACAGCTCATCTGAAACGTAAATCATCTCCGCTCTTCGCCCTGTCACTGCCCTCATCTCCGGTAATAAATATAAAAGCGGATCACGGAGCCACGATCGCCGTCACATTTACATCTCATACACCCGCCGCCGCTTTTATATTTATTACCGGAGATGAGGGCAGTGACAGGGCGAAGAGCGGAGATGATTTACGTTTCAGATGAGCTGTTTTAATGTAAGCGCCGCAAGTTTTACATTAGACACAGTGCCGTGAGAATTTCATGCCCACCGAGCATGCGCACTTGTCTAATTCTTTAATGTTCAATCACGTATCCGGGGCTCTGAGCATGCGCACTGCTGCGCTGCTCAGCTGTTTCAGCCCGGAAGTGACGAGGGTATGGTTTCTCCACGGGGTATGGTTTTTTAACGTTACACCGGATCCTCAGAGACAGGAAGTCTAGTGAGGGCAAGATGGCCCCCACTCGACTCTATGGTCTTGGAGGACCAGAGCGATGTCAAACTTCGTTGCCTAGCAACCGGTTTAAAGGGCCGATTTCTTTTCAGCGATTTTTTTTTTTTTTTTTCATAGTGTAGATGTGAGCTGTGAGGTCTTTTTGACCCCAGATCTCATAATAAAGAGGTCCTGTCCTGCTTATTTCTATTACAAGGGATGTTTACATTCCTTGTAATAGGAATAACAATTATCAAAAAATGTTTTTTTTTTAAAAAACTGTGTAAAAATATTAAATAAAATAAATAGGAAAAAAAAAAATTAAAGCGCCCTGTCCCCGTTAGCTGGCGCGCAGAAGCCAACGCATAAGCAAGTCCCACCCACAAAGCCAACGAATACGAAAGTCCCACCCACATATGTAAATGGTGTTCAAACCATTCACATGAGGTATCGCCGTGATCGTTAGAGCGAGAGCAATAATTTGAGCCCCAGACCTCCTCTGTAACTCTAAACTGATAACCTGTAGAAATTTTTAAATAGTTGCCTATGGGGATTTTTAAGTACTTTTAAGCAATTTTGAAGCATGACATGTTGGGTATCTATTTACTCGGCATAACATTATCTTTCACACTATAGAAAAAAATTGGGCTAACTTTACTGTTTTCTTATTTTTTTTATTCAAAAAAGTGAATTTTTGCCAAAAAAATTGCGTTTGGAAGACCGGTGCACAGCAAATACGTTGTGATAAAAAAATATTGCAACAATCTCCATTTTATTCTCTAGGGTCTCTGCTAAAAAAATATATATAATGTTTGGGGGTTCTAAGTAGTTTTCTAGCAAAAAAAAAAAAATGATTTTTAGCTTGTAAACACCAAGTGTCAAAAATAGGCCTGGTCTTAAAGTGGTTAATGTTATACTCAGGGCAGCCATCAGAAATTTTGGGGCCCCTTACACAGCTTTAGGCCTGGGCCCATCCGGGCCTGACCATCAAAATTCCGCAGGGCCCACCCTCTGGCCATCCAACCAAATCCACCCACTGGCCATCCCACCAAGTCCTACAGTGCATTCACTTCTATTTTAACACTCTTACAACTTAATACGTGAAAATGAATCCAATCCAGCAAAGCAACATCCCCATATATTCAGCAAAGAGACATCTCAATCCAGTAAAGAGATGGTTACATATATTCAGCAAAGAGACATCTCAATCCAGTAAAGAGACGGCCTCATATATTCAGCATAGAGACATCTCAATCCAGTAAAGAGATGGTTACATATATTCAGCAAAGAGACATTTCAATCCAGTAAAGAGACGGCCTCGTATATTCAGCAAAGAGACATCCCAATCCAATAAAGAGTTGGACTCATATATTCAGCAAAGAAACATCTCAATCCAGCAAAGAGACAGCCTCATATTTTCAGCAAAGAGACAGCGCAATCCCGCAAAGAGACATCCCCTCAGCTGCACCGGCTTACTCTGCAGCCAACCGTCTTTAGCAATTGCTAGTTACTACAGCAGCAACAACTCAGTCTCGTTGGTTGGGACCTGGGTGGCTGGGCCCCCTCGGAACACTTGGGCCCCCTACATGTGTATGGACTGTCCCCCCCCTGATGGCTGCCCTGGTTATACTTTTAAGTATTTGTGTGATCTCTCTTTGCACATATTGAACACAACCCCGAAAACGTGACCAAACACAGGCTGTGTGCTGGAGGTCCCTCCCCTGTCACCTTTTTTCTCTTGGTGTCAGGAAAACTTGTAAGAAATGAATCATGCAGATAGCAGAGGAAGGAGGCAGCAGACAGAAAGGACACTTATGCCCCATACACACGTGCAGATTATCTGCAGACTTTTATCTGCAGACTTACCTTTTCTATGTAGTGCAAGGGCCTGCCGGATTGCATACAAATTGAAAGTGTTTAGGTTTGACCTCATATTATATGGTTTTGGTAAGTCTGCAGACAAAAGTCTGCAGATAATCTGCATGTGTGGGGCATTAGTGTTCTGGATTGAGACAAGTACACACTATAGAGCAGGGGTCTCCAAACTATGGCCCTCCAGTTGTTCAGGAACTACAATTCCCATCATGCCTAGTCATGTCTGTGAATGTCAGAGTTTTACAATGCCTGATGGGACGTGTAGTTCCACAACAGCTGGAGGGCCGTAGTTTGAAGATCCCTGCTATAGAGGGATATGCTTTGTTCATATTTCGTGTCTGAGGTTTACAACCATTTTGAATCCCTGAAGAGTCTCCGGATGTGTTTTCTCTCTCAGACCTTTCACCTTTTTTGGTACCAAACTTGTTCTATCTTCTCAATATCTTTGCGAGTTCTCCAGAAGTTAGTCGGTTTATCTCTGATTTGTAGGCGCTGCTATAAAATCGATGAATCTGGGCCGAATAATACATTCCTGCGTTTCAGCATTCCTTTCACAGCTGCTGGCTCTGCCCCGGAGGCCGCTCGGCGGGCCCATTATTCTGCGGAATTTTAATGGCTGATTTTTAGGAGCCATGTTTATTGAACAGGAGAGAGCCGTTTACTCCCATCACCGAATTCTTTCCATCTTATGAATACAAAAAAGAAAAAACACATCAGCAACATATTTCAAGAGTTTCGTCTCTTTCGCATTTAATCCGTTTAGATGGAAAACGTGCCTGCGGGTTTGATTTAAAATGCAGGAAATCCTTTCACTTTAAGGCCTCATGCTCACGGGATGTTATAAAAACGCCAGTAGCTTTGTACGTAGTGAGTTTTTTAGCATTTTTTTAGCTTTTTTTGCATTGGCGTTTTTCAGCGTTCTTTAGCGTTTTTTGGCGTTTTTAGCTAAAAATCACCTCTCTGCTATTTTAGTTACTCCCACTTTCCCACAATGCAATGCTTGCCAGTATTGCATTGTATGGGTGTTCACACTCATGCAATAAGATTTAGATGCGGGGGAAAAAAGGGGCCTACAACATTTTGGTGCAAATGTGGACCCTTTTTTCCATGCATCAAAATCACATTTCATCGGTGTGAACACCCATGCGATGCGATTCTGTCAAGCTCACTGCATTTTTCGATCTGTTTTGGGGTGTCGTTCACTGAACATTAGGCCCCCGTTCATATCGGGCAGATTTGACGTGTCAAATCGCATGCCAAATCAGAGCCTATTGCCGGCAACGTCACTGTCCGAATTGGTGCAACCCTTATTTTTCCCCGCACAGTTTCTGCACTACTTTTGGCGACTTCAGGGCGATTTCAATAGACGTCTGTGCATGAAGCCGTACAGATGTCTGTCAAATCGCCCCCAAAGTCACACTGACATGCGAGTTTGAAATCGTGCTCGCTCAGCTGAATGATTTCAAACCCGCCCTCATTGTGACCCGGTGCCGTTGTTGACAATAGACTCAGATTTGACATGCGATTCAACATGAAAAATTGCATGCCAAATCAGCACAATGTCAACACAAGGCTTCATGTTCCATGAACAATACCCCCGAAACAGATTGCAAAATGCAGTGCACTTGCCAGAATTGCATCGCATGGGTGTTCACACACATGCAGTGCGATTAGGTGCGGGGGGGAAAAAAGGGTCCTACAACATTTTGGTCCAAATGTGATGCAATTTGAGCTATACAAAATATATGGCTCAAATCGCATCACACAGACATCACATGTGATGTGCACAGGAATGCGGTGTGTTTTTGGTGCAAATCACATGCGGTGTTCAGCATGCACCATTGTGACCCCAGGCTATGTTCCATCAATATATAGACAAGTGGCGCAAGCTATTAGCACTACATAAGACAGTAGTCCATATAGTAGCACATGAAGGCTACGATAAAGTCTTTAGGTGAAATCAGGAAACAGTCTGTGTACTCAGGGCCAGCCTATTGGGGAGCGGAAGCGATCTCCAGATATGAAACAAAAGAGAAAACAGGCTGACTTGAGAAAGGAGCGCGCGCTGGTACCCCACCACAATGCGCATTCTCGGAAACGCGTCGTCATCACGCCGGAAGATCCTGTGGACAAGCAACACGGTCACCCTGCGTTCCATCCTGCGGTCCAAGCCTCAGTCTCACAGTTGTGACACCCTCCATTTCCTGCCGGACAGGAACAGGAAGAGATGAGATGACCACAGACTCCCAGCGGTGACCCTCAGCCCCAAGCCTCCACACGGACACCGGAAGGACCCACCTTGTCTACTAACACTTACTTTGATGTAAGTTTTTACTATTGTTTGCTAAATTAAAACTGCTGTCTTAACTCAGAGGCGCCTGTTTTCTCTTTTGTTTATGATCCATCAATGACACCTCCGAGTCCAAACAGAACCCAGGCTTAAAGCAATGCAATCAATTTCAAAAACGCCAGTTGGCAGGAATTGTTGGCGTTAATCAGCGTTTATTGACGTTAGAGCGTTTTTGCAACTGAAAAACGCCTCTTAAAACCCACTAGCTATGGGTTTTTTTTCCAGAAAACGCCCCTGCCAAAAACTGCTGTTAGCAGCCTGTGTGTACATGGAGACATAGGAGAACATGCCGGGGAGACATAGGAGAACATGCTGGGGAGACATAGGAGAACATGCCGGGGAGACATAGGAGAACATGCCGGGGAGACATAGGAGCACATGCTGGGGAGACATAGGAGAACATGCCGGGGAGACATAGGAGAACATGCCGGGGAGACATAGGAGAACATGCCGGGGGAGACATAGGAGAACATGCCGGGGGAGACATAGGAGAACATGCCGGGGAGACCTAGGAGAACATGCCGGGGAGACCTAGGAGAACATGCCGGGGAGACCTAGGAGAACATGCCGGGGAGACCTAGGAGAACATGCCGGGGAGACCTAGGAGAACATGCCGGGGAGACCTAGGAGAACATGCCGGGGAGACCTAGGAGAACATGCCGGGGAGACCTAGGAGAACATGCCGGGGAGACCTAGGAGAACATGCCGGGGAGACCTAGGAGAACATGCTGGGGGAGACATAGGAGAACATGCTGGGGGAGACATAGGAGAACATGCTGGAGGAGACATAGGAGAACATGCTGGGGAAGACATAGGAGAACATGCCGGGGAGACATAGGAGAACATGCCGGGGAGACCTAGGGGAACATGCCGGGGAGACATAGGAGAACATGCCGGGGAGAGATAGGGGAACATGCCGGGGAGAGATAGGGGAACATGCCGGGGAGAGATAGGAGAACATGCCGGGGAGAGATAGGAGAACATGCCGGGGAGAGATAGGAGAACATGCCGGGGAGAGATAGGAGAACATGCCGGGGAGACATAGGAGAACATGCCGGGGAGACATAGGAGAACATGCCGGGGAGACATAGGAGAACATGCCGGGGAGACATAGGAGAACATGCCGGGGAGACATAGGAGAACATGCCGGGGAGACATAGGAGAACATGCCGGGTAGACATAGGAGAACATGCCGGGGGAGACATAGGAGAACATGCCGGGGGAGACATAGGAGAACATGCCGGGGGAGACATAGGAGAACATGCCGGGGAGAGATAGGAGAACATGCCGGGGAGAGATAGGAGAACATGCCGGGGAGAGATAGGAGAACATGCCGGGGAGAGATAGGAGAACATGCCGGGGGAGACCTAGGAGAACATGCCGGGGAGACCTAGGAGAACATGCCGGGGAGACCTAGGAGAACATGCCGGGGAGACCTAGGAGAACATGCCGGGGAGACATAGGAGAACATGCCGGGGAGACATAGGAGAACATGCCGGGGAGACATAGGAGAACATGCCGGGGAGACATAGGAGAACATGCAGGGGAGACATAGGAGAACATGCCGGGGAGACATAGGAGAACATGCCGGGGAGACATAGGAGAACATGCCGGGGGAGACATAGGAGAACATGCCGGGGGAGACATAGGAGAACATGCCGGGGAGAGATAGGAGAACATGCCGGGGAGAGATAGGAGAACATGCCGGGGAGAGATAGGGGAACATGCCGGGGGAGACATAGGAGAACATGCCGGGGAGACATAGGAGAACATGCCGGGGAGACATAGGAGAACATGCCGGGGAGACATAGGAGAACATGCCGGGGAGACATAGGAGAACATGCCGGGGAGACATAGGAGAACATGCCGGGGAGACATAGGAGAACATGCTGGGAGACATAGGAGAACATGCCGGGGAGTGTATTGGCTGCAGAAAGAAACGTCTGATGTCAAAAACAGCCGCTGTAATAATGTACCGTGTGCATGAGGCCTAAAAGAGATGTAAAACATTTGGCTGAAACAAAGAAATAAATGGCGGGTAATGGGCGGGGGGTAAAGACGTGGATTGTTTGGGAAAATTATGTATTTTCTCTACAGCAGCCGCTCAAATTACCTCTGTTGTTTTTATGATTTGGTGTTGGAAGGAGAAGCCGGCTGGAGATGCAGTCAGGCCCATTAAAGTCTCCGTAAACCCCAAACTGTAAAATTGTAGTGATTATAAAATTCCTGGTGGTAACCTGTAAAGGCGTTTAAATCGTGACCGATGGAGATTTTTAAGTTCCGTAGCTTGTGCGCAATTTTTTAGAGTGACATGTTCGGTATCTATTTATTCTGCGTAATATCATCTTTCACATTAAACAAAAAAATGAGGGTAAATATTGTGTTTTGTTTTTAATTCATTAAATTGTATGTTTTCCCAAAAAAATTGCGTTTGCAAAACCGTTGATCAAATACCATGTAACATAAAAAAATTGCAACGATCACCATTTTATTCCCTAAGGTCTCTGCTTAACCACTTGAGCCCGGAGGATTTGGCTGCTAAAAGACCAGGGGGTATTTTGCGATTCGGCACTGCGTGAATTAAATGGACAATTGCGCGGTCGTGCGACGCTGTACCTAATCGAATTTGAGGTCCTTTTTTTCCCACAAACAGAGCTTTCTTTTGGTGGTATTTGATCACCTGTGCGATTTTTTTGATCATGCGCTATAAACAAAAAAAGAGCGTCAATTTTGCAAAAATAACAATATTTTTCCCATTTTTTGTATATGAAATTCCCCCATAAAAAAAGTAAAAATCAAAATTTTCTAACATTTCCGCCAATTTGTTTTATGCTACCTATGTTTGGTAAAAAAAATTGCAAAAAGCGTATTTTGATTGGTTTGCGCAAAAGTTATCGCGTTTACTAACAAAGGGAAAGATTTTTGTCATTTTTGTTGTTGTTTTTTTTTTTAACGCATAATGGAGGCGATCTGCGATTTTTTTTTTTGCGGGACTGCGACATTGCGGCAGACAGATCGGACCCTTGACTGACATTTTTAACACTTTTGGGGTTACCAGTTACATTTCTACAGTAATCAGTGCTATATATATGCACGGTTACTGTAAAATTACACTAGCAGGGAAGGGGTTAACTTTATTTGGGAGGGAGGGGCTGTGTGTGTCCCTAGGGGCGTGATTCTAACTGTGATTGGCTGTGGCTTGAGCTGTAGGAACACTGATCAATGGTCCTACATAGTAGAACCGTATGATCACTGTTTCTACACAGGGGAGAATGACAGGCGGCTTGTTTACATTAGCCGCCTGACTTTCTCCCTCTCCACCGACGATCGCAGAGTGACCGGCGGACATCGGGTCCGCCGGGCACACGCGCGGGGGGGTCTGTGACCGCGCGGGAGCGCGCCCGCTCCCCAGAGCCTCACAGGCTAGTGACGTTTATTTACGTCACTTTGCCTGTGAGGGGCTGACCGCCGCAGTATATCTACTTGCGGCGGTCGGCAAGCGGTTAAAAAAAAAATTGTATAATGTTTGGGGGTTCTAAGTAGTTTTCTTGCAAAAATACGGATTTAAACTTGTAAATAAAAAATAGCAGATAAAAGCCTTGTTGGCAAGTAGTTAAAAAACTGAAGAATACATTGTGGCTGCCATATGTGTGAAATATGTTTACATTCTATGTTTCTTTTGTCTTTCTGCAGTGCTTGGAGCGGGCCATGAAGTTTGCATTTGAAGAATTTCACCTCTGGTATCAGTTTGCTCTCTCCCTGATGGCTGCAGGAAAGGTGACGTCTCTTCCTTGTCTGCACACGACACACACGGGGCTCCTAGAGTGCTTGCTAGAGATGGGCTCAGTTGTATTCGGGATCCTAGTCCCAACCCACCTGCCCGATCCATCCAGGAAGCCAACACTGCTAATCGCAGGCAGTGAGACATTTCCCGGTCCGCAGCTGCACAGACCTTTACACACACATGAACTTTAATGGCATCCCAGTCTTAGTCCGTAGGGTTCAATATTGAGTTGGTCCACCCTTTGCAGCTATAACAGCTTCAACTCTTCTGGGAAGGCTGTCCACAAGGTTTAGGAGTGTGTCTATGGGAACGTTTGACCATTCTTCCAGAAGCGCATTTGTGAGGTCAGGCACTGATGTTGGATGAGAAGGCCTGGTTCACAGTCTCTGCTCTAATTCCTCCCAAAGGTGTTGAGGTCAGGATTCTGTGCAGGCCAGTCAAAGTTCCTCCACCCCAAATTCTCTCATCCATGTCTTTATGGACCTTGCTTTGTGCACTGGTCCAAATCATTCGGTGGAGGGGGGATTATGGTGTGGAGTTGTTTCAGGGGTTGGGCTTGGCCCCTTAGTTCCAGTAAAGGAAACTCTTAAGGCATCACCTGACATTTTGGACAATTTCATGCTCCCAACTTTGTGGGAACAGTTTGGGGATGGCCCCTTCCTGTTCCAACATGACTGCGCACCAGTGCACAAAGCAAGGTCCATAAAGACATGGATGAGCGAGTTTGGGGAGGAGGAACTTGACTGGCCTTCACAGAGTCCTGACCTCAACCCGATAGAACACCTTTAGGATGAATTGGAGTGGAAACTGCGAGCCACGCCTTGTCATCCAACATCAGTGCCTGACCTCACAAATGCACTTCTGGAAGAATGGTGAAACATTCCCATAGACACTCCTAAACCTTGTGGACAGCCTTCCCAGAAGAGTTGAAGCTGTTATAGCTGCAAAGGGTGGGCCAACTCAATATTGAACCCTACTTACTAATTCCCCATACACACGCATCGATTATTGACCGGGAATTTTCGGCCAACGTCCGATCGGCCGATTTTCGGCTTGTTAGTATGATGATTTCGACAACCCATTCCGACTTTTCGGCCGAATAAAATCTGGTGTGCAGGCTATAAAATTTTTGTTGGCCGTCAACACAACGGCCTATTTTCCGTCAGTCAGTACAGATTTCGGCAGACAAAAATCTGATGAGCAAGACTGGGCATGCTCAGAGAAGAAAAAACACTCGGAAAGTAAACCAGCACATGACATCACTTCTGAAGTAGATTTTTGTTGGCCGAGAAAATTCGTGTGCAGTCTAGGCACATTCCAACCAACAAAACACCACTCTGGACAAAAGATGGCCAATCGGTCGGCCGATAATCGTTGCGTGTGTACGAGGCATTAGACTGGGATGCCATTAAAGTTCATGTGCATGTAAAGGCAGGTGTCCCAATACTTTTGACAATAGTGTTCTATGCCCTATACAGGATGAATACACGATTTAGAGTCTCCCCAACCTTCAGACTACCACAGAGCATTGCTCAATAGAGACCATACCCTATGGGCTCTCCTGCCAGTGAACGCACCCAGGTACCGCCCCCTCCCACTATGCCACTCCCACTGCAAGCCTGACCCAAGCATGCAGTCAGCATAAGACAAGTCGGTATGAATAGTTTTCACATAATTACAATTACAACAGGTGACTTTGAAGAATATCTTGGTGAAGGAATACACCAATAAAGCCAAGTCTGCGTTTTTTTCCTATTTCCATGGAGTTATTTGTCTTCTCTCTGTTTGTGTTTCCGTCCAGTCTGCCAGAGCCGTTAAAGTTCTAAGAGAATGTATTCGCCTCAAGCCAGAAGATGCCACCATCCCCCTCCTCGCTGCCAAACTGTGTATGGGATCCTTACACTGGGTGAGACTGCCTGCCATTGCACAGAGCTCTATCATAATGGAGTAGTGCATACCATGTACTTGTTAAGAGCCGGTTCACAGAAGATACGGGGCGGATTTACAGCAAAATCGTAACCTGTTCATGTGAACGGATTGCGGAGTGTTAAAGTGGAGTTCCACCCATTTCAGTAACTTTAGATGTATGTAATCTACTTTAAAACGACTTTTACCAATGGAAACTTTTTTTTTTTTGCTAGTAAATACCTTATTTTCTTCTTTATTCATCCTCTCCTCACTTCCGGGTCCGATCAGCGATTACGTAATTCGGCGATTCGCAGGGGTTGCTGGGATGTATCTCATGGCATGAAGTCTTGCATTATTACACAGGAGCTGAGCTGTACTGTATGCATTAAGGCCATTCTCTGCCCCGCCTCCTCTCAGTGAGCTGTACTGTATGTATTATATTGAGGCCATGCTCTGCCCCGCCTCCTCTCAGTGAAGTGTACTGTATGTATTGTATTGAGGCCGTGCTCTGCTCCGCCTCCTCTCAGTGAGCTGTACTGTATGTATTGTATTGAGGCCGTGCTCTGCCCCGCCTCCTCTCAGTGAGCTGTACTGTATGTATTGAGGCCGTGCTCTGCCCCGCCTCCTCTCAGTGAGTTGTACTGTATGTATTGTATTGAGGCTGTGCTCTGCCCCGCCTCCTCTGTGTGCTCAGTGAGGATATAATGCTTTCAGTCCTCGCTCACTGAGAGGAGGCAGGGCAGAGCACAGCCTCAATACAATACATACAGTACAACTCACTGAGAGGAGGCGGGGCAGAGCACAGCCTCAATACAATACATACAGTACAACTCACTGAGAGGAGGCGGGGCAGAGCACGGCCTCAATACAATACATACAGTACAACTCACTGAGAGGAGGCGGGGCAGAGCACGGCCTCAATACAATACAATACAGTACAACTCACTGAGAGGAGGCGGGGCAGAGCACGGCCTCAATACATACAGTACAGCTCACTGAGAGGAGGCGGGGCAGAGCATGGCCTCAATACAATACATACAGTACAGCTCACTGAGAGGAGGCGGGGCAGAGCACGACCTCAATACATACAGTACAGCTCAGCTACTGTGTAATAATGCAAGATTTCATGCCATGAGATACATCCCAGCACCCTCTGCGAATCGCCGAATGACGTAATCGCCGACCGGACCCGGAAGTGAGGAGAGGATGAATAAATAGAAGAAAATAAGGTATTTACTAGCAGCAAAAAAAAAAGTTTCCATTGGTAAAAGTCGTTTTAAAGGGCATTACATACATCTATGTAATCCAAGTTATTAAAAATGGGTGGAACTCCACTTTAAGTTAGTGACACCCCGCAATCTGTTTACAAAACGAAGGGCGATTTGCAGAATCTGACCACATGGGTGTGAACAGCCATGCGTTCCGATTCCTCTGCAGACAAAAAAAAGGGTTCTGCACAAGTTTGGTCCGAATGCAAATTCAGACATATGGTTTGTATGGCTGAAATTGCATCGCATGTGATCTGCACAGCAATGCAGTGCGAGTGACATGCGATGTCTGGCATCACAGTAGTGTGAACCGGCCCTTAGAGGAAATTCTGTTTGATCCCTTTATTTAAATTTTAGTGACGTTCTTCTGTATATCTTTGTTATGACCCCTCTTTGTTTTGTACTGTTATATTCCAGACAACTGCTTGGGCTTTTTTTTTTTTCTGTGGCCCATACTGTTTACGAGGGGAGGCCAATAAGTTCTTACCCTCACCAAGATCCAGATGTGCTAGGGATCTGAAATTGAGTCCACGGACTCTTCCTTCTCTACCCCCTATGGTTACACACTTCTCACATCTGTGGAACAAACCTTTAATACCATCTGCATAGCAGTATGCAGATTTGGAGGAAAACCAGCTGACAACATGACCTTGCTGGAGGAATGTTGCACCTTAGCCCAGGGGTGTATTTTGGTTTTGTGCTGCTCTAGGCAAGACTAAAATTGGGCGCCCCCCATCTAAATTTGTCCCCCCCCCTTCCTTTTTAGGATGCACCCCTTCATACTTCATATTCATATTATTATTGAAGCCCCCAGTTCTCCTTGCAGGCAGGTAGACTGCTGGACGGCCCCCTGACCCCCCATTTATTATTCACTGCCTCTCCATTACCCCATGTATTATATATACACGGACCCCTATGTGTTATACATCCCCCCATCACCCCATGTATTATATATATACACTGACCCCCCCATATATTATATATACATTGACCCCTATGTGTTATATATACACTGATCCCCCCCCATCACCCCATGTATTATATATACACTGACCCCCCATATATTATATATACATTGACCCCTATGTGTTATATATACACTGACCCCCCATATATTATATATACATTGACCCCTATGTGTTATATGTACACTGATCCCCCCCCCCCATTACCCCATGTATTATATATACACTGACCCCTATGTGTTATATATACACTGATCCCCCCCCATCACCCCATGTATTACATATACACTGAACCCCCATATATTATATATACATTGACCCCTATGTGTCATATATACACTGATCCCCCCATCACCCCATGTATTATATATACATTGACCCCTATGTGTTATATATACACTGATCCCCCCCCCCCCCATTACCCCATGTATTATATATACACTGACCCCTATGTGTTATATATACACTGATCCCCCCCCCCCCCATCACCCCATGTATTATATATACACTGAACCCCCATATATTATATATACATTGACCCCTATGTGTCATATATACACTGATCACCCCATGTATTATATATACATTGACCCCTATGTGTTATATATACACTGATCTCCCCCCCCCCCATCACCCCATGTATTATATATACACTGACCCCTATGTGTTATATATATACACTGATCCCCCCCCCAATCACCCCATGTATTATATATACACTGAACCCCCATATATTATATATACATTGACCCCTATGTGTCATATATACACTGATCCCCCCATCACCCCATGTATTATATATACATTGACCCCTATGTGTTATATATACACTGATCTCCCCCCCCCCCCATCACCCCATGTATTATATATACACTGACCCCCCCCCCCCATTTATTATATATACATTGACCTCTATGTGTCATATATACACTGATTTCCCCCCCATCACCCCATGTATTATATATTCACTGAACAACCCATATATTATATATACACTGACCTCCCATGTATGATATGGGGCTTTTTGGGGGTGCCAGACAGATTTTACTCCCGACCCAGTCCACGCTTATAAGACACAGGGGCATCTTTTGGTGACGCCCCCCTGGAAAGTGCTGTGCCTTGTCGGCCTAGGCCAAGATACAGTGTTGCCTTAGCCTTTTAGGGGTTGAGTGATGAAGCATGTTTCCGTGTTTTATGAATTTCTTTAGTCTCAGGATCCTATAGATATACTCAGCTTTCATCCATGGTGACTGTTTAAAAAGTCCTCCTGATCTTTGTGGTTCAGGTCCAAAATGCTTCTGTGCACATTCCACTCGTTGCTGTTTTTGGAAAGGTGTCAGTAACCTGGGAACCCATTTCTCTTGGCTCTAACTATAATTCACCACGACCTTCAAAAACAAAAATTGGCATGCATATTAGGAAGATACACCTATAAACCTGCAAAATTTCAGATACCTGGTGATGGTAAGAACTTATTGACCTCCCCTCGTATCAGTTTAACTTTTCATATTTGTCTTTGTATTATTCTAAAATAAGAATAAAGACATATTTGCCTCTAACAATAGAAAAGGGGATTGTGATCTCTGTAAAACAGACCGCACTGTCCATTCTGCAATTAAGGATCTTTGCAAATTTAACACCTTCTTATCTGGCCTATAGCAGAATTACGGCCGGGGGGTGGCTTTGCCATCCTGACTGGACATCATATGACATCCTTTGCATAGCGCCGCTCAGGCTTCACCGATTGGGGTAAAGAGCCAATCATGTAGGCTCTTTACCATGTGATCAGCTGTGTCCAATTACAGGTTATCGGCATTTCCTTTCCTCAGTGCTGTCAGTGTCTAAAGGGAAGGAAAGCCAATTAGCAGCTTTCCAGTTATAGGGAAATTTACACTGATCATGTGCAGCATGTCAGTGCCCATCACTGGAACATGTCAGTGCCCATCACTGGAACATGTCGGTGCCCATCACTGGAACATGTCGGTGCCCATCACTGGAACATGTCGGTGCCCATCACTGGAACATGTCGGTGCCCATCACTGGAACATGTCGGTGCCCATCACTGGAACATGTCGGTGCCCATCACTGGAACATGTCGGTGCCCATCACTGGAACATGTCGGTGCCCATCACTGGAACATGTCGGTGCCCATCACTGGAACATGTCGGTGCCCATCACTGGAACATGTCGGTGCCCATCACTGGAACATGTCGGTGCCCATCACTGGAACATGTCGGTGCCCATCACTGGAACATGTCGGTGCCCATCACTGGAACATGTCGGTGCCCATCACTGGAACATGTCGGTGCCCATCACTGGAACATGTCGGTGCCCATCACTGGAACATGTCGGTGCCCATCACTGGAACATGTCGGTGCCCATCACTGGAACATGTCGGTGCCCATCACTGGAACATGTCGGTGCCCATCACTGGAACATGTCGGTGCCCATCACTGGAACATGTCGGTGCCCATCACTGGAACATGTCGGTGCCCATCACTGGAACATGTCGGTGCCCATCACTGGAACATGTCGGTGCCCATCACTGGAACATGTCGGTGCCCATCACTGGAACATGTCGGTGCCCATCACTGGAACATGTCGGTGCCCATCACTGGAACATGTCGGTGCCCATCACTGGAACATGTCGGTGCCCATCACTGGAACATGTCGGTGCCCATCACTGGAACATGTCGGTGCCCATCACTGGAACATGTCGGTGCCCATCACTGGAACTTGTCGGTGCCCATCACTGGAACTTGTCGGTGCCCATCACTGGAACTTGTCGGTGCCCATCACTGGAACTTGTCGGTGCCCATCACTGGAACTTGTCGGTGCCCATCACTGGAACTTGTCGGTGCCCATCACTGGAACTTGTCGGTGCCCATCACTGGAACTTGTCGGTGCCCATCACTGGAACTTGTCGGTGCCCATCACTGGAACTTGTCGGTGCCCATCACTGGAACTTGTCGGTGCCCATCACTGGAACTTGTCGGTGCCCATCACTGGAACTTGTCGGTGCCCATCACTGGAACTTGTCGGTGCCCATCACTGGAACTTGTCGGTGCCCATCACTGGAACCTAGCAGTGTGCATCACTGGAACCTAGCAGTGTGCATCACTGGAACCTAGCAGTGTCCATCACTGGAACCTAGCAGTGTCCATCACTGGAACCTAGCAGTGTCCATCACTGGAACCTAGCAGTGTCCATCACTGGAACCTAGCAGTGTCCATCACTGGAACCTAGCAGTGTCCATCACTGGAACCTAGCAGTGTCCATCACTGGAACCTAGCAGTGTCCATCACTGGAACCTAGCAGTGTCCATCACTGGAACCTAGCAGTGTCCATCACTGGAACCTAGCAGTGTCCATCACTGGAACCTAGCAGTGTCCATCACTGGAACCTAGCAGTGTCCATCACTGGAACCTAGCAGTGTCCATCACTTCAACATAGCAGTGTCCATCACTTCAACATAGCAGTGTCCATCACTGGAACCTAGCAGTGTCCATCACTGGAACCTAGCAGTGTCCATCACTTCAACATAGCAGTGTCCATCACTTCAACATAGCAGTGCCGCCTATCGGTGCCCATTAGTGCCACCTTATTCGTGCAGCCTCTTTATTGCCCATTAGTGCCACCTTATTCGTGCAGCCTCTTTATTGCCCATTAGTGCCACCTTATTCGTGCAGCCTCTTTATTGCCCATTAGTGCCACCTTATTCGTGCAGCCTCTTTATTGCCCATTAGTGCCACCTTATTCGTGCAGCCTCTTTATTGCCCATTAGTGCCACCTTATTCGTGCAGCCTCTTTATTGCCCATTAGTGCCACCTTATTCGTGCAGCCTCTTTATTGCCCATTAGTGCCACCTTATTCGTGCAGCCTCTTTATTGCCCATTAGTGCCACCTTATTCGTGCAGCCTCTTTATTGCCCATTAGTGCCACCTTATTCGTGCAGCCTCTTTATTGCCCATTAGTGCCACCTTATTCGTGCAGCCTCTTTATTGCCCATTAGTGCCACCTTATTCGTGCAGCCTCTTTATTGCCCATTAGTGCCACCTTATTCGTGCAGCCTCTTTATTGCCCATTAGTGCCACCTTATTCGTGCAGCTTCTTTATTGCCCATTAGTGCCACCTTATTCGTGCAGCCTCATCATTGCCCATTAGTGCCACCTTATTCGTGCAGCCTCATCATTGCCCATCAGTGCTGCCTTGTCATTGCCCATCAGTGCTCAACCATGCAGCCTCATCAGCGAACATCAGTGAAGAAGATAAATTACCCTTTTGCAAAATTGTATAATAGAAACGAAGAAAGGTGTTTTTTTTTTTTTGTTTTGTTTTGTTTTTTTTCCCCCAAAAGTTTTGGTCTTTTTTCAATTGTTTAGCAAATAATTAAAAACCAAGTGGTTATTAAATACCAACAAAAGAAAGCTCTATTTGTGTGAAAACAAATTATAAAAATTTAATGTAGGTGCAGCGTTGTATGACCGCGCAATTGTCATTTAAAGTGTGACAGCACTGAAAGCTGAAAATTGGCCTGGGCAGGAAGGGGGTGAAAGTTGCCGTTACTGAAGTGGTTAAAAAAAAGTGTATATTTTTCCTTGGGCCTTCGTTTTGTATTTTGACTGTTACACCTTTTGCAGATGGATGAAGCTGAACGGTTTGCCAAATTGGTTGTTGACTGCAGTGACAAAAGCCCCGAATTTAAAGCCAAAGGTTACCTAGCCCTCGGACTCGCCTATAGTTTACAAGCATCAGACGGTAATGTACATGCTGAATGAATGTTGTAGGCCGTGACTTTTAGTGTATATTTGTTTCTTATTCCTGATTCATGTTTTAGGCTTTAAAAGAAAACTCTTCTAGAGAGCTATGCAGGATGTCACCGTTCATCTTCTGAAAGTGCTGATTGACCCAAACCTCTGACATCACCAAAGGGCCATGCATTGTAAAACTGCCGGATACTGTCAGAGACTGCAGATATGCGACAAAGGATAGTCCAGGAGTACACATACTGATTGGGGAGGACAGAAGTGAGGGCAATGATTGGGGAGGACAGAAGTGCGGGCACCGATGGGGAGGACAGAAGTGCGGGCACCGATGGGGAGGACAGAAGTGCGGGCACCGATGGGGAGGACAGAAGTGCGGGCACCGATGGGGAGGACAGAAGGGCGGGCACCGATGGGGAGGACAGAAGGGCGGGCACCGATGGGGAGGACAGAAGGGGCGGGCACCGATGGGGAGGACAGAAGGGGCGGGCACCGATGGGGAGGACAGAAGGGGCGGGCACCGATGGGGAGGACAGAAGGGGCGGGCACCGATGGGGAGGACAGAAGGGCGGGCACCGATGGGGAGGACAGAAGGGCGGGCACCGATGGGGAGGACAGAAGGGCGGGCACCGATGGGGAGGACAGAAGGGCGGGCACCGATGGGGAGGACAGAAGGGCGGGCACCGATGGGGAGGACAGAAGGGCGGGCACCGATGGGGAGGACAGAAGGGCGGGCACCGATGGGGAGGACAGAAGGGCGGGCACCGATGGGGAGGACAGAAGGGCGGGCACCGATGGGGAGGACAGAAGGGCGGGCACCGATGGGGAGGACAGAAGGGCGGGCACCGATTGGGGAGGACAGAAGGGCGGGCACCGATTGGGGAGGACAGAAGGGCGGGCACCGATTGGGGAGGACAGAAGGGCGGGCACCGATTGGGGAGGACAGAAGGGCGGGCACTGATTGGGGAGGACAGAAGTGCGGGCACAAATAAGGACAGAATGGTGGGCTTGATGAGATGGACAGAACAATGGTCACTGAGAGGATTAATAAGGATTATGGGCTAGCGCTGAGGATTACAATTATTCTGATACCACTGTATAGTGGGCTGCTGCTGGTATAAAAGGTGGTGAGCCTTTATAAAGTGTATGGTGCAAAAGTATACCTGCGCTGCTAACAAAGCAAACTCATAAATAGATCTCAATAAATATAGTGTATAAATAATCTGTGTAAAGTGCTAGTGCTCAACTTGAAATACACATTTCTATATCATAAATCACAATCAATATATATCAATCAATATAAAAATTCAATAAATACAAATTTTATACACGTGAAAATAATAAATGTGAATAAAGTCTTTCAATAAAAGAAGTGCTTAAATAGTGACAGTCTTATTGCAAAACATGAGTCCAAAGTGCTGCGTGCTCGTAAAATAAGTGCCGGTGCTCTCTCTACACGAGTAGGTGCTCCCCTCCTGGACCCCTACTCACCAGAAGCCAAATAATACACCGCTTTCAGAATATCCTTAAATAGGACAAGCCTTCTTGGACCATCAACTCAAACAGCTTTCTTGTAGATCATATCATCCAGGTATTGCTCAAAAAAATGGAAAGAGATGCTGGCATCGTGAAGTATGTAACCACTTTATTCGATGCACACAATACAAGATACACTTACAATATGGCAAAGGTTAAACGCCTAAAAAAGTCATCCCACGGGTTGCCAATCCAAACGGCTATACTCATTCCCCGTGTCCCCGTATGTCGGAAGGTGGATGTAGTCGGGCGTAGTACGTACTCGGACGAACGGCTTGACGCGTTTCGCTCCGCACACAGAGCGTTATCAAAAGCCTTCGAATAAAGTGGTTACATACTTCACAATGCCAGCATCTCTTTCCATTTTTTTTTGAGCAATACCTGGATGATATGATCTACAAGAAAGCTGTTTGAGTTGATGGTCCAAGAAGGCTTGTCCTATTTAAGGATATTCTGAAAGCGGTGTATTATTTGGCTTCTGGTGAGTAGGGGTCCAGGAGGGGAGCACCTACCCGTGTAGAGAGAGCACCGGCACTTATTTTACGAGCACGCAGCACTTTGGAGTCATGTTTTGCAATAAGACTGTCACTATTTAAGCACGTCTTTTATTGAAAGACTTTATTCACATTTATTATTTTCACGTGTATAAAATTTGTATTTATTGAATTTTTATATTGATTGTGATTTATGATATAGAAATGTGTATTTCAAGTTGAGCACTAGCACTTTACACAGATTATTTATACACTATATTTATTGAGATCTATTTATGAGTTTGCTTTGTTAGCAGCGCAGGTATACTTTTGCACCATACACTGAGAGGATTAACAATATGGCGGGCACTGATGAGGAGGACAGAATGGCGGGCACTGATGAGGAGGACAGAATGGCGGGCACTGATGAGGAGGACAGAATGATGACACAGGATATGTCAGTCTGTTCATAAAAACTGAATGAAACACGCACAACTACTGATGT
>NC_138780.1:190908994-190911494 GCF_965119305.1 Pelophylax lessonae | reverse complement strand
ATGGACATTTGAGTGTCTGCTGTAGGATCAGCAGTGTCGGCCCAACAGTAGGTTGGAAAGACTTCTTAGGTAGGTTCCAGCGTGAGAAGGTAGCCGCCCACAGAGGCAAGGATTTATTTTGTCTTTTATTTTATTTTGGCTGTTTTGATGCTTGCAATTGTGTTAAGTAAATTGCATGAATAAATCAGTCTTGTTTTCAACCTCTAATCGGCTATCTCTCTGTGAAAACGCACCCCCAAAGGGGTCATCCACGCCTACCACCGAGCTAATCCCTTACATATGGTGGAGGATGCGGGCATAAGCAGAGATCCCTGCAAGGAAGTGCAAATGTTTGATGAACTTTGTCTGGTGCATGAGATTGCACAATCTATGTGTGCAGGAGAGAAGATCCTGACAGAAAAAAAAAAGTGTTTTAAAGAGACAGCGGTCTCAAAATTATTTGATGAACTTTGTTGTGTCTGGTGCAAGTGACTGCACAAACTGTGTGCGCAGGAAAAGAGATCTTGCAAGAGAGAGAAAAACTACATGTGTTAAAGAGACAGTGGTCTGAAAAATTTTTGCTGGACTGTGAAAAATTTGTTTGTGGAGTTATTGAAGATGGGGCGTTCAAAACGCCTGAAGAATGCAAAGATAGATGAAATGAGAGACCGGATTCTATGGATGGAGGGGATGTTGCCGTCTGAACCAGCCCCATCCATGCCTAAAGAGAGTCTACTAAAGAGGAAGGTTGTTGTCCCTAGCAACACTGATGAAACTGCTATGGAGACGCAGTGTGCTCAGATGAAAAGTAAGCTCAAAATGGGGGAGATGCTGAAACAGCGGAGCTTTGCAGCTCAACAAAAGGCTCATCAAGAGAGCATGGCAGGCTGGAAACAGAGACGCCAGCAGCCAATGGAGGCCATCGGTTTGGAGGAAACCGAGTATGTGTGCAGGGCTGAGTTGGATGCCTTGCAACGGAAAATGGAAGAAAAGGAACAAGCCTTGGAATTGCTTAAAATGGAGCATAGAAACTTGCAGGAAATGAATGAACTACTCAAGTCTCATGTGTTACAGTGGGAAGAATCCACTGCTCTTCTTTTGGTCGAGTTGCAAAAATGTCAAGACACTATAAAGGAGAAAGATACCATCCTCATGGAAAAGGAAATTGAAATTCAGACTTTGCAGAAGCAAAGCATGTGTGAAATGTTGGAGTTGCGTAATCAGCTGGAAAAAAGTCTTCAGTGTTTGGAAGCTACAAAAATAGACCTGCAGGAGTCGCAGGAACAGAATGTCGCTCTGAAAACGACATTTTCTCTCAGCGACAACGAGAAAAGTGAAAGAGAGGCTAAATTACTGAGTACTGTGTATGAGCTCACCACTTTGAGTAATGTGGTAGATGAATTACGTGCAGACTGTGAAAGTTGGAAAGGTGAAGCCCAACGTTTCCAGCAGCAGTTAAAGGAGAAAGAAGCCTGTGTGGCAGAATTACAGTCTCATTCCCAGAAACTAGCCAATGAGGTGAAGGCTCTTATGCAGGGAAAAGGAGATTGTGAACATAAGAGGGAAAAAGTAGAGGCACAGCTTCTGGAATCGCAAGTCAAAGTGTCAGAAGGTGACCGATTGTGTGCTAAGCTGTCAGAGAAGGCAAACCGACTGCAGGTTGAGTTGGACAATGTTACAAATCAGCTTTCTCAAGCAGACAGCAAATCTAGAGAAATTGCGGAAGATTTTTCTATCTTGGAATCGCAGCTGCAAGACACGCAGGAACTCTTACAGGAAGAGAGGTGTCAAAGGCTGAGTTTTAGCACAAAGCTCAAACAAATGGAAGATGAGAAAAATGGCTTCCTGGAACAATTAAAAGAGGAGGCGGAAGCAAAGAAAAACCTATCAGAGCAAGTCGCAACATTGCAAGCTCAGATAGCGGATATGAAAAAACGCATGGAAGAAAGCGTTGGTTCATTACAGTGTGTTGAAGATGTGCAAAAGAAGTTTGATCAGATGCTTGGTGAAGAGAAGACTGTGTCTGCAAAATATGCAGAAGAACGCGCACGTGCAGAAACGGAGGTGCGTGATAACGAGAGCAAAGCCCTGTTCTTGGCTCGCTCTTTGGAGGAAGCTCTAGAGTGTAAGGCTGAACTAGAAAGTGTTAAACAGCTGCGTACAGAAATGGAAGAATTGGTCAGCTCCAAGGATGATGTTGTGAAAAGCGTTCAGGAGCTAGAAAAGTCTAAGCGAGCCTTAGAACAGCAAGTAGAAGAGATGAAGATTCCGTTGCAGGAACTGGAAGAGGAATTCCAGGCAACAGAGGATCTGTCCCAAAGAGGGGATAGTGTGCCTGATGCAGTTTTTAAAAGGATCAGTGTTTTGGGGTCTGTCCTGAGTGAGCCTCAGAAATGTGATGACATGTGGCTTGAATCACCCCTGTGGAATAAACCGTTCCTTCAAAAACTTCAGCAAACAAAGGAGCTGTGTAAGAAATGTGATGTTTTCTCAGTTCAGGCTGAAAACCTAGTGGAGAAAA